>NC_090651.1:8953938-9261438 GCF_040937935.1 Hyperolius riggenbachi
GATTGCAGCAGGGAGTGACAGAAACAGCACAGAGGGGCACAGGAGAAAATAATGAATAGAATGGTATGCTTTTTATTGTAAGAATTTTACAGTACAGATTCTCTTTAAAAGGAAATAAATATGGCAGCCTCCATACACCTCTCTCTACAGTTCTCCTTTAAAAGGGTAAAATAAACCAGGCTACTTTCTTCACTTGACTGGGAGGTAAAGAACCCTTCTATACACTCTCTTGGAGCTCCATATTAAATTGTCCATGTTTATGGCCCTGCCTGGCCTGAAAAGCATTATATTGCAGTTATAGCCGGCTTTACACAGAAGTAAGTACTCAAGAGGAGAAATGTCAATAGCATGACTCAAACTTGGCATAACTTCCTGCTATTGACAAGGTAATTGGAAAGGGCCTTTCCTCCCAGCCTTGTGGAAGAACCTGATAACCATCTCCAGAACATAGACGTACTCTCCGGCCTTCCCTATAAAACTTTCATGGGCATGAATGAGCTGCAGAGTTCTCACCGTAATACTGAACACTGATTAACCAGGCCTGAATCCGGTATGGACAGAACGCGGCAGGACACAGGGTGACACGCTCTTGATTTGATCTTGAGGATGGCATGCGGTAGGCAGACAGGGCATGGACAGGATGCAGAAACCAGCCGTCATCTCTGCCAACCTCTCAACTGACTATTGTGATTTTTCGTGACCCCCCCCCCCCCCCCCCCCCCCAACTGCGTAAAAGCCATCGGTACTCACTTTTTGAATACTTGTTTCGTACTTTTCTTCCAGAACTTCAATATCCAGTTTATGATCATCCTACAAACCAAAAACAATTAAAAATGATGAAGACAACCTGCGACCATCACAAGCTGAGATCGGTCTCTAGAATATCAGTGGCTTTCCTCATTGTCTCATGTACTCGGCAAGACAGGAATCTTATCAGAAGGTTCATCTTATTGTTGTTGCAGCGGCGCAATCAGGATTAATTGTCGCCTGATGTGAGAGATAGCATGGCAATATTTTCACAAACAGTCAGACGCCATGGTAACAGGAAACAGCAATAATTCTGACCGCTTTAATGCTGAATTAGAGGAATGTACCATCGTACCTTATAGGCACTTTAGAGGAGGGTGGGTGCCCAGTAATGTCAACAGGCCCACCTCTCCACTCAGGCATTCCTAATCACTTGGCGATAAGTACAGCTACGTTTTTATGAGCTGACATTCATAGTATGCGGTCAAATACTTCATTCTGGGAAACAAACAGCAGAGAGAAACATTCTCTGATCAGCCACAACATTAAAATGGCCTGCCTAATATTGTGTGGGTTCCCCTTGTACTGCTATAAATGCCCATCTAGGCATTGGGCCGGGAACTAGAAATCACCGGGCCTTCCTGCGAAACCTGGGATGGGAAGGGGGGGGACAGGGGGTCTGTGGTATCTGGCACCCAGAATTTAGCAACAGATTCTTTAAAGAGGAACTCTAACCAAGGATTTAAGTGATCCCAATCAGTAGCTGATACCCCCTTTCCCAGGAGAAGTCTTTACCTTTCTCAAATAGATCATCAGGGGGCGCTGTATGGCTGATATTGTGGTGAAACCCCTCCCACAGTGTGATGTCATGACCATAGTCCTGACAGTTTGTTGTCTGTGAGGCGTGTTGCATTGTGGGAAACAATGTCTGTTTCCAACTGCCAAGCAAGCAGTATCTCCCTCTGTGCATAGAACTCTCAGTAAACCAGCATGGTGGTGTAGTGGTTAGCACTCTCCCCTTGCAGCACTGGGCTACCTTTACTTGGGTAGGAGATACTGCTGGCTACCTATACATACTGCTGGCTACCTATACTGGTATCATCTCTGGCTACCTATACTTGGGTGGCGGGGGGAACTATTTCTGGCTACTTATATGGGTATCATCTCTGGCTACCTTTAGTAGGGGGCTATCTATATGGGGGGGTAATTCTGGTTACCTATACCAGGGGGCTACCCAGGGGCATAACTAAACATCACAGGGCCCCCCTGCAAAACTTTGGATGGGGCCCCCTCCACCTCCCTCGTTTTCTGCACAGGAATACATGTTTTCCCCATGCAGATAAAAAACACTAAAGGTAGCCATACACTGGTCGATTTGCCATCAGATTCGACCAACAGATAGATCCCTCTCTGATCGAATCTGATCAGAGAGGGATCGTATGGCCACCTTTACTGCAAACAGATTGTGAACCGATTTCAGCCTGAAACCGATCACAATCTGTTGTGGTGGTGGTGCTGCTGCCGCCACTCCCCCCCACCCGCATACATTACCTGCTCCGCCGGCGCGACTCCAGTCCCCAGGTCTCCGCTGCTCCGTGTCCGCGCTGGTCTCCAGGTCCAGCATGCTTTGCTTCTTCCTGCCCGGCAGGAAGTTTAAACAGTAGAGCGCCCTCTACTGTTTAAACTTCCTGCCGGGCAGGAGGAACTGAAGGATGCTGGAGACCAGCGCGGACACGGAGCAGCGGTGACCGGGGGTAGTCGTGCTGGCGGAGCAGGTAATGTATGCGGCTCTATTGCGCCGGTCGTCGGGTAATCGAACGCTGCTAGCGATGCGCTCCCTACCCGTGGGCGATCAACGGTAATTTTCCGCATGGAGCGATCGACGGGATCGGACGAAATGGATCGAAATTCGGCGTGTAGCGCGAACGATTGGCAGCAGATTCAATCCCAGTGATCGAATCTGCTGTCGAAACGGCGGCAAATCGGGCCAGTGTATGGCCAGCTTTAGACTTAAAGGAAATGTCAGGCAATCTGTGCTACCCCCAGATCTACTTACATGGGGCTTCCTCCAGCCCCTTACAGCCGACAAGTCCCTGGTTGCTGCTCTGCTCCCAGTACATACATACACACACAGCCGTATTATATTACTACATGAGAGCACATGCTATATGGAGGAACAACAATGACATGCTGAACATAAGATATAGTATCAATGTAACTTTGGCAAAACATTCAGAATGTCACTGACTGATACTACAGGATCTGGGACTCCGTATGAGACAATAGGCTCTCAATGAGGCAGCGACAGTCAGATATCAATCTTACCAACTCCACTGTGTCCCTCCCTAATCAGACACCATAAGGTCACTAGCCTGTGTGTGATAAGAATCTAGAAATCTCTTCTGAGGGATTGCTGAACAAGGGCCAGTCTACAACTTTTTTCAACTTGTGACTCCTTTGTTTGTAACGCTGTACATGAAGTCATCAGAACTTTGCTGCAGTGTGAGACAGATGTTTTTTTACGAACCCTAGGGAGCAGGGACAGTCTACAAATTCCAAAGTGTGTATGATTCCTTATCTGTGTAGTGGACACATGCAGTCAATATAACAACGGTACGAGAGCAGAATACATCTTCTCTCCATGCCCTTAGTTTTCAGTCTCTCAAGCTTCCCCTCCCCCCCTCTCCCCACGGGCCCCCTGTGGCTTCTGGGCCCCCCTGCGGAGGCATCCTTTGCAGGGTCTGTTGTTACGGCCCCTGGGGCTACCTATACTTCAGGGGTGGGGACCATTTCTGGATACCTCTATGGGTATCTTCTCTGGCTACCCATGCTAGGGTGGGTGGCTGCCTATACTGGGGGGGCACTAATTATGGCTACCTATACTGGTGGGGGAGCCAGGGGCTACCTATGTTGGTGTCCTACCTGGGGCTATCTGATACTGGGTTAGGGGGCATTTGGCTAGCTAAAACTGGTGTGTAGGGAAAGGCGGTGGAGGGGCATAAATGTGGGTGGAGCCAACCAAAACTTTGCTATGGAGCCCCATGATTTTAGCCTCGCCCCTGCATTAGATACCAGTGACAGAATATAATAGGAGGGAGCACAGCTATGAGGGATATACAATATATGCCAGCAGCAGGCCCCGGTCCGCCCATGATGCCAAGTGAGGCAATTTCCTCAGGCGGCAGAAGTCTGGTGACAGCACCAGGCAGAAACAGGAAGTGAAGAGAGTGCCTGGCCAACCTATACAGGGGGCACCTATACCTGGCTATCCTATACTGGGGGCAACTGTACCTAGCTACCAACACTGGGGGCACCTATAACTGGCTACATATACTGGGGGCACCTATACTGGCCAACCTATACAGGGGGCACCTATACCTGGCTACCTATACTGGGGCACCTATACCTGGCTATCCTATACTGGGGGCAACTGTACCTAGCTGCCAACACTGGGGGCACCTATAACTGTCTACCTACCTATACTCAGGGTTGTTTTGGGGACCTCACCGGCCGCAGCTATAACGCCTGGTGCAAACTGTCAGGTGCTGTGTCGGGGGGCAGCCTCACAAGTTTGCCTCGGGCACCAAAAAGTCTAGAACCAGCCCTGGCCAGCAGATATAAATATATCGAGGAAGCAAACATCTCTATATAGAACATGACTGTGATTTCTATGCAAATCTATTATGTCATAAAACGGGGATGTCACGGAATACTGCCGCACTGTGCCATATACTGTACAATAATATATAATTATCTCGGCAATAAAAACAAGATGAAGGCGCCGTTGCCAAATACTGGACAGCATTTGCTCGAGGATTTTCTGGTTTATCATTGGATAAATACACGTTATGTGTTGTTGCTTCAGGACTGTATATGGCTGACAGAGGGAAATTCTATAATGGTGGATGAACACTCAGCACTTTCCTATATGGCAAGGATTACTGGTAAACATGATCTCAGCTTGCTAACACTGGTATCATATGCATAGCAAACAGAAGAATTCCACAATGCTGCTAACAGAACCAGGCTGATAGCAGCATCAGAGCTGGCTTTCACACCATGGGTTAGTGCAGGTGTTAAAATGAGTAACAAAAGCTCCTGCTTTGTGCTGCTAATTTTCTTCTGCAGGAAGGTGGGAGATTCTGGGCCATCTGTACTCAAAGTTTTGTTGCCGCGCATGCAAAGAAGGGCTATCTGAGCTCACTGTTACTTTTGGGAATTTTTAGGTGGCTGCACATTAAAGGGTAGGGATCATTTCTAATAGCACTAAATTACAAAATGATTGGTGCAATGGGGGGGTTGGGGCAAATTTATATTTAAAAAGAGGTAGGGGGTCCTTTGCGTGCATCGGTCATCGCAACATCCATTAACAACATACATCTGATCAACCAGCATGTACCATCATGCTCGATCATTAGACCGATTTCGGCACAAAATTGCTCGAATTGTCAATTGGGCATGCTCGTTGCGGGCGGCACAGATTTTAATCCGATTTGATAAAACGAACGAATCGGATGGTTGAGTGGGCTACAAAATCGATAGTTGTATGGCCAGTTTACCGCCTCTAAACAGCAAAACATACAACACAACATCTGTTTACTTATGTTGTATTATATTCCAAATCACTTGAATGTTATGTTTACCAATAGCAAGAAACCTCCCCCCCTACCCTCCCCCCCCCTCCCCCCAGCTGCTAGAAGTACCCCCTGGGGTATTTGTACCACTATTACTGGAGATCTTGTGATCTGCATCCATGTTTTAGTGATCTGCAGCATCTCTTGGCACAATACTAAAGGCTTATCGGGTTCTTTATACAACTTATTGTGCAAAAAGAACTATTATTCATAAAAGGCGGCTGAATGTTAGTTATGCTTCATAGCACATTATTTTTACCAAGATAAGAGTATGAAGGTAAGAGCTTCTCTGGGTTTGTGGTTGGGCTAAAGCGGTCTAAGGATCATTAAACTATCGGACGCCGTGATCTACAGAACTCACGAAACTAGATGTACATCACTTATTTTTAACAGAGAAATTTCCTCGATAGTAATTTGGAGGAATTACAGAGGCCAGACAGAAATGTTTCTACATGATAGGAATTATGGAAAAGACAGTTACTCACCAGTTCCAATTCCTGTTTAAGATCTTGTTTTTTGTTTTTGTTCTTCTTCTTCTTTTTGTCCTTCACATTTTTGTTGTCTACTCTCTTTCCCTTGTCTGGAATGTCCTCACCTTTTGCTCCATCTATCTCCACATAGTAATCTTCCGATTTGTCCTACAACACAAGTAACATCCCAGTGAGAGCAGCACTATATCAGCACATAAAACTCTGCACATGTGAGAGCCTCAGCTGGAGGAACTGGAGACCACCATGTGGTGTGTTTCCGTCTGCAAAGTGTGGTCTTATCCAGTCATATCCATGACTGTGTGCACCAGGTACACAGTCATGGAAATCTGTAACCAAACCAATGCTTCAGAAACCAAATCAAAGGTTCAGAAACTTCGGAAGCAAAATCAGATCTTTGAAAACCATTTCGGAAGTTCAAAAACTTAATTAGAACTTCAGAAACAAAACAGAACCTCAGTCAGAACTTCAGAAACCAAATCAAAACTTCAGAAACAGAATCAGAAGTTAAGAAACAAACTCAAAACTTCGGAAGCAAAGTCAGAACTTTGGAAACCATTCTGGAAGTTCTGAAATGAAATCAGAATTTCAGAAACCAAATCAGAACTTCAGAAACCAATTCACAACGAAAATCAGAACTTCAGATAGAAAGTCAGAACTTCTGAAAACGCCAGAAATTCAGAAAGAAAATCAGAACATTAGAAACAGAATTAGAACTTCAGAAAATAATGAAAAATTTCCAGAAAACAAATCTGAACTGCACAAACCACATTAGAACTTCAGAAAATAAATCAGAAGTCCAGAAACCAAATCAGAACTTCAGAAACTATTTTCTCAGCAATAGATGGGAACCTCTGCCTGCTTTGTCAGTGGTATAATACAATCAAGCTTTGTCCATATTCTCTTTTTCAGGTTGCTGACTGTATTCTCTAAGGAATGATGAATTTTCAGGATTTGCCCTCTTATGCCACGAGCTCTATCATACGATTGCTGCGCACTGTGTATAGCATAGATGCAGCAGCTGCATTACTGCTGAGGGAATTACAGAGACATTTTGCAATGTGACAAAGACATTAAGTTACAGCTGAGTTAGACAACATTACAGCCAAGGGAATACACATGCTGTGCTGTTGTTGGCAGACCATGAAGTGTCGCCACTCTGGGATTAATTAGAATTGCATGGTTTGGGGTTTGTTTATTGATTCATGGGGCAGGTTATATTAGTCATCAGTATTATTTATAGATAGGACAGGAGAGCCTAGCCATGTTTGCCTGATCACATACCTCACTATCTATTCTCTACAGTAACAGGAGGCTTCTCCTCCAGAAGACAAGTGCCAAGACTGGAAGATACACATACCTCACCACATATTCTCTACAGTTACAGGAGGATGCTCCTCCAGAAGACAAGTGCCAAGACCGGAAGATATACATACCTCACTACCTATTCTCTACAGTAACAGGAGGCTTCTCCTCCAGAAGACAAGTGCCAAGACTGAAAGATATACATACCTCACCACCTATTCTCTACAGTTACAGGAGGATGATCCTCTCTGAAAGACAAGTGCCAAGACCGTAAGATACACATACCTCACCACATATTCTCTACTGTTACAGGAGGATGATCCTCCAGAAAACAAGTGCCAAAACTGGAAGATACAGATAACTCACCACCCATTCTCTACAGTAACAGGAGGATGCTCCTCCAGAAGACAAGTGCCAAGACCGGAAGATACAGATAACTCACCACCCATTCTCTACAGTAACAGGAGGATGCTCCTCTCCAGAAGACAAGTGCCAAGACCGGAAGATACAGATAACTCACCACCCATTCTCTACAGTAACAGGAGGATGATCCTCCAGAAAACAAGTGCCAAAACTGGAAGATACAGATAACTCACCACCTATTCTCTACAGTTACAGGAGGATGCGCTTTCGGAAGACAAGTGCCAAGACTGGAAGATACACATACCTCACCACATATTCTCTACAGTTACAGGAGGATGCTCCTCTCCAGAAGACAAGTGCCAAGACTGGAAGATACACATACCTCACCACCTATTCTCTACAGTTACAGGAGGATGCGCTTTCGGAAGACAAGTGCCAAGACTAAAAAGATACACACACCTCACCACCCATTCTCTACAGTAACAGGAGGATGCTCCTCCGGAAGACAAGTGCCAAGACTGGAATATACACATACCTCACCACATATTCTCTACAGTTACAGGAGGATGCTCCTCCGGAAGACAAGTGCCAAGACTGGAAGATACACATACCTCACCACATATTCTCTACTGTTACAGGAGGATGCTCCTCCGGAAGACAAGTGCCAAGACCGGAAGATACAGATAACTCACCACCCATTCTCTACTGTTACAGGAGGATGATCCTCCAGAAAACAAGTGCCAAAACTGGAAGATACACATACCTCACCACACATTCTCTACAGTAACAGGAGGATGCTCCTCTCCGGAAGACAAGTGCCAAGACCGGAAGATATACATACCTCACCACATATTCTCTACAGTAACAGGAGGATGCTCCTCCGGAAGACAAGTGCCAAGACCGGAAGATACAGATAACTCACCACCCATTCTCTACTGTTACAGGAGGATGATCCTCCAGAAAACAAGTGCCAAAACTGGAAGATACACATACCTCACCACACATTCTCTACAGTAACAGGAGGATGCTCCTCCGGAAGACAAGTGCCAAGACTGGAATATACACATACCTCACCACACATTCTCTACAGTAACAGGAGGATGCTCCTCCGGAAGACAAGTGCCAAGACTGGAATATACACATACCTCACCACACATTCTCTACAGTAACAGGAGGATGCTCCTCCGGAAGACAAGTGCCAAGACTGGAATATACACATACCTCACCACCCATTCTCTACAGTAACAGGAGGATGCTCCTCCGGAAGACAAGTGCCAAGACTGGAATATACACATACCTCACTACCCATTCTCTACAGTAACAGGAGGATGCTCCTCCAGAAGACAAGTGTCAAGACTGGAAGATAGACCAGCTAAGGAATGATCCCACAAGATTGACCGAATGCAAGAGCTTTAGAGGATTCTGGCTGTCCCAACGAGGAGCCAATATTAGCTGCAGTTCTCCGCGAAGCTGAACATCTTTCTGTAGGACAGGAACATTTGCCAAAGCCCTGCGCCTCAGCATCCTTCTCCCGGTCCTATTTCTACTCCTCTGCCACCTGCAGCTCCACCCCAAAGACAAGCCTCTCCTCCAGCGCCTCCTCCAGCCCCGCCCAGCTCCGTAACAAATGGAAAGTTACAGTACAGGTAGCTGAGGATTTCTGGGAACCTGTTTTGTGTCCATGATTTCATCCTACAATCTATATATGCTTATCTATATGCAGAACAGGTGACACAGGAACGGCTTAAGCTTGTCTCTGATTGTAAAATAATTCATCCACCCTTCACACACCGCCGGCGTGCGTAACGCAGTGAGGACATAAACAGTAACCGGGGAGAGAGGCCGTCTTATGGAGGATCCAGCCAGTGTGTAAAATAGTCATGTCTGTACTGGTTGTAAAAAGCTCCACGTGAAGGACAACGGCTTAAAGTGAAACGCTTGGACTGCTGGGAGAGCAGAGGAGGCAGCAGAGGAACGCTGCTACGATACGCACAGGGGTTAATGATTTGCTGCTGCTGGCAGGAGAGTGCGATTAGGATATCCTCCGTATTACATATGTTCTGCTGAGCAGGTGGACGCAATTCAAGCAGTAAACCTGGCTTGGCAGTTTTAAATATTTTAAAGTTTGACGCTCACACTTGGGTCATGTCAGATCATGGCGAAGGGTGCTGTAAAAGTTAAAGGGCGACTGTAACGAGATGGATATGGAAGCTGCTATATTTAATCCTTTTAAAGGGAATCTGAAGTGAAAATAAACTTATGATATAATGATTTCTATTTGTAGTACAGCTAAGAAATGAAACATTAGTAGCAGAGATATGAGTCTCATGTTGTTTCTGTTACAGGAAGAGTTAAGGAACTCCAGTTGTTATCTATGCAAAAGAGCTTCTCTGAGCTCCAAGACTTTCAAAGTGGCAGAAAGCTCTGTTTTCTGAAGCTTATCATCTCTAGTGTCTCTCACTGTATTTTGTTTTTTTTTCTGCAGATGAGAGTTCAAAAGTGCACTGGCCTGCTCCATGAAATCATTTAGAATGCTGAGTAGTGTGTACACTGCAAATATTAGAGAATGCTGCAATGTTATAAAAACACTATATAACTGAAAATAAAAATATGAGACTAATTTCTTTGCTACTAATGTTCTATTAATTATCTGTACTACACAACCAATTCATTTTATTATTTTCACGTCAGTGTCACTTTAAACAATAGCAGTTGTCTGGCTATACTGCTGATCCTCTGTGCCTAATACTTTTAGCCATAGCCCCTGAACAAGCATGCAGCATATCATGTGTGTCTGACATTATTGTTAAACCTGATACGTTTAGCTGCATGCTTGTTTCTGGACCAAATAGATCAGCAGGACAGCCAGGCAACTAGTATTATTTAATGGGAAATACTGTAAATATGGCAGCCTCCATATACCTCTCGTCACATCCCTCATCACGCATATCATAAAAATTTCATAAGAAGAATATGTTGTTTTATAATTCAAACCACACTGGTCCTTTCTATCCTGGTTCATTTTCCTTTATAGTAACATTTTAAAATTAGTAATATATCAATTTAAAGGATGGGAATAAAGTTTAGAGTCAATCAACCACATTTTTTAGTAGAGAAATATATATATTTTCAAAAAAAGAGGGACAAAGTCCTGAAAGAGGGACAGATGAGAAGGAAAGAGGGACAACGGGATAGAGATGGCTCGAACCTCCGATTTTCGGTTCGCGAACCTCGAACGCGAACTTCCGCAAACGTTTGTGAATAATCTTCAATGGGCAGGCGAACTTTCAAAGCTACAAACACTAATTCTGGCCACAAAAGTGATGGAAAAGATGTTTCAAGGGGTCTAACACCTGGAGGGGGGCATAGCGGAGTGGAATACACACCAAAAGTCCTGGGGAAAAATCTGGATTTGACGCACAGCAGCGTTTTAAGGGCAGAAATCAGATTGCATGCTAAATTGGAGACATAAAGTGCTTTAAAACATCTTGCATGTGTATACATCAATCAGGTACGGTAATTAGTGTACTGCTTAACACTGACAGACCAAACTCACTGTGTAACGCACCGCAAACAGCTGTTTGTGTAGCGACGGCCTTGCTGGACTGCTGAGCACCATGGCCAGAGTGTAGGTCGTGGCGGTTTTCAAGCCCATATGGTCAGGCTGAGTGGCTGAGTATTCAGCTGATCGAATTTGGTCTGTCCACAATGAAGCAATGACCTTTTTATCTTGGGTGTGCCCCCCAACACACTCATATAGGTCTGGTCATTGCTTCATTGTGATACGCAAACCCCTTCACTGCGGCAAGGTAATGATCACGAAGGCGAATTGACAAATGTACATGCCTTTTTTGTTGTTGTTGCAGCCACAGTGCAGCCAGAAAAATTAGGCAGGCATGTACACGCACCAGAAAAATAATGATAGCGGCCGCTGCTAGCAGCGGCCTTAAAAATTCAGGAATCCACCTGCAGTCCTGGACCCTGTTGGTGGTGGCGGAGAAGGCAGTCAGGCGGCCTGCAGGCAGAGATGCTGTGTGGGGACCGACTTAGTCTTGGGGCAGGCAGTCACACGGCGTGCAGGCAGAGGATGCTGTGTGTGGGGACTGACTTAGTCTTCGGGCAGGCCTGAGCGTGCTTTGCAGACCAGGCATCCGTGGACAGATGGACCCTTGACCAAACTCTGTGTGCCAGAGATGACACCACTTAAATTTCAACATCACGGTACAGTTTAGGTATCGCCTTTTTTGAGAAATAATTTCGGCCTGGTATCTTCCACTGCGGTGTCTGGCTTTGCTTTTGTGTGCTGCTTTTCCTCAGGTGGTCATCCCATTGCAGTTTGTGCTTTTTCATCTTGTGCCTTCGTAAGGAAGTTGTCCCTACGTGGGTCTTGGACTTTTCATGGCTCAATTTTTGGTGGCAGAGAGTACAGATGGCATCGCTCTCATCTGAGGCAGACACAAAAAAATTGAGCCCTGGGATGATGGCACTTTGGTGTTGGCTGCCGACTGTGTGTTAAGTGGGTGCAAGAATCAGAGCAGGAGGAGGAAGATATGTCACGCTTCCGTGCGGAACCTGAGGAAGATGAGGTGTTCTGTGTTAAATATTCAACTATGTCCTGACAATATTGGGGGTTGATGGCACGTGCCTTCTTCTGAACACTGTACTTTGGTCTAGGGCCGCACAAAATCACGACAGCACGACCTCGAACAGACCTGCCGGGTGGCCTTCCTCTGGCTCTGCCTCTGCCTGTTATTATGTCCACATTTGGGGGGATGAAGTGAAAGGTATGCACTGACTTGACTAATACAATGTGCAGTCACACAGATGCAGTGAAAGGTATACACTGACTGCTTGTATAATACAATGCGCAGTCACACAGATGCAGTGAAAGGTATACACTGACTGCTGGTATAATACAATGCAAGGTCACACAGATGCAGTGAATGGTATACACTGACTGCTGGTATAATACAATGCGCAGTCACACAGATGCAGTGAATGGTATACACTGACTGCTGGTATAATACAATGTGCAGTCACAGATGCAGTGAAAGGTATGCCCTGACTGGTATATAAACCAGTTTACAGTCATACAGATGCAGTGAATGCAGTGAATGGATTTAATGTAACACTGTCAAGGTTAGGGTTAGGCACCACCAGGGGAGATTTAGGGTTAGGCACCACCAGGGAGGTCTTAGGGTTAAGCACCACCAGGGGGTGGTTAGGGTTAGGCACCTCCAGGGGGGTCTTAGGGTTAAGCACCACCAGGGGGCGCTTAGGGTTAGGCAACTCCAGGGGGGTGGTTAGGGTTAGGCACCACCAGGGGGGGGTCTTAGGGTTAGGCACCACCAGGGGGTGGTTAGGGTTAGACACCACCAGGGAGGTGCTTAAGATTAGGCACCTCCAGGGGGGTGGTTAGGGTTAGGCACCACCAGGGGGGTCTTAGGGTTAGGCGCCACCAGGGGGTAGTTAGGGTTAGGCACCACCAGGGGGGGTTTATGGGTTAGGGGTAGGTACAGAGAGGGTTCTGTGTGTTAACGCTAAATAACGATAAGGCTTTAATGCTAAATAACGATAAGGCTTTAACGTTAAATAGCGATAAGCGACAAACGGATTAGCTGCAATTATTCGCAGGCGCCATTTTCAGATGGATCCTTCCCTTTACCTGGATTGACTGGCACTACACACGGCAATTTCATGATTAGGCATGCATCTCAGGACTCCGTGGCTGGTGGCTTATCTGCAACATCAAGGAATGATGTTCTGTTTATTTTACAGATTCTTACATCACAGCAGCTTCTTCCTTAATAAGGAACTTTAACCCATTTATTTTATTTTTATTTATTTAGTATTTATATAGCCCCAGCATATTACGCAGTGCTGTACAGAGTCTTGTCACTAATAGAGATGTCCTGAACTGTTCGCCGGCAAATGGTTCCAGGCGAACTTCGGGTGGTTCGCGTTCGCCTGCGAAGGCGAACTTTCCTTGAAGTTCGATTCACCCCATAATGCTCTATTGAGCAAAACTTTGACCCTCTACATCACAGTCAGCAGGCACATTGTTGCCAATCAGACTGCACTCACTCTTGGAGCCCCCCCCCCCCCCCTTATACAAAGCAAGGTCCTTGTGCCGTTTTACTCACTAGTCTGCCTACACTAATTAGTTAAGGGACAGCTGCTGACAGACTCTGCTAGGGAGAGTTTAGTTAGGCTCTGAAGCTAAGTACTCACGGGGGGACAATTGTAGCTGTCGCTGCACACGGGAGCGTGTGCGCGACAGTTCGGCGACAGTTCGGCGACAGCTCGTCGCCAAGTCCCTCTGCATCCACACGGCAGCAGAGGGATTAGCGATGCGGCGAAAGCTGTCGCCGAGGTTCCTCCCCCCCGCCGGAAGCTCCGTGTGCTGTGTGTGGGTAGCTGTCGCTAGCCCGCATACACATGCGGGACTAGCGACAGTTCCGGCGAGGTTGCGGCGACGGCTGTAGCCGGCGATTGAACATGTCAATCGCCTGGCGACAGCTCCGACGGGCAACGGTTCGGGGCGCGCGCGTCATACACACGGGCGAACTGTCGCCGCAACATGCGCGTGCCACGCGGTTGCGGCGACGGCCGTCCCCCGTGAGTATGGACCTTTATAGGCTTGTTCCTAGCAAATTGTTATTACGTTCCATCCCTCACTCCCTCCTCCCGGAGGGGGGAGAGTCTCAGCTTCCAGTGAATTGTAGAATTTCAAAAGCCAGCTTATATACCTTGGCCAGGAATTGAACCCGTCGCGGATTGCTGCTCCCCTCCAGATCAGGGCCACGCTCCCTCTCGTCTTGCAGCGTGGCCACGCAGAGGACTCGCGAGCGTGGCCGCGCATGTGCGGTAGCATGGAGACCTCCAGCTTACAGGCTCGCGTGCTCACGATAGAGGGAGAAGAGCCGCCCCGATGTGATTAGTGCCCAGCAACAGCAGAATACAGAGGGATCAATAGGTTCCTTAGGCTTCCCTCTCTTCAGCTCGGGTACACTTTAAAGGATACCCGAAGTGACATGTGACATGATGAGATAGACATGAGTATGTACAGTGCCAAGCACACAAATAACTAGGCTGTGTTCCTTTTTTTATTTCTCTGCCTGAAAGAGTTAAACATCAGGTATGCAAGTGGCGGTTTCTGTCAGCACTGGGTCAGAATAAAGTGTGACCCTCACTGATAAGGAATTACAACTATAATGTCAGCTACGACACCATACAAGTTTGTGTTAGGTAGATGGTTCTATAGATAATTTACGACATTTCCGATCTTATTTTCTGATTGATTTCTCATAGAAGTGAATGGAAATAGATAAGAAAAGATAACAGAATCGAATTGGAAATTGATCAGAAAATCAGAATCGGAAATCGGGCGAAAAATCGACTGAAAAAAACGCATCGTGTGTACCCAGCATACAACACTTTCCTAGCAGAAAATGACTTCTGAGAGCAGGAGAGAGATAAAAAGGGTCAATATTTCATAGATTTTTATATCTGGCATACTTTAATGAATGTGTCATTGAGCAAAAACAGTAAAAACTTGAAAAGTAGGTTTTAATATAAAATAAAACTGTAGAATATCTTGAACAGTCACTTTTAGGAGAAGGAGGAAAGATACAATTGTTTATTTCATTTGTTAATTTTCACCTTGGGTGTCCTTTAACCACTTGAGGACTGCGGTGTTAAACCCCTAGTGACCAGGCCATTTTTTTACTAATTGGGCCACTGCAGCTTTAAGGCCTTGCTGCAGGGCCGCACAACTTAGCACACAAGTGATTCCCCCCCTTTCTCCCCACCAACAGAGCTCTCTGTTGGTGCAGTCTGATCGCTTCCCAGTTGTTTGTTTTTTATAAATATTTATATAGCACTGACATCTTCTGCAGCACATTACAGAGTACATAGTCATGTCACTGACTGTCCTCAGAGGAGCTCACAATCTAATCCTACCATAGTCTAATGTCCTACCATATTATTATTATGTATTTATATAGCACTGACATCTCCTGCAGCACTTTACAGAGTACATAGTCATGTCACTGACTGTCCTCAGAGGAGCTCACAATCTAATCCTATCATAGTCATAGTCTAATGTCCTATCATATTATTATTATGTATTTAGGTAGCACTGACATTGTATGCATGGAGATACAGAGGCGCCAATAGGATACAATTTGATAAAAGGTTTAAAAGTATTCAGGTGGCAGTGGTGGACCAGCCACACCAAAACAGACAAAATGCTGTTGATTGAAGAAACAACAATTTATTCACATACTCCTAAACAACAACTGCAACGTGTTTCACGGAGTATCACACAGTTTAGAGTCCAATGATAGCTTGACACCTCTGACATCTTATGCAGCACTTTACAGAGTACATAGTTATGTCACTGACTGTCCTCAGAGGAGCTCACAATCTAATCCTACCATAGTCATAGTCTAATGTCCTACCATATTGTTATTATGTATTTATATAGCACTGACATCTTCTGCAGCACGTTATGGAGTACATAGTCATGTCACTGACTGTCCTCAGAGGAGCTAACAATCTTATCCTATCATAGTCATAGTCTAATGTCCTACCATATTATTATTATGTATTTATATAGCACTGACATCTTCTGCAGCACTTTACAGATTACATAGTCATGTCACTGACTTTCCTCAGAGGAGCTCCCAATCTAATAAGACCATAGTCATAGTCTAATGTCCAACCATATTATTATTATGTATTTATATAGCACTGACATCTTCTGCAGCACATTACAGAGTACATAGTCATGTCACTGACTGTCCTCAGAGGAGCTCACAATCTAATCCTACCATAACCATAGTCATAGTCTAATGTCCTACCATATTATTATTATGTATTTATATAGCACTGACATCTTCTGCAGCACATTACAGAGTAGTCATGTCACTGACTGTCCTCAGAGGAGCTCACACTCTAATACTACCATAGTCATAGTCTAATGCCCTACCATATTATTATTATGTATTTATATAGCACTGACATCTTCTGCAGCACATTACAGAGTACATAGTCATGTCACTGACTGTCCTTAGAGGGGCTCACAATCTATTCCTACCATAGTCATAGTTTAATGTCCTACCATATTATTATTATTATGTATTTATATAGCACTGACATCTTCTGCAGCACATTACAGAGTACATAGTCATGTCACTGACTGTCCTCAGAGGAGCTCACAATCTAATCCCAACCATAGTCATTGTCTAATGTCCTACCATATTATTATTATGTATTTATATAGCACTGACATCTCCTGCAGCATATTATACTATGTATAACCTGTGTCTTTACACCTCACAATACTGTCCAGGAAATCACAAAGCAGTTTACAATCAATACAGACTAAATCTAAACCAATTCCATTTTAATTAAAGGGAATCTAAAGAGAATATAAACTTTTGATATAATGATTTGTACCAGGGTTGCCAACCGTCCGTAAAAATACGGACTGTCAGTAAAAAAAAAAAACCTAAAAACCCGCTGTCCGTAACGCCCGTATTTCCTAGGCTGATGTCCGTCCAAATTGCCGGCTGAGCCTGCGTTGGAGCCTGGAGGGGAGGCAGCTCAGAGAAGGGGGAGCAGTGTGCACAGTGTGGACAAGGGGGGACGTCTCCCCCAACCCCCCGCCTCACTTTCGGGCTCCCCCTCCTGGCTCCCCCCTCCAGAATTAGTTTGTCGGCGGCTAGCAGCGAGCAGAGATTGACTTACCGGTTACCGCTGCTTCTTCCAGGCGCGAGTGGGAAGATCTGTGTGCCACTAGTTGGGTCTACTGTAGACCCGACTAGTGGCACACAGATCTTCCCACTCGCGGCTGGAAGAAGCAGCGGTAAGTCGATCTCTGCTCGCTGCTAGCCGCCGACAAACTAATTCTGGAGGGGGGAGCCAGGAGGGGGAGCCCAAAGGTGAGGCGGGGGGGGACGTCCTCCATTGCCCACGCTGTGCACACTGCTCTCCCTTCTCTGAGCTGCCTCCCCTCCTGTCTGGGGGGGCACTCTGGCTACCTACCTATTCTGGGGATACCTATAGACCTTGCTACATATACTAAGGAAACACCTACAGACCTGGCTACCTAAATTGGGACACCTATAGACCTGGCTATCTATTGTGGGGACACCTATTGTCCTGACTACCTATACTGGGAACACCTATAGACCTGACTACCTATTCTGGAGATACCTATAGACCTAGCTACCTATACTGATGATACCTATAGGCCTGGCTATCTATACTGGGCACACCTATAGACCTGACTAACTATTCTGGGGACACCTATAGACCTGGCTACATATACTGTGATCACCTATAGATCTGGCTACCTATACTGGGAACACCTATAGACATGGTTACTTCCACTGGGGATACCTATAGAACTGGTTACCTAAACAAGAAGCACCTCTTTTGTGGGAACTGCTGCCAGATTACCTGAATTTTGCTGCCAGATTACGTGTATTTTGGATAACTGCAGTTCGGAACCGCTGCTAGATTGTGTATGTTGGGGAAACCGCTGCTACCAGATTATGTGTATTTTGGAGGAACCTCTGCCAAAGTATTTTTGGTGAAATGCTGTCAGATTACATGTATTTTTGGGGTAAACACTATGGCAGAGCTCAAACATCCCCGTCAGACCTTTTACACCACTGCTAAGGTAAATGTATGGGTGATGGTAGGACATTTGACTATGACTATGGTAGGATTACATTGTTAGCTCCTCTGAGGACAGTTGGTGGCATGACTATGTACTCTGTGAAGTGCTGCAGAAGATTAAAAACAATGGTGCATGAGCCAGCCTGGGGCCCCGGGAACTCTCACTGCCCGGGGCCCCAGATCCAGCATCTAACACCATATGTAAGCGCAGAGAAACCCTTGGAGCTGCCACCCCCAAGGCCTGTCTCCTACTGCTCTAAAACTTACCAAACACACAAATGGAGAAACTCACTCCCAAACAGTTCTCTGCTGCTTTATAAAGCCTGCAGGCTGCTTATAAGCCAATGAGAAGTGCACACATATATTACACCTAGCCTGCAGTAATTAATCAAACAGAAGCTGAGCAAGTCAGCCAGTCAGTTGGAGAGGGCTTCAGTTGCATATAGACAATGGCTATATGACCAGCAGGGGGCACCAGCGTGCAGGATATTCCCTCTCATCTGCCCCCCTCCTAACTAAACTGCATGGGATACTACAATAAAATTAAAAACAATGGTGCATGAGCCAGCCTGGGGCCCCGGGAACTCTCACTGCCCGGGGCCCCAGAACCAGCATCTAACACCATATGTGAGCGCAGCCAAACCCTTGGAGCTGCCACCCCCAAGGCCTGTCTCCTACTGCTCTAAAACTTACCAAACACACAAATGGAGAAACTCACTCCCAAACAGTTCTGGGGCCCCGGGCAGTGAGAGTTCCCGGGGCCCCAGGCTGGCTCATGCACCATTGTTTTTAATTTTATTGTAGTATCCCATGCAGTTTAGTTAGGAGGGGGGCAGATGAGAGGGAATATCCTGCACGCTGGTGCCCCCTGCTGGTCATATAGCCATTGTCTATATGCAACTGAAGCCCTCTCCAACTGACTGGCTGACTTGCTCAGCTTCTGCTTGATTAATCACTGCAAGCTAGGTGTATTATATGTGTGCACTTCTCATTGGCTTATAAGCAGCCTGTAGGCTTTATAAAGCAGCAGAGAACTGTTTGGGAGTGAGTTTCTCCATTTGTGTGTTTGCATAGTCAGTGACATGACTATGCACTCTGTAAAGTGCTGCAGAAGAAGATGCCAATGCTATATAAATACATAGTGATAATATGGTAGGGTATAAATCTGGTCACTCTAGTGCTATATAAATACATAATAATAATATGGTAGGACAATAGACTATGACTATGGTAGGATTAGAGTGTCAGCTCCCCCGAGGACAGTCAGTGACATGACTATGTACTCTGTAATGTGCTGCAGAAGATGTCAGTGCTATATAAATACATAATAATAATAATAATATGGTAGGGTATTAGACTATGACTATGGTAGGATTAGATTGTGAGCTCCTCTGAGGACAGTCAGTGACATGACTATGTATTCTGTAATGTGCTGCAGAAGATGTCAGTGCTATATAAATACATAATAATAATATGGTAGGACATTAGACTATGACTATGGTAGGATTAGATTGTGAGCTCCTCTGAGGACAGTCAGTGACATGACTATGTACTCTGTAATGTGCTGCAGAAGATGTCAGTGCTATATAAATACATAATAATAATATGGTAGGACATTAGACTATGACTATGGTAGGATTAGAGTGTGAGCTCCTCTGAGGACAGTCAGTGACATGACTATGTACGCTGTTATGTGCTGCAGAAGATGTCAGTGCTATATAAATACATAATAATAATATGGCAGGACATTAGACTATGACTGTGGTAGGATTAGATTGTGAGCTCCTCTCAGGACAGTCAGTGACATGACGAACTCTGTACAGTGCTGCAGAAAATGTCAGTGCTATATAAATACAGAATAAGGATATGGTAGGACATTAGACTATGACTATGGTAGGATTAGATTGCGAGCTCCTCTGAGGACAGTCAGTGACATGACTATGTACTCTGTAATGTGCTGCAGAAGATGTCAGTGCTATATAAATACATAATAATAATAATATGGTAGGACATTAGACTATGACTATGGTAGGATTAGATTGTAAGATCCTCTGAGGACAGTCAGTGACATGACTATGTAATCTGTTAAGTGCTGCAGATGATGTCATTGCTATATAAATACAGAATAATGATATGGTAACAATATAATTTCTATAGCGCTTTTCTCCCATAGGACTCACAGCACTTATGTCAGGAGCAGCCTTAGAGAGCAGCAGCACCAGTCTGGGCGCGCTCAGCAATTATGGTAGACTATGACTATGATGGGGATTACATTGTAAGCTCCTCTGACGACAGACCGTGACATAACTAAGTATTCTGTACAGTGCTACAATAGAAGTCAATGGAAATTTAGTAGGACATTAGACTATGACTTAGTGCTGCTCGGATACCCCTTTTCAAAATCCGGATTGGATCCGGATACCCAGATATCCGATCCGGGTCGGATATCCGAGTTCAAAATTTTCTGATCCAAATCAGATATCCGACCTCAGTATCCGGGAAAATTCAGATATCTGGATAGAAAAACCGGAAGTGGCCTTTAAATTGCTTTAAAATCGTTTTTAGGGTAAATGAGGCATGTAGCATCATTATTTTTTAAAGGGAAACACTAATTGATGATGTGGGGACTTAAAATCATACTTAAGAACTACTGAGCCTGCGCAGTACAGCCCGGAGGACGTCCGATGACGTCAGCGCGCCTCCGTGAGGCGCATTTTGGAGCGCAGAAGAAGCCCGACCTGGCCGCTGGCCTGGCCAGGTCGGGCGCGCCACCGGAGACCACCGGAAGCCTGCGGAGCGGCGCCGAGGGCCCCTCCTGCCTGCCACGGGCTGGAGGAAGCCCCAGGTAAGTGGATGTGGATTTTTATTTTTTTTTAATCGTCCCTGAACCTTCCCTTTAAGGCACACTAACACAGATAAGGCACACTAACCTCAGATAAGGCACACTAACCGGCTTAGCGCCGGAAAACTCTTTTTTACTCCGGCGCTAACACTTAGTGCCGGTTAGTGAATCAAGCCCATTGTGTCCAAAGTCCAACCGCACAACTGAGACAAGGCAGTTTTCAGCCAATTGTTCTTTGGGTTAAATATAGGTGGTATCAGCACAGCAGCAGTGGCCTAAGTGCCACGTGCCAAGGGCCACATGCCAAGTGCAAAGTGCCACATGCCAAGTGCAAAGTGCCACATGCCAAGTGCCACGTGCCGAATGACAGTTAGACAGCAGAGGAGAAGACACCAACTGTCACACTGGCACTGCTCAGCAGCACAGCAGTTCTGTAGTAAACTAGCACAGTAGTACTACTACTCTAACAACTACTAGCACTGACTGCAGTACTACAGTACTAACTACACAATAACACAGTAATCCTATTCCCTAATCCCTAACCTATACTGTAGCTAGCTAAGGCTAATAGCTGGCCAGCAGGCAGCAGCTGGCCTGGTCTGTGCACAGCACACACACAGACACATAGCAGCTGCCTGCAGCACACACTCTGACTGTCACAGAATGAAATCAAGCTAATTAACAATACAACAATAGTGTAATGATAGTGAAGGGGTTAATCACTGAACAACTTTAGGATTATCACTGTATACAGCACTTGCTAGGCCAGCAGCACTGGAGCATGTCTCTCAGTGAGCATTCACAAGCAAGGACGAGATTTCTCATCATGGCAGCCCTCCTTATTATACAGGGGGGGGGGGGGGGCTGGCCAGGGTTCCCTTCTGTGATTGGGTGCCAGGGCTTCTGCTGGGAGCCCTCTGATTGGCTTAATGACGTCCTGGACGTCATCTACTTAGTTACAGTATCTCAATAGTCGGATATCCACATTGCCAGCCAACTATCTGCAGATAGCTATCCAGATTTCCACAGAAATCCGGTACCTGAATCCGAACTGGATAGCTGAAAAAAGGTCGGCTATCCGGGTTACTCGGATATCCGGAATCTGGATGAGCAGCCCTGATGACTATAGTAGGATTAGATTGTGATATGATCTGGAAACAGTTAGCAACATGACTTTGTACTCTAAAGTACTGTGGGAGATGTCAGTGCTATATAAATAATACATAATAATAATAATAATAATATGGTAGGATATTACACTATGCCTATAGTAGGATTAGAGTGTGAGCTCCTCTGAGGACAGTCAGTGACATGACTATGTACGCTGTTATGTGCTGCAGAAGATGTCAGTGCTATATAAATACATAATAATAATATGGTAGGACATTAGACTATGACTGTGGTAGGATTAGATTGTGAGCTCCTCTCAGGACAGTCAGTGACATGACGAACTCTGTACAGTGCTGCAGAAAATGTCAGTGCTATATAAATACAGAATAAGGATATGGTAAGGTCTCAAATCGCTTATGTCAGGAGCAGCCTTAGAGAGCAGCAGCACCAGTCTGGGCGCGCTCAGCAATTATGGTAGACTATGACTATGATGGGGATTACATTGTAAGCTCCTCTGACGACAGACCGTGACATAACTAAGTATTCTGTACAGTGCTGCAATAGAAGTCAATGGAAATTTACTATGACTATAGTAGGATTAGATTATGATATGATCTGGAAACAGTTAGCAACATGACAATGTACTCTAAAGTACTGTGGGAGATGTCAGTGCTATATAAATAAAAATAATACATAATAATAGTATTATTATTATTATTTATTAGATTTATATAGCGCCAACATATTACGCAGCGATGTACAATAAATAGGATTACAGACAATGATAACAGGGGTGACAGAACAAAACAGGTAATAGACAATAGATACAACAATACAGGTAATAGCAATAAGATACACAACACAATGCAGATATGCACAAAAGGATCCGCAAACCAAATGCTGGTAGAAAAGTTGCTGTGTTCTTTATTCAGAAAATTCCATGTTGCAAAGCAATAAAAACCACAAAGTTCAACTGACGCGTATCGGGCCTACAATCTGCCCTTAGTCATAGTTAAAAGTGAACCTGCAAGGGGAAGGCCTTTTGTAGGTGGGAGAAGATCAAGCTCCACCCCATACCTCAACCAGCCTTCACCTTAAAGGAGACATGTACAAATATGTATATACATAGATACAAACAGAAGTAGTTCAATATATCAAAAATCAGTATACAAGTTAAAAAGTTAATACATACATAAAAATCATTTCTAGAGAAACAGTGTGCCTCCAATTACCCACAAGGAAATAATATACAAAAAGGGGATAGAAAACACAGAACCCCAGAAAGGGCGAGAGGGAAAGGAGGAAGCAAGATTAATGGTCATATACCAGACTCAGATCCCAACGTTTGTTGAGACCCTTAGGGATACGAGTATCCATTCTATGAATCCAATATGCCTCTCGCCTTAAGAGCAACCTATATGTATCTCCACCCCTTTTAGGACTCACCACCCGCTCTATCCCTTGAAAGACAAAAGAAGAAAGATCGCCATTATGTACATTTTGGAAATGTTTAGAAACCACCGACTTTTTGAAGGTGTTCCAACTTGTGCCGCAATAATGTTCGGCAATGCGAGCTCTCAAGTTGCGGGTGGTACACCCCACATATTGTAAGTGGCACACATTGCAAGAAATCACATAAATCACATACTTGGTGTCACAATTCACATATTGTTTTATGGGGAAGCTAGTGTCAGTGGCAAAAGAAGAGATAGAGGATCCCCTTTTATGTAGATGACAATAGTGGCAGGTTTTAAACCCACAGGGATAAGATCCAACCGTAGCAAGCCAAGTAGGAGGACGGGACGGGGTGGGAGATTGAAAAGAACTAGGGGAGAGAATAGACCCAAGGGTGCGTGCCCTTCTGGCGGAAAAACGGCACCCCTTCTCCAAAATAAGTTTAAGTTTAGAGTCAGAATGTAACACCGGGAGATATTTCCTCACAGTATTTACGATTTTGTTATACTCCAAAC
The DNA here is from genome assembly GCF_040937935.1 of Hyperolius riggenbachi. Lineage (NCBI taxonomy): Eukaryota > Metazoa > Chordata > Amphibia > Anura > Hyperoliidae > Hyperolius > Hyperolius riggenbachi. The sequence goes on from NC_090651.1 coordinate 8,978,087, forward strand.
TGTATTCTGTAACGAATGTCACCCTATCATCGCAGTCCTTATCCCGATCTTTAGTACGTAAAAGTTCGTGGCGCGGTTTTCTAGTGCCTCTGATTCGTCCCCTCGTAAGCTGTTGTTTTGTATAGCCTCTTTGTTTAAGTCTGTTTTCAACTAAGTGGCATTCTTGCTCCAACTGGTCAGGATTGGAACAGTTGCGAGCTGCCCGAGTGAACTCACCAGTTGGGATAGCATTGATGGTATGTTTAGGATGACAGGAGCTAGCAAGAAGGATGGAATTACCTGCTGTGGGCTTGTGGTATGTTTTAGTGGAAACTTGATGGATTAAGGAATCCCCAGTTAAAGTCAAATCTAAATAGTCAATATGCGTGTCATGATGATTCATAGTAAATGTCAGGTTAAGTACATTATTATTGACATAAGCTAAAAAGTCTACGAGAAGGCCGGGAGGACCCCCCCCCACACCAAAAGCAAATCGTCTATAAACCTGCCGTACCAAACGATATGAGAGGCAAAGGGGTTCTCATCCCCAAAGATGCGGAGCTCCTCCCACCAGCCCATAAATAGGTTGGCCAGGGAGGGGGAAAATTTCGCTCCCATAGAAGCTCCGCATCTCTGGAGGTAGAACCCCGAATCAAACATAAAATAATTGTGTGTGAGGAGGTACTCCACGGCCCTCAAGAGAAAAGACTGTAGGGAAACGTCAAAGGTAGAGTATTTGGCAAGATGGAAATCTAGGGCCTTCAGCGCAAGTTCGTGCAGGATGGAAGAATAAAGAGAGGCAACATCCATTGTTACCCAATGAAAATGCTCCTCCCACTCGAAGTTGGCGAAAGTAGATAAAACATGTCGAGTGTCCTGCAGGTAACCAGGTAACCTCAGAACTAAAGGCTGCAGGTGTGCATCGACCCACTCACCAAGGCGCTCGCCCACGGAGCCAATGCCCGCCACAATGGGTCGGCCCCGGGGGGGAGCGCCCGGCTTGTGTATCTTCGGGAGCTGGTGGAAAACAGGGACAATAGGATGAGATGGGCATAAAAATTCCGACATACTTTTAGTAATAACGCCCATCCTCTGCCCGAGTTCCAACAGCCCCCGGAGATCATCAAGAAAATCCAAAGTAGGATTTCGGAGTAAAGGCCGGTACACACCTGCGTCACCCAACTGTCTCAAGGCCTCCAACCGGTAGTCCACGGCATCCAGGACAACGACCGCTCCGCCCTTATCGGCAGAACGGATGACTATGCTAGTATTATTCTGCAAAGAAATCAAAGCCTGCCGTTCAGAGGACGAGAGATCGGACGATGCCCTGGACGACCTCGACAAACCGGTGAGCTCCTTCTCAATAAGATCCTGGAAGGTGTCAAGTTCAGGAGACCTAGCGTTGACTGGATAAAATGAAGGATTGGAAACTCTGGTGGGTGTCACCTGTCCAATATCAACACCAGCAATGACCCTATCATCCAAGGCCTGCAATGCCAAAATGTTCCTAACGTCGCGGAAGGAGGGAACATCCTCAATTTCAATCCGCGACGAGGACAATGGTAAGCGAGGTTCGGCTGTTTCAGAAAGGTCTTCAAAAAAGTGTTTTTTTACTACTAGGTTTCTTACAAATCTATTGAGATCCAAAATTGTGCGAAACAAATCAAAATGGTTAGAAGGGGCAAATGATAAGCCTCTAGACAACAACCTGACCTGATCAGGAGAAAGAGTATAACTGGAGAGATTGACCACATTGTGCAGAGAGAACTCTGCATTGGTAGCTACCTGGTACCTCGACTTGCTGTGTTTACGCCCTGCTCGTCTGACACGTTTCTTTTTTGTTTTCGTTTTTTGGTTCTGTTTGGTCTCCTCTGTGTCTTGTAATAAGAGGGCTGGGAGATGGGAACCCCTGACGTTTGAAGAGAAGGAGGGTCCCCTGTCTGGTGTACAGTGTTGGGAAAAATAGACTGTAAATTCCTACGATTTGAATCAGGGGTCTCAGAGATATCTGATTGGGAGCCTGAAGTATCAAGAGAACTAAAGCTCACATTTTTCTTAGGAGTAAATTTCTTCAAAATTGATTTGGGAGACCTATAGCAAGACTCCCATCTTCCCCATTTATAAACTACATTACGATTGTAGTCGTTTGTATCCCTAAGAAACTTGACCCGTTTTGTCTCCATGATGATGGTTTCAAGTTTGCTAATATTGTTTTTAAGTTTACAATTAAGTTCCTCATAGAGACTCAAGGAGCTAAATTTCTTCAGATCCTGAGAGATTTTGTCAATCTGCAGCTTAAAATCTATTAGTTTTTGTTCTTCATACGAGACTATAAGTCTCATAAGCTGCAGAGAACAATCTGTCAAGATCTGATTCCACTCTATGACAAATTTGTCTGAGTAGATAGTGGTAGGGACTTTCTTAATTCTTAAACCCCTAGGGATGATGCCCTTACTGATGTAATGTTTTAGACTAGTTACGTCCCACCACAGGCGCACCTCCTTATCCATCAGGCACTCCAATGTGGTGCACAATGAATGTAACGTGAGATCTGGTTGCAGACTAGCTGCATTGCCATCTCCCGAAAAAACTGACATGAACTTGTTTTTGCGATCGGAGTCTTGCAAGAGGTCCCCAAAAGTACTTGAATTTATATTAGGATCAAAATTATAATCAGATACATTAGTATTATCAGTTTGTCTAGAAGACACCTCTAAAGGACCAAAAGCTATTTCATTGTACACAGTGTCATTGGAAGACAGATCTACATCTGCATTGGCAGGCTGGTCAGGTGACCGTATAGTATCAGCAGCTTGGTCAGTGGATGATAGAGAGTACCCTGATTTAACATTAGAAAACATAGGTAAAACACCACCTGACAATGACACAGATGAATAATCCTGGTATTGACCAGCATACATAGGCCTATGTGAAAAGCCAGCAGAGTGTCCCAATGCATGATAAGGGAAGGACATGTGGCTGGGCATATTGACAAAAGGTGGCATGTGGGGAGATGGTGCAAAGGGAGCAAAGTTCAGTCTCTGGAAGTCCATGAGAGAAGGTTGCATGCCCGCATAGGTGGATAAATTCTGGTTGTGGACCAAAGTCTGTAATGGAGCATGTGGAATAGCAGCAGCACTTGTGGAAATAGTATTAGACATAGTCAAAGATTGAGAAGCTGAGGTTAATTGTGTCCCAGCAAGGGTGTTAATTCCACATGGATGCTTAGAAATGGCCCCCAAACAATATGGCACAGATAACAACATGGCACAATGCAGATAGTAGTACAATGCCAGATCATAAACTGGAATGGTGGTAAAAATTACAAGTTCCAAATTCTGGGTAAAGTGCACACAGTCAAGTATGATACACAAGGGGAGAGGGCCCTGCCAAAGGCTTACAATCTAGAGGGAGGGGTTGGTGACACAAAAGGAGGGGGTGCAGCAAGAAGTTATTGGCAGAAAGGATTAGGATAGTGTTGAGTTGATGTAGGCCTCCTTGAAGAAGTGAGTTTTGAGTGCTTTTTGAAGGTGTTGAAGGTGGGAGCGAGCCTGATGGGCAGTGGGAGAGCGTTCCACAGGATAGGGGCAGCTCTAGTGAAGTCCTGCAGTCGTGCATGGGAGTGCGAGATGCGTGGGGTGGTTAAGAGGAGGTCGTTGGAGGAGCGAAGTGGGTGGCCAGGTGTATATCTGCTGACCAGGTCATAGATGTAGGTTGGGCAGGACTTGTGTATGGATTTGTAGGCCAAACATAGGATCTTGAAGCCAATTCTGAAGTGAATTGGAAGCCAATGAAGGGATTTGCGTAGGGGAGTTGTGGAGACAGAGCGGTGGGAGGAGTAGATGAGTCTGGCTGCTGCGTTCATGATGGATTGTAGGGGGGCTATGCGGTTTTGAGGAAGGCCTGACAGGAGGGAGTTGCAGTAGTCCAGGCAGGAGATGATGAGGGCATGGACAAGGAGTTTGGCAGTGTCTGGGGTCAGTAAAGGCCGGATCTTGGAGATGTTGCGTAAGTGGAAATAGCAGGCCCTAGATACGGTTTGGATGGGGGAGGTGAAGGAGAGGGCCGAGTCCAGGGTGACACCCAGGTAGCGGACTTGTGTGGTTGGATGAATGATTGTGCCATTGACAGTGACGTAGACGTCAGTGGGGGGTGAGGCAGCACAGGGCGGGAAGATTAGGAGTTCAGTCTTATCCAGTCTTATATGGTAGGACAATAGACTATGACTATGGTAGGATTAGACTGTGAGCTCCTCTGAGGACAGTCAGTGACATGACAAATGTGCTCTGTAAAGTGCTGCAGAAGATGTCAGTGCTATATAAATACATAATGATGTAATTTACCTTGTTTGTTTGTGGAAAGTGTTCTGTGCAAAAGTGGCCCTTTAAGGAATGATATACAAGTTATTTTTAAATGCCATTTACTCTGGGTGTGTATAAATGCTTATTAAGGAGGCACATGTTCACTGATAGCACAGGGGGTGCGGGCATGTCTGTGCCCTGTGTATTATCTGTACGTTGTACATAAATACAGCATTCATACATGCTCTGCAGTTTATTACTCTTCCCTTTACGAAGTTTTGTACATTAGTTTGCTCTGCGGTTTATTCCAGGCATTGCCAACAAATTGATGTAATCGTTATTAAGCACCTTCTCCATCATCAGATGCTTTCCTCCTCCTTTTAATACCAAAAAGGTGAGAGTGAAAAAGCATTGAACTATATATGTGTGCATTATGTGACTAGACTGTAAGACCTGGTCCACACTAGGTCCGGAAACGTCCCGGATACTAATGTTGAAAATAGCAGCCAGCCTCACCCAAGTAAAAAACGGATCCGTCTGCGTTTGCGGGGATCCGTTTTCAAAACCTGAATGGAAGGTCCGGATCTGCTGCATTTTCACGCAACGGATCAGGACCACAGATACACGCAGGGGTAGTGAAAGCAATGAGAAAACGCATCTCCAGCTCCACTGGCAAAAAACGGATGTGAAAACGGATAGCCTGAGCTTTATGATTGGCCCAAAAAAATCCTCCCACTCCTTCCTAATGATGGAGACGTTTTCTGTCAGGGAAAAACTGAACGGAAACTGATGCAAAACTGATGCACTTTCATCAGTTTGCAGTACGGTGGGTACTTCCCCTGATCCGGACTGCAGTGTCCGTCCTGCAACTGGGTCTAGTGTGGACCTAGACTAATGCTTCATACACACTTGAGATAAAAGTCTTTGGAAAAGGCAAGATCACAGACCAATTTTACCCCCTTCCATGTAGTATGAGAGCCACACCTACACAGTCTATTCTATGGAGCTGCACTCCACATCAGACAGAAATCCTACCCCCTTCCATGTAGTATGAGAGCCATACTCTACACAGTCTATTCTATGGAGCGGAACTCCCCATCAGACAGAAATCTTACCCCCTCCCATGTAGTATGAGAGCCATACCTACACAGTCTATTCTATGGAGCTGCACTCCCCATCAGACAGAAATCTTACCCCCTTCCATGTAGTATGAGAGCCACACCTACACAGTCTATTCTATGGAGCTGCACTCCCCATCAGACAGAAATCTTACCCCCTTCCATGTAGTATGAGAGCCATACTCTACACAGTCTATTCTATGGAGCTGCACTCCCCATCAGACAGAAATCTTACCACCTTCCATGTAGTATGAGAGCCATACCTACACAGTCTATTCTATGGAGCTGCACTCCCCATCAGACAGAAATCTTACCCCCTTCCATGTAGTATGAGAGCCACACCTACACAGTCTATTCTATGGAGCTGCACTCCCCAACAAATAAAATCTTTGCAAGATGCTGCACACACAGATGCCCGTACACACTCAAAAGATCATTATCTGCAAAAGATCTGTTCCTGCAAAAGATCCATTCCATGCAAAATGCATTATAGTCTATGAGATCTGCAGATCATCATACACACTTGGTTTAACAGACAATCATCTGCAGATCATCTGCAGATCAGATTCAACAGGGTGGATTTTCAGATCTGCAGATGATTGCCAGATATGCAGATGAAGTCTGTTAAACCAAGTGTGTATGATGATCTGCAGATCTCATAGACTATAATGCATTTTGCATGGAATGGATCTTTTGCAGGAACAGATCTTTTGCAGATAATGATCTTTTGAGTGTGTACGGGCATCTGTGTGTGCAGCATCTTGCAAAGATTTTATCTGATGGGGAGTTCAGCTCCATAGAATAGACTGTGTAGAGTATGGCTCTCATACTGCATGGAATGGGGTAAAATTGGTCTGTGATCTTTCATTTTCCAAAGACTGTTATCTCAAGTGTGTATGAAGCATTAGTCTGCAGAAGTAATTGTGCTGTGCTACCATCAGGCGACCCGCAGGGGGCGACAGAGAACATCAATGGATTTACCTTCCTCCTGAGAATGTGTTCTAGAAAAGTGCATTACAATGTTTCTTAAAGGAGAACTGTAGAGAGAGGTGTATGAAGGCTGCCATATTTATTTCCTTTTACGCAATACCAGTTGCCTGGCTGTCCTGCTGATCTATTTTGCTGAAGTAGTGGCTGAATCACACCAGAAACAAGCATGCAGCTAATCTTGTCATATCTGTCAAAATTGTCAGAAACACCTGATTGCTGCATGCTTGTTCAGGGGCTATGGCTAAAAGTATTAGAGGCAGAGGATCAGCAGGATAGCCAGGTAACTGGTATTGTTTAAATGGCAATAAATTTGGCAGCCTCCATACACCTCTCACTACAGTTCTCCTCTAATGCACATTATTAAAACTATTATTGATATTATTTATGATGTATTTATATAGCATAGACTACTTCTGCAACACTTTACAGTACTTATGTAACACTGAACAGAGTACATAGTCATGTCACTGACTGTCCTCAGAGGAGCTCACAATCTAATCCTACCCTAATCATAGTGTAATGTCCTACCATATTATTATTAGGAATTTATATAGCACTGACATCTCCTGCAGTGCTGTACAGAGTACATAGTCATGTCACTGACTGTCCTCAGAGGAGCTCATACTCTAATCCTACCATAGTCATAGTCTAATGTCCTACCATATTATTATTATGTATTTATATAGCACTGACATCTTCTGCAGCACATTACAGAGTACATAGTCATGTCACTGACTGTTCTCAGGGGCTCACAATCTGATCCTACCATAGTCATAGTCTAATGTCCTATCATATTATTATTATGTATTTATATAGCACTGATATCTTCTGCAGCACTGTACAGAGTACATAGTCATGTCACTGACTGTCCTCAGAGGAGCTCACAATCTAATCCTACCATAGTCATAGTCTAATGTCCTACCATATTCTTATTATGTATTTATATAGCACTGACATCTCCTGCAGCACTGTACAGAGTACATAGTCATGTCACTGACTGTCCTCAGAGGAGCTCACACTCTAATCCTACCATATTATTATTATGTATTTATATAGCACTGACATCTTCTGCAGCACATTACAGATTACATAGTCATGTCACTGACTGTTCTCAGAGGAGCTCACACTCTAATCCTACCATAGTCATAGTGTAATGTCCTACCATATTATTATTATGTATTTATATAGCACTGACATCTTCTGCAGCACATTACAGAGTACATAGTCCTGTCACTGACTGTCCTCAGAGGAGCTCACACTCTAATCCTACCATAGTCTAATGTCCTACCATATTATTATTATTATTATTATGTGTTATTTATATAGCACTGACATCTCCCACAGTACTTTAGAGTACATTGTCATGTTGCTAACTGTTTCCAGATCATATCACAATCTAATCCTACTATAGTCATAGTCTAATGTCCTACTAAATTTTCATTGACTTCTATTGCAGCGCTGTACAGAATACTTAGTTATGTCCATTGATATAAATGATACGTCCTACGAACACGATTTTGGTTAAATGCAAAATGTATGTAAATCCAAAGAAGTGTAAATGGCTCCCACAGCTACACACACTATGAGATTCATTCACTAAACCGTGATAACTCAAATATCACACCTTATCAACGATATCACACCTTATTATCAAAGATCACACCTTATGAAAAGATATCACACCTTATCAAAGTTAACATGCCTTATCAGAGTAGCATAGTGAGCACTATGAACCTTATGCCTGCTAATTGGCAATGGCACTCGTCCTGCCCTGAGCCCCTGTGGGTTCGTAGCGCTCGCTATGCTACTCTGATAAGGCATGTTATCTTTTCATAAGGTGTGATATCTTTCATAAAGTGTTCTATCTTTGATAAGGTGTGATATTTTGGATAAGGTGTGATATTATATTATCACGGTTCAGTGAATCAAGCCCTTTATGAGATGTTGACAACAATCGCTTATTTTCTGATCAGAAATAGTTTAGGGGGTATTTGATGTTTTTCCGCGTGACTAAGGCCCGGTTCACACTTGCGGTTCTCTGCCAAACGGACCGGATGACCTGACTGGATCCGGACCGGATCCAGATCGGAACCGTACGGTTCTGATCCGGATCCGATCCGGATCCGGTCAGTTTGCATCAGGTGTTCATCAGGATGCGATCCGGATCCGTTTGGCAAAAGATAGTAGAAAAGGAATAAAAATGTTGGGGTCTGGGAGGTCAGCAGAAGGGGGACCTGTGGAATCAGGCCCTCCGCTGTTTAGCACTCACCTCCACCTCCGACATACTGCCAACATCTCCAGCACGTTTAAAATCACTGCTGCTCCACTCCAAAATGCTTGCCCATGTGTCCCCATCCAAAATCGCCGCTACAATACGCATAGGAAGTGGGGTAGAACATCCGGATTTTTAGCCAGTGTGTTGTGCGCTCTCCGGTTCTCATTGGTTTGTATTGGCCGGATGGTGCAGTCCGGCTCCGGTCCGGATACGGCTGCCGGAGGAGCCGGATGAAAAAGTAGCGCATGTTGGAACGGAGGCCGGAGTCCGGATCCGGCCCGGATGCATGTGAACGGACGCATAGGCTTTCATTGCTATGCCGTGCGTCCGTTCCGTCCGTTCTGCATGCGGTCCGGCTCCGGCACGGCGATTCCGGACGGCGACCGCTAATGTGAACCGGGCCTTAGATTTCAGAAGTCTGTTGGATAATCAATCACATCCTCCCCCACAGTGAGCGTTTTATAGCTGGAGGCAGCGCAGTGATTTGTGGAAAGAGATGGTCAGTGACTTGTCAATTATTCCAGCTTGAGTGAAAATGTGATAGAGGAAGACGCTTTTTCTGTTGACGCTGATCATTATCTGGCTAGAGCCATACTTTGGGCACTGGGATCTTCCCTATGCCAGCTGTTCAAGGTCTTCATTTGTCACTCCTCGTATTACAGCTAATTACAGCATTGTGAGCGGAGTCCCGCCTTGTACTGCTCCACATACTGAACTGGGCCGTGAAAGAAAGCAGGAGAAATCCTCTTATCTGGGTTAATAATTATTCTGCGACTAACCCAGAGCATTCTGGGAGACCAGGCTTTATTTTCACTGGCTTCACAACTCTCAGAAACTAAACATTCCGCAGAGATCACCTGCCAGGACTAAAGATGTCGCCACCTGTGGTAAGTTTTAGAATGTAAATCAGGGAGAGGAAAGATTTTACAATGGGCGCTGACTAAATAATTTATAAATGAATATTGTAAAACAAAAAAAATATTAATACTAATAAGCAATTTTATTAAATACAAATCAAATGAAAGCTTCTATACTTACCTGGGGCTTCCTCCAGCCCCCTTCAGGCGGCAGGCTCCCTCGCTGTCACCCCGGGCCACTCGAATCCTCCCTGGCCGCCCTGATATATTTGTTCTGTGGCGTATGTGTGGCCCGGACGCACGCACACTCGCGCTCCTGTGTCTGGGACCGTCCTTGCGCCTGCGCAGCACCAGTCACAGAACGCTTTATCTGGGTAATAAAGCGCCTTTGGATAATACTGAAATTGCGCCCCCTCCCCCATTCAAAGCCCCTTTTCCCCTAAAAAGAGCATCCTTTCTCGCGTACGTGTTTTATGGTTGCCTGTGATTTTTGGCTCAGGATATTGATGAAGTAACTTTTTTGGGAAATATCCCTTCTTATTCCCTCCCTGTCCTCTTTTCTAACACGAAGACAAGTGCGCTGTACATACATAGGTTAGGTAGCCATGTTTCCCAAATAACAGCATGGGCTTGATTTACTAAGAGAAATAGCATACCTTATCCCAGTTAACACTCCTTATCAGAGATAACACGCCTTATCAAAGTTAACACGCCTTATCAGAGAAGCAAAGCGAGCACTACAAACCTGCAGGGGCTCAGGGCAGGACGAGTGGAGCTCTCGCCATTGCCAATTAGCAGGCATACGTTTTCAGCACTCGCTATGCTACTCTGATAAGACGTGTTAACTCAGCACAGGGGCAGGCATAGCAGCACAGCACAGGGGCAAGCATGGCACCTCTGGTGTTGTGGCGCCCATGGCACGAGCCATACCTGTACCCCTCTAGAGACGCCTCTGCCTGCAGAGTATGGCAGGGCTTGGGGTCAGAGTTACACATGGCTGTATTGGAGCTATCTGTGATTTTCCAATCATGTCCCCAGCTGTGGCAGGGGCAGCAGCATGGCATAATGTCACAGTGCCAGTTCCAGCATGAATGGGGTGTTACACTATACTGCTTCTATGGCTTGCGCTAATCTGCAGTCAGTTCAGCAGAGCCAACCTGAAGATCTGGTCCAGCCGGTCTCTCCACATTGCAGAGAGTACCAGCAGCCCTAGAAGAAGCAAATAGTGTAATTCTGTATCTGCTCCAATAATCTCACAGACAGTGACAGGAACATTGCAGTGCCCGGGGGCAGCACACTGCCAGAGGCTGACATACCACTGGGGGGGGGGGGGGGGGGGGGGACTGCACTCTCCTGATTATGTAAGGCCAGCCGGGAATATGAACTATGGAGTCTTCCAGGAACCGACCAATGAAGTTATATAGAATGCAGCCATAACTCCCCCAGTTACATATAGCGAAGCCATATCTCCCCGTTTCATATATTGCAGCCATAACACCCCCAGTTACATAGAATGCAGCCATATCTCCCCCAGTTACATAGAATGCAGCCATATCTCCCCCAGTTACATATAGTGCAGCCATATATCCCCCAGTTACATAGAATGCAGCCATATCTCCCCCAGTTTCATATAGTGCAGCCATATCTCCCCCAGTTAGATAGAATGCAGCCATATCTCCCCCAGTTACATATAGTGCAGCCATAAGTCCTCTAGTTACATATAGTGCAGCCATAACTCCCCCAGTTACGTAGAATGCAGCCATATCTCCCCCAGTTACATAGAATGCAGCCATATATCCCCCAGTTACATAGAATGCAGCCATATCTCCCCCAGTTTCATATAGTGCAGCCATATCTCCCCCAGTTACATAGAATGCAGCCATATATCCCCCAGTTACATAGAATGCAGCCATATCTCCCCCAGTTACATAGAATGCAGCCATATCTCCCCCAGTTACATAGAATGCAGCCATATCTCCCCCAGTTTCATATAGTGCAGCCAATTTATCTCCACCAGTTACGTAGAATGCAGCCATATATCCCCCAGTTACATAGAATACAGCCATATCTCCCCCAGTTTCATATAGTGCAGCCATAACACCCCCAGTTACATAGAATGCAGCCATATCTCCCCCAGTTACATAGAATGCAGTCATATATACCCTAGTTACATAGAATGCAGCCATATCTCCCCCAGTTACATATAGTGCAGCCATATCTCCCCCAGTTACATAGAATGCAGCCATTATTAACAGAGGCGTATCTAGAGGGGTGCAGACATGGCTTGTGCCACGGGCGCCACAGTGCCATGGGCGCCATGCCTGACCCTGTGCTTCACCGGCCTGCCTGCCTCCATGGCTCCCATGTCATTCAGACCTCAGATCAGATTAATGCTGTTATCTGGGGAACATGGCTACTTAACTTATGCATGTAGGGTGCACTTTGCTTACTGTTAGAACAGAGGACAGAGAGGGAATAGGAAGAGCTATTTCCAAAAAAGTAACCTCAGCAATATCCTAAGCCAAAACACACAAGCAACCATAACACATGTATGCGAAAAATGATGCTGTTTTTAGAGGGGAAGGAGGCTCTAGAGGGGGTGGGGGTGCAATCTCATTGTTTGCCATAGGCGCTATATTATCCAGATACGCCCCTGCAGCCATATATCCCCCAGTTACATAGAATGCAGCCATATATCCCCCAGTTACATAGAATGCAGCCATATCTCCCCCAGTTACATAGAATGCAGCCATATATACCCCAGTTACATATAGTTCAGCCAAAACTCCCCCAGTTACATATAGTGCAGCCATATCACCCCCAGTTACATAGAATGCAGCCATATCTCCCCCAGTTACATATAGTGCAGCCATAACTCCCCCAGTTACATATAGTGCAGCCATATCTCCCCCAGTTACATAGAATGCAGCCATATCTCCCCCAGTTACATATAGTGCAGCCATAACTCCCCCAGTTACATATAGTGCAGCCATATCTCCCCCAGTTACATAGAATGTAGCCATATCTCCCCCAGTTACATTAGTGCAGCCATAACTCCCCCAGTTACATATAGTGCAGCCATATCTCCCCCAGTTACATAGAATGCAGTCATAACTCCCCCAGTTACATATAGTGCAGCCATATCTCCCCCAGTTACATAGAATGCAGCCATATCTCCCCCAGCTACATAGAATGCAGCCATATCTCCCCCAGTTACATATAGTGCAGCCATAACTCCCCCAGTTACATATAGTGCAGCCATTACTCCCCCAATTACATATAGTGCAGCCATAACTCCCCCAGTTACATAGAATGCAGCCATATCTCCCCCAGTTACATATAGTGCAGCCATAACTCCCCCAGTTACATATAGTGCAGCCATAACTTCCCCAGTTACATATAGTGCAGCCATAACCCCCCCAGTTACATAGAATGCAGCCATAACTCCCCCAGTTACATATAGTGCAGCCATAACTCCCCCAGTTACATATAGTGCAGCCATATCTCCCCCAGATACATATAGTGCAGCCATATCTCCCCCAGTTACGTAGAATGCAGCCATAACTCCCCCAGTTACATATAGTGCAGCCATTACTCCCCCAATTACATATAGTGCAGCCATATCTCCCCCAGATACATATAGTGCAGCCATATCTCCCCCAGATACATATAGTGCAGCCATATCTCCCCCAGTTTCGTAGAATGCAGCCATAACTCCCCCAGTTACATATAGTGCAGCCATAACACCCCCAGTTACATAGAATGCAGCCATATCTCCCCCAGTTACATATAGTGCAGCCATATCTCCCCCAGTTACATAGAATGCAGCCATTATTAACAGAGGCGTATCTAGAGGGGTGCAGACATGGCTTGTGCCACGGGCGCCACAGTGCCATGGGCGCCATGCCTGACCCTGTGCTTCACCGGCCTGCCTGCCTCCATGGCTCCCATGTCATTCAGACCTCAGATCAGATTAATGCTGTTATCTGGGGAACATGGCTACTTAACTTATGCATGTAGGGTGCACTTTGCTTACTGTTAGAACAGAGGACAGAGAGGGAATAGGAAGAGCTATTTCCAAAAAAGTAACCTCAGCAATATCCTAAGCCAAAACACACAAGCAACCATAACACATGTATGCGAAAAATGATGCTGTTTTTAGAGGGGAAGGAGGCTCTAGAGGGGGTGGGGGTGCAATCTCATTGTTTGCCATAGGCGCTATATTATCCAGATACGCCCCTGCAGCCATATATCCCCCAGTTACATAGAATGCAGCCATATATCCCCCAGTTACATAGAATGCAGCCATATCTCCCCCAGTTACATAGAATGCAGCCATATATACCCCAGTTACATATAGTTCAGCCAAAACTCCCCCAGTTACATATAGTGCAGCCATATCACCCCCAGTTACATAGAATGCAGCCATATCTCCCCCAGTTACATATAGTGCAGCCATAACTCCCCCAGTTACATATAGTGCAGCCATATCTCCCCCAGTTACATAGAATGCAGCCATATCTCCCCCAGTTACATATAGTGCAGCCATAACTCCCCCAGTTACATATAGTGCAGCCATATCTCCCCCAGTTACATAGAATGTAGCCATATCTCCCCCAGTTACATTAGTGCAGCCATAACTCCCCCAGTTACATATAGTGCAGCCATATCTCCCCCAGTTACATAGAATGCAGTCATAACTCCCCCAGTTACATATAGTGCAGCCATATCTCCCCCAGTTACATAGAATGCAGCCATATCTCCCCCAGCTACATAGAATGCAGCCATATCTCCCCCAGTTACATATAGTGCAGCCATAACTCCCCCAGTTACATATAGTGCAGCCATTACTCCCCCAATTACATATAGTGCAGCCATAACTCCCCCAGTTACATAGAATGCAGCCATATCTCCCCCAGTTACATATAGTGCAGCCATAACTCCCCCAGTTACATATAGTGCAGCCATAACTTCCCCAGTTACATATAGTGCAGCCATAACCCCCCCAGTTACATAGAATGCAGCCATAACTCCCCCAGTTACATATAGTGCAGCCATAACTCCCCCAGTTACATATAGTGCAGCCATATCTCCCCCAGATACATATAGTGCAGCCATATCTCCCCCAGTTACGTAGAATGCAGCCATAACTCCCCCAGTTACATATAGTGCAGCCATTACTCCCCCAATTACATATAGTGCAGCCATATCTCCCCCAGATACATATAGTGCAGCCATATCTCCCCCAGATACATATAGTGCAGCCATATCTCCCCCAGTTTCGTAGAATGCAGCCATAACTCCCCCAGTTACATATAGTGCAGCCATAACACCCCCAGTTACATAGAATGCAGCCATATCTCCCCCAGTTACATATAGTGCAGCCATAACTCCCCCAGTTACATATAGTGCAGCCATAACTCCCCCAGTTACATATAGTGCAGCCATATCTCCCCCAGATACATATAGTGCAGCCATATCTCCCCCAGTTACATATAGTGCAGCCATAACTCCCCCAGTTACATATAGTGCAGCCATAACACCCCCAGTTAGGCCTCGTTCACATCTGCTGCGCTGAAAAACGTGTTAAAGCGCATGGTAAAAAACGCATGCGCTTGTGCGCGCTTTAGTCCGCGTTTCTGTGCGTTGCGCTGCGCTTCTTTAAAGCACGTTTTGCTTACTGTAGCAGCAGCAGTTGTCAATAAAACTTTGTTTTTGTATGTAAATGTATTTTTTTCTCCAATTAGGGGTAAAAAACGCATGTGCTTCTATGCGCTTGTACGCGCTTCTATGCGCTAAAAAAGCGGACCCATTCACTTGCATTGCTGTGCGCTTTACAGCTCAACGCACAGAAATGCCTGCAACACTACGTTTCTGTAACGCTGCTCAGCGCAGCGCATAGATGTGAACCAGCTACATTTAGTTACATGGGAAAATCAATACCTTGCTGAACGCACAGGGCAGTGCGCTGTGGAAAGCGCACAGAAACGGCCCTGATGTGAACGAGGCCTTACATAGAATGCAGCCATATCTCCCCCAGTTACATATAGTGCAGCCATAACTCCCCCAGTTACATATAGTGCAGCCATAACTCCCCCAGTTACATATAGTGCAGCCATATCTCCCCCAGATACATATAGTGCAGTCATATCTCCCCCAGTTACGTAGAATGCAGCCATAACTCCCCCAGTTACATATAGTGCAGCCATATCTCCCCCAGTTACATAAAAAGCAACCATATCTCCCCCAGTTACATATAGTGCAGCCATAACTCCCCCAGTTACATATAGTGCAGTCATTACTCCCCCAATTACATATAGTGCAGCCATAACTCCCCCAGTTACATATAGTGCAGCCATATCTCCCCCAGATACATATAGTGCAGCCATATCTCCCCCAGTTACGTAGAATGCAGCCATAACTCCCCCAGTTACATATAGTGCAGCCATATCTCCCCCAGTTACGTAGAATGCAGCCATAACTCCCCCAGTTACATATAGTGCAGCCATAAGTCCCCCAGTTACATATAGTGCAGCCATAACTCCCCCAGTTACATATAGTGCAGCCATATCTCCCCCAGTTACGTAGAATGCAGCCATAACTCCCCCAGTTACATATAGTGCAGCCATAAGTCCCCCAGTTACATATAGTGCAGGTTATCCGGCCTGTGGGAAGGAAGGGTGATATCTGGGCTGTGGAAAGGAGCCTCAGGTGGAGATTGGTCTAGAACTTGGCCTGTAATTATAAACATAACTAAACTTCTCAATAGTCTGACTCTGACTCCACCATCTGCCTTCTCATTCCACTTGTATCATTCAGATACCACTGAAGCCAAAAGACAGAAAGTTTTGGCATTAAAGTTTAAAGAGGGCAGTAAAAACATTAATCTCTGTGTAGGTTCCCTGTAACTTGATTGGTTACATCAGGGATGGTCGTAGTCAGCCAACTTCGCTACGCTGGAACTACGTGTAGTTTTACGCAATTACGCTTCGCCAAACTACGGCTTCGAAATCAAATATTCGCTTCTTATGCATTTCGTAGACTACGCGTTAAAATACGCAATTACGCGTAGTGTGAAGCATAGTCTATGCGGATGCTTATGCCGGTATGCAGAACATTTTACGAATTAATGCCTCTGTAAATGCTTGTACCAGGAACTCTTCTATGCGTACATTCCCCTTCCAATGCATAAATTTGTGAGCATGCAATCGCACGCGGAAAATTAGACACGAGTTAACGCATTCGTAGTTCACTACGCAATACACATGTTAACTACGCATAGTAGTGGGCGTAAGCTACCCGTAGCGGTACTTCGCTACGTGTAAATTCGTAAGCGTCGTTTTGAAACTTCACCTATGAACTACGATGCATAAATTCGTACTGGAGTAGTTTCTGCTCATCCCTGGTTTACATACAGAGGTGGAGGCAGACGAAGGTAAACTAAATCAACATGCAGCCCTTCAGCCAGTGAATGTACCGTAATTTCTATATAATAACAATTAGAGCGGCTTCCAGCCAGAGGTGTAATCACAAGTCATGGTGCCCAGTGTATGCCCCCTACACCCCTGGCTCCGCCCCTATCCCACCCCCACCCCCTGCCCCTAGCAACTAACCCTGGCTTTAACCACTTCAGCCTACAGTGGCGAAAATCGTATGCGTCCGAGCAACATTCACCTCCCATTCATTCGCCAATAACTTTATAGCTACTTATAACAATTAATTGATCTATATCTTGTTTTTTTCCGCCACTAATTAGGCTTTCTTTGGGTGATACATTTTTGCTAAGAAATATTTTTTTCTAAATCCATTTTAACAGGAAGATTAAGAAAGAAATGGAAACAATTCATTATTTCTCAGTTTTTGGCCATTATAGTTTAAAATTAATACATGCTACTGTAATTAAAACTCATTTATTTTATTTGCCCATTTGTCCCGGTTATTACACCATTTAAATTATGTCCCTATCACAATTTATGGCGCCGATATTTTATTTGGAAATAGCAGTAGGGTATTGTATTGATTAGCCATCGGTAAAAGAAAGAAGTTTTAAATCAGGATGATACCATTTATTGGCTAACTAAAAATGAATAAAAATAAGCAAGCTTTCGGCCTTGCAGCTTTCGTCGGGCTTACATCCTGTTAGTTTGCAGGCTGGTGGTACAGACAGCTATATACATGCAACATCAAAAGGGAAAACAGATATTTTTTTCAAGCATAAATACATGTCATTAAGATGCCTTAATTCAAACAGACTATCTACATGGGGTTAGAGGTTGTTAGCTGAGATAAGGATCCTTCTTTACTCCATGCTCACAGACCTGGGATTAGAATTGACCCAGATGTATCGTAAATTCTTAGTTCACAAGTTCAGCTAGAATGGCTGGGAAAGTTTAAATATCATCAGTCCCATACCAATATAAAAAATTGTTGTCCTTATTCAAACCGTTCTGCACAGCTTTGAACCAATTTATACATTTTGTTTCTGCTATTAATCGATCATTTGACGTTTTGATGCCGCCCTTCAGCGCAGTGACACGAAGATCATCCATGCTGTGTCCGTTGGACCGAAAGTGTGTAGCAACTGGGAGTCCAGATTTGGTATCATTAATAGTGTGCCTGTGCCCATTCATACGTTTGCGCAGAGTTTGTCCAGTTTCTCCCACGTACAGAACATTGGGGCATTTAGCACACATGATCAGATATACCAGATTGGTGGAACCACAGGAAAATGTACCTTGTACTCTGTACTCCTGTTGTGAACCTGGTATCGTTACCCTGTCAGTGGAGTAAATGTGTCTGCAGGTCCCACATATTTTTTGTCGGTAGGGTGATGTTCCGTTTTGTTGAGGCCTATTCAAAGAGCTCCTGACAATCATCTGTTTTAGATTGTGTGGTTGCCGATATGACAAGAGTGGAGGTTTAGGGAATATCGTTCTCAGTCTTTGATCCTTGTGTAAAATGGGATGAAGTTCCTTAGCAATCCTCCTTAAGATTTTCAGGTGTGGGTTGTAGGTGACAACCAAAGGGACACGTTCCTCTTTCTGTTTTTGCTTATATTTCAGGAGTTCAGTCCTGGGGATGTTGCTGGCTTTCCTGATTTGGGCCTCAGCCATGGGAGGACTGTAACCTTGTTTAATGAAAGTGTTCTTAAGGCGATCCAGGTTCTTGTCTCTGTCCATCCTGTCAGAACAAATCCGGTTGTACCTTATAGCTTGGCTGTAAATTATAGAGTTCTTAATGTGCTTGGGATGAAAACTGTCATATCTCAGGTATGTGGAACGGTCTGTAGGTTTGCGATACACAGAGGTTTGTATGTTGTTACCCCTGATGTATATGGTGGTGTCCAGAAAGTTAATCTCTGTGTGAGAGTAGGTAAGTTTCAATTTGATTGTAGGATGGAAGGCATTGAAGTTCCTGTGGAACTGGAGAAGATCTTCCCCACTTGCGGACCAGATGATTAAAATATCATCAATGAAGCGGAAGTAGGCCATGGGTTTTATGCCACATGCATTGAGGTAATGTAAACAAACACTTGGGAGCACCCTCCAAGCTCTGGATATAAAGTGTGTGCCAAGATCCTGGCCCCTATACCACAAGGGGCAAAAACTGCAAGACTTCCTGGAAGGATCGGCACCACACAGAAGGTTGTATTTATAAGCTCTTCAAATCTTTATTGCATTAAAAGTCGACAAGGCAGCGACAGCCCGCTGTTTCGGCCCAAAGTGGCCTTTCTCAAGTTGCCAAAAAAGTCGAATGCATGCAAACACACATAATGACAAACAAGCCCATGAATAAATTAGCTTAGGAGGGGGCCACGTTTGAGCCCATAGCTGTGCCCCGTTGTTGTCCATAAAAGCGACCATCAACCTCAAAATAGTTAAATTTTAAAACAATTTCCAAGAGTCGAACCAAAAATTTTCTTTGGGCAAATGAACAATCAGTCTGCATCATCAAGAACCAATCAACAGCCTCTACACCCCCATCATGTGGGATGGAGGTGTAGAGGCTTTCCACATCGAGTGTCACCAAAAGATCATCCTCACCCAGAACCGGTAAATCAATCAATTTGGAGAGAAACATGTCTGTATCTCTCAGATAAGAATCAAGTGACAACACAATTGGTTGTAGGATCTTGTCCAAAAAACATGCAAGAGGAACGAAGACAGATCCCACCCCTGCCACTACATGCGCTGGGCTGGCGAACTGGTGGTGATCAGATGAGAGAGTCCACCTGATTGGTGAGTTGTAATACTTTAACTGATTGGTGTTTTTTGTGCCAACTTCAGTCTCCCATCAGGTCCGTCAGGTTTCCATGCACACGTGCACACTAGAGGGTTGCCGCCCCAAGGGGGCGTGGTTAGGGCTATATAAGCAATGTCATTATGTGTGTTTGCATGCATTCGACTTTTTTGGCAACTTGAGAAAGGCCACTTTGGGCCGAAACAGCGGGCTGTCGCTGCCTTGTCGACTTTTAATGCAATAAAGATTTGAAGAGCTTATAAATACAACCTTCTGTGTGGTGCCGATCCTTCCAGGAAGTCTTACATGCATTGAGGTATTCCTCTTCGATTTTGGCCATGAATAGATTTGCATACTGTGGTGCGAATCGCAAACCCATTGCCACACCCATCTGCTGTAAATAGAGGTCCTGTCCAAAAGTGAAATAATTATGAGTGAGAATGAATTTGACCAGTCCAGAAATAAAGGTGCATTTTTTCAATTTGCGTCCATCACTATTTACAAGCTTATAATGTTAAAAAATATAATAAGATACTCTCTTGACATGTATATTTAAAAAGTTCTGACCATTAGGTAACTATTTATGTTGTTTGTTTGTTTTTTATTAAAATATGTATTTGGGTAGTTTTTGGTGTGGGAGAGAAACAGATAATTTTAAATATAAAATAATGTAATGTAATGTAAAAAAGTATGTTGTTGTAGTTCACTATTTGGCCACAAGATGGCCACAGTCAAAAAAGTCCTGGAAGCGTACGATCATGCTTCCAGGAACTACAAGGAGGCTGGGAAACTTTTTGCAGAAATACCGCGGTGTCTGATTAGAGACCGTTGTTTTTTCTGCGGGGGGGACTTAGATCGGTGAATGGGAATTATATTATATATATATATATATATATATTATATTCCCATTCACTGATCGGGGGTAACGGCAGTCAGCGGGAGCGCGCGTGATTGTGCGCCTCAGCCAGCGGCAGCAGCACAGTCTATCTGGACGGATATATCTGTCCAGATAGACTTAAGTGGTTAAAGGACATCCAAGGTGAAAAGAAACTGATGAGATAAACAATTGCATCTATCCTTCTTCTCCTAAAAATGACTTTTTTTTAGATATCCCAGGGTTTTATTTTATACTTAAATCTAGTTTTTAAGTTTTTACTGTGTTGTGTTGTCTCTGCTCGGTGACACATTCAGTTAAGTATGCCAAAGCTCAAATCTATGAATTATTGACCCTTTTTATCTCTTTCCTGCTCTCAGAAGCCATTTACTGACAGGAAAGTGTTCTTTGGCTGTAATAATTACTTATCAGTGAGGGTTATGCTATAGTCTGACCGGTCCCGACTTGGGCAGAAACTGTTACTTGTATACCTGATATTTAACTCTTTCAGGCAGAGAAAGAAAAAAAGGAACACAGCCTAGTTATTTGTGTGCTAGGCACTGTACATACACATGTCTATCTCATCATGTCATCTCGGGTATACAGGATCCTCTCAACTTTCTCTTCACAATATCCCACAGATTCTCTATGGGGTTCAGGTCAGGAGAGTTGGCAGGCCAATTGAGGACAGTAATACCATGGTCAGTAAACCATTTACCAGTGGTTTTGGCACTGTGAGCAGGTGCCAGGTCGTGCTGGAAAATGAAATCTTCATCTCCATAAAGCTTTTCATGGAAGCATGAACCCACTTTTGAACCAGAAACAGCAGCAGAAGCGCCTGACCTGGGATACAGAGAAGCAGCATTGGGCTGTTGCTCAGTGGTCCAAAGTAATTTTTTCAGATGAAAGCAACTTTTACATGTCATTCAGAAATCAAGGTGCCAGATTCTGTAGGAAGACTGGGGAGAGGGAAATGCCAAAATGCCTGAAGGCCAGTGTCAAGTACCCACAGTCAGTGATGGTCTGGGGTGCCATGTCAGCTGCTGGTGTTGATCCACTGTGTTTTATCAAGGGCAGGGTCAATGCAGCTAGCTATCAGGAGATTTTGGAGCACTATGGCTTCAATTCATCAAGCATTACCGCATTCGGTAATGCTGAAAACAGCTGACTTAACGGAGCACTTAAGAAAATGTTCATTCATCAAAGCTGTTACCGAATGAGAAGCTGAAATGACAGAGCAATGAGATAAATTACCGACTTGTGCTCAACACATGTCAGCAAATGTCAGTAAATGTTAATTCATCAAGGTTCCCACATTCGCTAACACATTCGGTGTTTATCTCCAGCTCTCCCCTGTCTTTACAGGCTTCGAAAGCCTTCTGTGTGAATGTTTAAATGATTAACAGGAGCAGGCAGCCAATAGAAACAGCCCCTGTTCTCCTGCAAGTGCCGCTGATAGGTGCTGATGGCTTCTTCACACAAGCTTCCAGACCCCCCAGGCAGTGAGCAGAGATAACGGGACAAAAGATATCCCCAGATGTCCTTCGGTGGTGTAACCCTTTGAGTCCATGTTTGAATATGCAAAGATGCAAGTGGTGAAATCACCAAGCATGGCATTTGTAATGTCTCCAGGAAGTTTATCTACGTTGTGGCAAATAAGTCAAATGTTAAGAAACACTGATGGACAGATTCAGAGCAGCAGAGGCAGTATAAGTAACAGTAACTATAACACGTTTACATGTAAAGGGATGTCTGGATCAGTGGTGCTCAGCAGAGCTCGAATATTCGAGTAGCTCGAATATTCGAGCTCTTTTTTAGCTATTCGAGCTCGGTATTCGAGCTCCGAATAGCTGGAGCTATTCGAATGGGCTATCCGAGTACACTCGAATAGCACATTCACTATTTGAGCAACCCGGCGCTATTCGAGCTCGGTACCGAGCTCGAATAGCGTCATAGCCCAGATTGATGTCCTTAGAGCCAATCAGAGGGCTCCCAGGCCCTCTGACGGCAGCCAATCACAGAGGGGGACCCTGGCCAGCCCCTACCCTATAAATAGCGGCCGCCATGTTACGTTTCTCCGTGCTTGCCTGAGACTTGTACAGAGAGAGAGTTGCTCCTTTGTGCTTTGGCTTAGCAAGAGCTCTATTGTGGTCATTTACCTAGCGTTTTTGCTCACATACACCTCCTATACACACCTATATTGTTGTTAGTTATTTAGACATTGTATTTTAGTTAGTAGCTTGTGTGTTACATTAGAGACAGGCAGCTGCTGCAAGCTTACAGGTTTAGGCCTCAGGGGGGCCTTGCCTCTGTGGGCAGCTGTCCTCTGTTTATTTCTCTCATCTATACCAGTATTTCTGCTGTCCTTTACTAATAGTATTGTAGTTATACTGTACTAGGAGTAGGACACTCACTGACTGTCACTGTTTATAGGCTACTAGCTAGCTCCTGCGTGTGTGCACTCACTCACTGTCTGTGTGTACACACACTCTATTTCCTTCTGATTACTGATAGATTATTGTTAGTTAGTTGTACTTACTACTTACTCTTACTGTACCCGTAGGGACACTCACTGTCACTGTTCATATAGGCTACTAGCTCCTGCGTGTGCGCACTGCACTCACTGTCTGAGTGTACACACACAACACACACTCTATTTCCTTCTGATCGCTGATTGATTATCGTAATTAGTTAGTTGTACTTACTGTTACTACTTACTCTTACTGTACTAGGAGTCTAGGACACTCAGTCACTGTCCATAGGCTACTAGCTCCTGCGTGCGTGCACTCACTGTCTGAGTGTACACACACAACACACACTCTATTTCCTTCTGATCGCTGATTGATTATCGTAATTAGTTAGTTCTACTTACTTACTGTTACTACTTACTCTTACTGTACTAGGAGTCTAGGACACTCAGTCACTGTGTTCATAGGCTACTAGCTCCTGCGTGCGTGCACTCACTGTCTGAGTGTACACACACAACACACACTCTATTTCCTTCTGATCGCTGATTGATTATTGTAATTAGTTAGTTCTACTTACTGTTACTAATTACTCTTGCTGTACTAGGAGTCTAGGACACTCAGTCACTGTTCATAGGCTACTAGCTCCTGCGTGCGTGCACTCACTGTCTGAGTGTACACACACAACACACACTCTATTTCCTTCTGATCGCTGATTGATTATCGTAATTAGTTAGTTGTACTTACTGTTACTACTTACTCTTACTGTACTAGGAGTCTAGGACACTCAGTCACTGTGTTCATAGGCTACTAGCTCCTGCGTGCGTGTACTCACTGTCTGAGTGTACACACACCCACACTCCATTTCCTTCTGATCGCTGATTGATTATTGTAATTAGTTAGTTCTACTTACTGTTACTACTTACTCTTACTGTACTAGGAGTCTAGGACACTCAGTCACTGTGTTCATAGGCTACTAGCTCCTGCGTGCGTGCACTCACTGTCTGAGTGTACACACACCCACACTCCATTTCCTTCTGATCGCTGATTGATTATTGTAATTAGTTAGTTCTACTTACTGTTACTACTTACTCTTACTGTACTAGGAGTCTAGGACACTCAGTCACTGTGTTCATAGGCTACTAGCTCCTGCGTGCGTGCACTCACTGTCTGAGTGTACACACACCCACACTCCATTTCCTTCTGATTGCTGATTGATTATTGTAATTAGTTAGTTCTACTTAGTGTTACTACTTACTCTTACTGTACTAGGAGTCTAGGACACTCAGTCACTGTGTTCATAGGCTACTAGCTCCTGCGTGCGTGCACTCACTGTCTGAGTGTACACACACCCACACTCCATTTCCTTCTGATCGCTGATTGATTATCGTAATTAGTTAGTTGTACTTACTGTTACTACTTACTCTTACTGTACTAGGAGTCTAGGACACTCAGTCACTGTCCATAGGCTACTAGCTCCTGCGTGCGTGCACTCACTGTCTGAGTGTACACACACCACCCACACTCTATTTCCTTCTGATCGCTGATTGATTATCGTAATTAGTTAGTTGTACTTACTGTTACTACTTACTCTTACTGTACTAGGAGTCTAGGACACTCAGTCACTGTGTTCATAGGCTACTAGCTCCTGCGTGCGTGCACTCACTGTCTGAGTGTACACACACCCACACTCCATTTCCTTCTGATCGCTGATTGATTATTGTAATTAGTTAGTTCTACTTAGTGTTACTACTTACTCTTACTGTACTAGGAGTCTAGGACACTCAGTCACTGTGTTCATAGGCTACTAGCTCCTGCGTGCGTGCACTCACTGTCTGAGTGTACACACACCCACACTCCATTTCCTTCTGATCGCTGATTGATTATCGTAATTAGTTAGTTGTACTTACTGTTACTACTTACTCTTACTGTACTAGGAGTCTAGGACACTCAGTCACTGTCCATAGGCTACTAGCTCCTGCGTGCGTGCACTCACTGTCTGAGTGTACACACACCACCCACACTCTATTTCCTTCTGATCGCTGATTGATTATTGTAATTAGTTAGTTCTACTTACTGTTACTACTTACTCTTACTGTACTAGGAGTCTAGGACACTCAGTCACTGTGTTCATAGGCTACTAGCTCCTGCGTGCGTGCACTCACTGTCTGAGTGTACACACACCCACACTCCATTTCCTTCTGATCGCTGATTGATTATTGTAATTAGTTAGTTCTACTTACTGTTACTACTTACTCTTACTGTACTAGGAGTCTAGGACACTCAGTCACTGTGTTCATAGGCTACTAGCTCCTGCGTGCGTGCACTCACTGTCTGAGTGTACACACACTAAATTTACTTGTGATTACTACTGATTATTGTAACTGCTAGTTGTACTTCCTGACTGTTACTACTTACTTACTGTACTAGGGGACACTCACTCAGTCACCTCACCAACCAACCAACTCACCTCATTAAAGTACCCCACTTTTCACCCGCCCTTTTAAAAAACTTTTGTCTATACGCCCAAAACATTGAAGATGTCTGGAAGTGGCAGCCAGCGCGGTTTGGGCAAGGGCAAGGGCAGCAAGGGAATCAGGAGGAGAGGGAGCAGCATTGTGGCAAGCCGCGGCCGCGGGCGCGCCACCATGCACAGTTCCGCAGCAGCAGCAGCGTCAGTGGCTAACATTCCTCCCATAGCCACTGGCCGTGGACGCCTTGGGCGCCGCCCAGCAGGAGCATCTGCAACTCACGCTGCAGAGACACAGCAGCAGCAGCGTGTAGCACCTGCTCCCATTTTCCTCCAGCCGGGTCGGAAACGTCCCATTGAGGAAAAGGATGCAGACACTGTGGTGCAACTCATGACGGAGGATGAGCAGCCCGCCATCAGCTCTGCATCCGAGGCCTCCACCCTCACCACCACCACCACCACCACCCCTGTTCGCAGCAGCCGCCCAGCAGGGCCTGGGGAGGAGGCCAGTTCACCGTCAGTTGGCGACCTGTCATTCAGCAGTCTTTTGACCCCAGGCATCATGAGTCAATTGTCTGCTGTTGTTGGCGATTTTGAGGAGGAGATGCTGATGGGCACTTTGGGGGATGAGGGATTGGACAGCAAGACTGTGGCGACAGTCAAGCAGCCCATCCATGCATCAGGAGAGGAGTTTGGGGGGTCCTCATCCCAGCAGGACATGTTTCAGGAGGGGGAGGATGATGATGACCCGGTGACAGACAGAGACTGGGTGCCACCACCTCCAGGGGATGTCGTCCTCAGCAGCTCTGAGGAGGAGGAGGAGGATGCTCTTGTGGGCCTTGCAAGGAGGCGCATCATTGCAAGCATTGGCAGCAGCAGTAGGCAGGTCCCACAGCCTGCTGGTGTCTCAGGCTCAACAGCAGCAGCAGCAGCATCTGCCAGTACCACCACCAGCCGCACCCAAGCCCCCCAAGCCCCCCCCCCAACCACCACAGGGAGACAGGCAGCAGCGCTTCCATGCCGTAGGGGGATGTTTAAGTCACCAATCTGGCGATATTTCACCATGCCCACTGTGTACAGCAAGTACGCCACTTGCAACCACTGTCAGCGGAAGTTGAGCAGAGGTGCAGACCCCTTAAAGTTCTGCACCAGCTCGCTCATCAACCACCTTGCGGCTAAACATTTCCACCAGCATGAGGAGTTCCAGAGGCTGAAGGCATCTGGTGCTGGCAGTGGCACCACACCCATCACTGCACAGCCTTCAGCAGCAGCAGCAGCAACAGCAGCCACCCGCCCTCCTGCTCCTCCAGCAGCACCAGCAGGAGTGCGGAAACGCACTGCTCCTCCCCCCTCTGCAACTCCTGCCGCCGACACTGAGGCCTGTTCTGGCAGCCAGTCCTCAGTGGCCTCCTCTGCTGTGTCTGCTGATTCCCGTGTCAGCAAAAGGCCACGCCAGAGCCTTTTGAGCGAGTCCTTCCAGGGGGTGGTTAGGGCTCTGCCTCCCAGCAGCCGTCACGTGCGGCAGCTGAACGGCTTGCTGGCACGGGCCATGTGCTCCCAACTCCTGCCGTACACGCTCGTGCAGGAGGGGAGCGACATTCGTGCGCTGCTTGCTTGCGCAGCCCCAGACTGGCAGCTCCCCAGCAGACACTTCTTTGCCCGCAAGGCCATTCCTGCACTGCACCGCTTTGTGATGGCCAATGTGGAGCGAGGGCTGGAGCACGCGGTTGGTGAAAGGGTCCACGTCACCATGGACTCCTGGAGCAGCCGCTTCGGGACAGGCCGCTACCTGTCCTTCACTGTCCACTGGGTCAGCTTGGTGGAAGGGGGTGAGGATGGGAGAGCAGCAGCGGGCACAGCAGCAGCAGCAACACAGTGGGTGGTGCCACCCCGCAGGGTCAGGGGAACTGCAGCAGGTTCCTCCGATCCTCTGCCATCCTCCGGCACACCTGGCCAAACCCCCCGCCTCAGCAGCAGCGTGAAGGCCCGCCACTGCCAAGCGCTGCTGCACTTGGTCAGCCTTGGGAAGACCAAGCTGACGGCAACCCATGTGTTGGCCAAACTCCAGGAGCAGGAGAGGATTTGGCTGACCCCCAGAGGCCTCAGAGTCGGAGAGGTGGTGGCCGACAATGGGGCCAATCTGGTTGCCGCAATAGACAGGGGAAACCTGACCCACATCCCCTGTCTTGCCCACGTGCTGAACCTGGTGGTGCAGAAGTTCCTGCGCACCTAACAGGGGATGGGCGAACTGCTGGAAACGGCAAGGAATGTTGTGCGTCACTTCCGGCGCTCGGCTGCAGCCTGTGCGAGCCTGGAAGACGTGCAAAAGGAGCTGGATCTGCCACGCCATCGGCTGATCCTTGACGTTCCGACTCGCTGGAACTCCACCCTGGCGATGTTGGAGCGTCTGGTTGAACAGAAGCACGCTGTCAACCAGTACCTTGCCCTGGCCACTGTTTCCGCCGCTCAGAGAAGGGACAAGACCAGCAACATCCCGTCCATCGTCCCCGATGATGACTGGAGGCACATGCAGCAGGTGTGCTTTGTGCTGGCTCCCTTCCTGCAGGCCACAAACATGGTGAGCAGGGACCATGCTATGGTCTGCGAGTGGGTGCCCCTGGTTTCTCTGCTGAACAGGGCCCTCGATGCTTTGCTGGAACAGGGAGCGGCAGCCTTGGACCAGCAGGAGCGGCAACCAGCTGCGCAGTCCACCTCTGAGGGGGAGGAGGAGGAGGACTTGGTGGAGGTCCCTGACCTGGCTGCTGATGAGGGGGATCAGCACAGCGCAGCTGAGTTGGTGCTGGGGTGGAGAGAGGATGAGGCGGCAGAGGAGGAGGATGAGGACAGCACTGACGTCGATGTGCCAGCAGACGTGGCCCGCCTCTTCCCAATGGCAGCGCACATGCTGACGTGCCTGCGCAGGGACCCCAGGGTGATCCAGATGAAGCAGAGGGAGGACATCTGGATCAGCATGATGTTGGACCCACGCCTCAAGGGGAAGTTGAGCCAGTTCCTGCCGCCTGCAGGAGGAGACCCAGCGCAACAAATAAGGAGCTTGCAGCAGGCCCTTGTTGAGCGCTTGGAGGAAGCCTTCCCCCAGCCTTCCACCCCCACTGTCCAGCAGCCAGCACAGAGGCAGCAGCAGGTGCCTGCATCCAGCAGCAGCAAGCGCCCCACAGACCTGCTGTCTCTCAGCCACGAGCTCTACAGGACTGTAGAGGCTCCGGCAGCAGTGACTAGAGAGGAGATGCATGCAGCAGCATCCTCCTCCGGTCACAGCCAGCGCCTGACCCGCATGGTGGCTGACTACATGGGGTCGTACAGCGGGCTTGACAGCGATGCCCCTGTTGATCCCATGGAGTATTGGGTCAAGCGCATGGAGATCTGGAGCGAGCTGGCGCAGTACGCCCTGGAAGTGCTGTCCTGCCCCCCTTCCAGCGTGCTGTCCGAGCGCTGCTTCAGTGCAGCTGGTGGCGTGGTCACCGAGAAACGCTCACGTCTGTCTCACAAGTCTGTGGACAGACTGACGTTTCTCAAGATGAACCAGGCGTGGGTGGAAGGCGAGTTCCTGGCCCCTGTTGTCGGCGAGAGGGGGACATGAACTGGCTGCCGGAACCATCGTTAATGTGCCTTACCACCCTTTACCACCTCCTGGCTCCTGCTCACTAAGCCAGCCTGGTTCACTTTGACTATTACGTCGCCTGCAGCCACACATTTTACACCTACAGTGGGCTGCTGTGTACTGCCCTTCTGCTGTCTGTCTGTGTTTCCCACTGCCAGGGTACACAGAATTACCTTCTTCTGCTGCCACTCTGCCACCAGCTATTACGTCAAACAATAGCTATATTGGTTGTAAAACCAAAAACCAAAAAACCATAAAAAAAAAAAAAGGTTTAATTTTTCTGAGGTGCCCGGGTTGAAAACTGTGTTGTCCCAGTTGTGTATTGGACACAATGTGGGCTGCACGACCGCTGTCTGGGACCTCCTGTTGTGTTTATTTACAGCCCTGGTATCACCGCTAGGTACCAGGGCTATTATGTCACGCTGCCTACCTGCTGCCACACTCACACTGCTCCTCCATACCTCCTCCTGCTGCTGCTGCTGCTGTCTGTCTGTGTTTCCCACTGCCAGGGTACACAGAATTACCTTCTTCTGCTGCCACTCTGCCACCAGCTATTACGTCAAACAATAGCTATATTGGTTGCAAAACCAAAACCAAACAAACCATTAAAAAAAAAAAAGGTTTAATTTTTCTGAGGTGCCCGGGTTGAAAACTGTGTTGTCCCAGTTGTGTATTGGACACAATGTGGGCTGCACGACCGCTGTCTGGGACCTCCTGTTGTGTTTATTTACAGCCCTGGTATCACCGCTAGGTACCAGGGCTACTATGTCACGCTGCCTACCTGCTGCCACACTCACACTGCTCCTCCATACCTCCTCCTGCTGCTGCTGCTGCTGTCTGTCTGTGTTTCCCACTGCCAGGGTACACAGAATTACCTTCTTCTGCTGCCACTCTGCCACCAGCTATTACGTCAAACAATAGCTATATTGGTTGCAAAACCAAAACCAAACAAACCATTAAAAAAAAAAAAGGTTTAATTTTTCTGAGGTGCCCGGGTTGAAAACTGTGTTGTCCCAGTTGTGTATTGGACACAATGTGGGCTGCACGACCGCTGTCTGGGACCTCCTGTTGTGTTTATTTACAGCCCTGGTATCACCGCTAGGTACCAGGGCTATTATGTCACGCTGCCTACCTGCTGCCACACTCACACTGCTCCTCCATACCTCCTCCTGCTGCTGCTGCTGCTGCTGCTGCTGCTGTCTGTCTGTGTTTCCCACTGCCAGGGTACACAGATGATTTACCTTCTGCTGCCACTCTGCCACCAGCTATTACGTCAAACAATAGCTGCTCGCCTACTCCTCCATTCCTCCTCCTGCTGCTGCTGTCTGTCTGTGTTTCCCACTGCCAGGGTACACAGAATTACCTTCTTCTGCTGCCACTCTGCCACCAGCTATTACGTCAAACAATAGCTATATTGGTTGCAAAACCAAAACCAAACAAACCATTAAAAAAAAAAAAAAGGTTTAATTTTTCTGAGGTGCCCGGGTTGAAAACTGTGTTGTCCCAGTTGTGTATTGGACACAATGTGGGCTGCACGACCGCTGTCTGGGACCTCCTGTTGTGTTTATTTACAGCCCTAGTATCACCGCTAGGTACCAGGGCTATTATGTCACGCTGCCTACCTGCTGCCACACTCACACTACTCCTCCATACCTCCTCCTGCTGCTGCTGCTGCTGTCTGTCTGTGTTTCCCACTGCCAGGGTACACTACACAGATGATTTACCTTCTGCTGCCACTCTGCCACCAGCTATTACGTCAAACAATAGCTGCTCACATTACTCCTCCATTCCTCCTGCTGCTGTTGCTGTCTGTCTGTGTTTCCCACTGCCAGGGTACACAGAATTACCTTCTGCTGCCACTCTGCCACCAGCTATTACGTCAAACAATAGCTATATTGGTTGCAAAACCAAAACCAAACAAACCATTAAAAAAAAAAAAAGGTTTTATTTTTCTGAGGTGCCCGGGTTGAAAACTGTGTTGTCCCAGTTGTGTATTGGACACAATGTGGGCTGCACGACCACTGTCTGGGACCTCCTGTTGTGTTTATTTACAGCCCTGGTATCACCGCTAGGTACCAGGGCTATTATGTCACGCTGCCTACCTGCTGCCACACTCACACTACTCCTACATACCTCCTCCTGCTGCTGCTGCTGCTGTCTGTCTGTGTTTCCCACTGCCAGGGTACACTACACAGATGATTTACCTTCTGCTGCCACTCTGCCACCAGCTATTACGTCAAACAATAGCTGCTCACATTACTCCTCCATTCCTCCTGCTGCTGTTGCTGTCTGTCTGTGTTTCCCACTGCCAGGGACCGGGTACACAGAATTACCTTCTGCTGCCACTCTGCCACCAGCTATTACGTCAAACAATAGCTATATTGGTTGCAAAACCAAAACCAAACAAACCATTAAAAAAAAAAAAAGGTTTAATTTTTCTGAGGTGCCCGGGTTGAAAACTGTGTTGTCCCAGTTGTGTATTGGACACAATGTGGGCTGCACGACCGCTGTCTGGGACCTCCTGTTGTGTTTATTTACAGCCCTGGTATCACCGCTAGGTACCAGGGCTATTATGTCACGGCGAGCTGCCTGCCTCATTGACTGCCTGCTGCCACACACTCATCCTCCTCCTCCTGCTGCTGAATTTACCTCCTGCTGTCTTTGTGTTTCCACTGCCAGGGAGCACATACAATGGCGCTTCCAACATGCGTGCGCCCACCAGCTATTTGTTACGCTCAAAAATAGCTGCATTTCTTTAAAAAAAAAATTGAAAAGAGAAATACGTGAAGAAGAAGAAGACGATATTGAAAAAGAAGGAGAAGATGAAGATGAAGAAGAAGATGAAGAAGAAGATGAAGAAGATGATGAAGAAGAAGATGAAAAAGAAGAAGAAGATGAAGAAGATGAAGAAGATGAAGAAGAAGAAGATGAAGAAGAAGAAGATGAAGAAGAAGAAGAAGAAGATGAAGAAGATGATGAAGAAGATGAAGAAGAAGAAGAAGAAGATGAAGAAGAAGAAGAAGAAGATGAAGAAGAAGAAGAAGAAGATGAAGAAGAAGAAGAAGATGAAGAAGAAGAAGATGAAGAAGATGAAGATGAAGAAGAAGAAGAAGAAGATGAAGAAGATGAAGATGAAGAAGAAGATGATGAAGAAGAAGAAGAAGATGATGAAGAAGAAGAAGAAAAAGATGATGAAGAAGAAGAAGAAGATGATGAAGAAGAAGAAGAAGAAGAAGAAGAAGAAGACAATATAGAAGAAGAAGAAGAAGATATAGAAGAAGAAGATCTAGAAGAAGAAGAAGAAAGATAAAGAAGAAGAAGAACAAGTATATACAGTAACACTACTGAACAAAATTAAGGACACAACTTCTCTTTCCACATTTTTTTTTAAAGGAACATCCCCACATAATCACTTGCTGTTGTTACTTGGAAAAAAAGATGTTTCTTGCATCATTCACCCTCAAAACAAGTGTTGGAAGCTATTTAAGGCCAATTCGAATAGTCAGCTCGAATAGTGAGCTCGAATACCGACTCGAATAGTGAGCTCGAAGTCCGAGGTCGAATCGAATAGTAAAAATTATTCGACTCGAATATTCGACTGACCTCGAATAATTTACTATTCGAATTCGACCTAACTCGAATTTTGAAAAGGGGTATTTGAGCATCACTAGTCTGGATGCCTTCTATTGTTATCAGCTTGTAACAACACAGAGACATTCCAAGCTGCTCTGCACCACTCTGCTGTTATCTAACAGCCTTTGATGAACTGAAGCCGTAGTACTTCGGTAACTTAACGAACCTCTACCACACATGGGAAAATATTGATGAATTAGCACAGTGAAGTGTAAAATACTGAATGCGGTATGCTTCCATCTGCTGAAAAGCTTTATGGAGATGAAGATTTCACTTTTCAGCAAGACCTGGCACCTGCTCACAGTGCCAAAACCACTGGTAAATGGTTTACTGACCATGGTATTACTGTGCTCAATTGGCCTGCCAACTCTCCTGACCTGAACCCCATAGAGAATCTGTGGGATATTGTGAAGAGGAAGTTGAGAGACACAAAACCCAACACTCTGGATGAGCTTAAAGGAATACTATCGATGTATGCATTTATTTTTAAATGCTGTATGTTGTAGCACACATTAGGGCAAGTACTAGGAGCAATTTGATTCCTCACACAGCTGTTCCTCTCAGCTGTAAAATCCTCCGTCAGTTTTGGAGTCAGCGTTATGCTGGGAATACACGGTTCGTTTTTGCCTTCGTTTAAACCTTCGATTCGTTCGGTAAACGAATCGAGTGTTGAAAACGTATGTGAAAATAGTCATAATCTCATTATAGTTTCGATTAATAGACCCCAAAAACGAACGACTAGTGATCGAACATGTTTGATATTATCTCTCTTTATCCATCTAATCGAGCCATTGGTAGGCTTGATGGCTGTTCAGATCGATTATATATTCGTTTATGCTAGTCCGTCCCTGTAAAAAGGGATTTTCGTTTCGTTTCTTTGCAGCCTTCGATCATTGGAAAACCGAAACCATCAGAATCGAAAAAAAAAACGAAACCGTGGGTGGTGATATTAACCGTACGTTCGATTATTTCGGGAAAGGACAAAAGGCACAATCGAAACGAAGGTTTAAACGAAGGCAAAAACGAACCGTGTATTCCCAGCATTAGATACAAAATGTATCTAATACTGGGCTCCCAGAGGGCTAGACCATGTCTCTGCAAAGGGGAGATGCTATCAACTCCTCAGTTTATAGTTTAATTATCACCTTGCTGAAAGAATCTTGTTGATATGGTGGTAAGGGGTTAAAGATTCTAGCAATGTGTGTTTATTATCTTTGCTTCTCTTTACTGATAAAGATACTATTAATGCTAATTGTAGACAGTGGTCTGCCCCTCTCAGCAGCTTGTAAAGTGGATGCAGCCTGGAGTGAATCACCACAAGCAGGCAGCCAGTCTGAGTGTAAACACAGACTCGTGGTATAGCTAGTTATATTCCAGCAATATTCCAGCTCATTAGTTACCTGTTACCACCTCAGATCAGCCTATTTCTCCTCATGTCTGCTGCATGCTGTGAGTGACACAGTGACATATATTTGTGAGCTGTGTGACAGAGTAACCAAGCAGCTCAGGGTGACCCAAACTACTATGAGCGGTGTGAGAAATGAATTTTTAAGCAAGGATAGTGAGAGAGAGACCTGGGTGAATAAATAAAGTGCCCCTAGCACTAGTGGTAATGTGTACACTAATATAGAGTATTAAAAAAAAAAGTCGTTTCAATCGATAGTACGCCTTTAAGGCCACTATGGAAGCATCCTGGGCCTCCATAACACCTGAGCAGTGCCACAGGCTGATTGCCTCCATGCCACGCCGCACTGAAGCAGTCATTTCTGCAAAAGGATTCTCGACCAAGTATTGAGTGCATAACTGAACATAATTATTTGAAGGTTGACTTTTTTTGTTTTAAAAACACTTTTCTTTTATTGGTCGGATGAAATATGCTAATTTTTTGAGATAGGAAATTTGGGTTTTCATGAGCTGTATGCCAAAATCATCAATATTAAAACAATAAAAGGCTTGAACTACTTCAGTTGTGTGTAATGAATCTAAAATATATGAAAGTCTAATGTTTATCAGTACATTACAAAAAATAATGAACTTTATCACAATATGCTAATTTTTTTGAGAAGATCCTGTACTTTAACCATTAGTCCTAACAGAAAAGATTTGTGTGCGAATTGCATTTTTCAACATTTCTGTTTACCACACATCTAATGCAAGTTAATGGCATTGCTTTTTCTTTCTTCATGAAACGGAAATGCGAATTGTATACAATGCAAGTCAATGGAAATGCGGATTATCATATTCCAAATGTGACATTAATTACATTCAGTTTCATGTAAATTACTTGACTGGTATGCATGGAAATATCAGAAAGAGAAAATCTGGAGTAGAATGGTAAAAAAAAAAAAACTGATGCGAAAAATCACAAAACACAAGATCACAAATACAAAAAAACCGCCGGAGAGAAAAGCATTGGTGTGCTTATGTCTTTTTCTCTGTGCTTACATTTTGCAATTTCCATGTTTCATGCATTTGGTGTTTGCAGGGCTGGTCCAGGACTTTTTGCTGCTTGAGGCAAACTTGTGAGGATGCGCCCCCCTCCCCTTGCGATTTGGAATGATCGCACAGCATCCGACAATTTACTCTGATTCATTTAATTCAAATCAAACACTGCTGCTCTCCTGCCTCCCCCCTCCTCACTCACTGTCAGACTCCTCACACAGCACAACAAGCTGCTTTTCCCCAATGCTGCTCTCCTGCCTCCCCCCTCCTCACTCACTGTCAGACTCCTCACACAGCACAACAAGCTGCTTTTCCACAATGCTGCTCTCCTTCCCCCCCCCCCCTCCTCACTTACTGTCAGACTCCTCACACAGCACAGCAAGCTGCTTTTCCCCAATGATGCTCTCCTGCCTCCCCTCCCCTCACTCACTGTCAGACTCCTCACACAGCACAACAAGCTGCTTTTCCCCAATGATGCTCTCCTGCCTGCCTCCCCCCTCCTCACTGTCAGACTCCTCACACAGCACAACAAGCTGCTTTTCCCCAATGCTGCTCTCCTGCCTCCCCTCCTCACTCACCGTCACTCCTCACACAGCACAACAAGCTGCTTTTCTTCAATGATGCTCTCCTGTCCCCCCCCCCCCCCCTCATTCACTGTCAGACTCCTCACATGGCACAACAAGCTGCTTTTCCCCAATGCTGCTCTCCTGCCTCCTCACCCACTGTCAGACTCCTCACACAGCACAACAAGCTGCTTTTCCCCAATGCTGCTCTCTTGCCTCTCCCCTCCTCACTCACTGCCAGACTCCTCACACAGCACAACAAGCTGCTTTTCCCCAATGATGCTCTCCTGCCTCCTCCCTCCTCACTCACTGTCACACTCCTCACACAGCACAACAAGTTGCTTTC
Organism: Hyperolius riggenbachi; assembly: GCF_040937935.1. Taxonomy (NCBI): domain Eukaryota; kingdom Metazoa; phylum Chordata; class Amphibia; order Anura; family Hyperoliidae; genus Hyperolius; species Hyperolius riggenbachi. The sequence goes on from NC_090651.1 coordinate 9,014,261, forward strand.
CCTCAATGATGCTCTCCTGCCTCCCTCCTCCTCACTCACTGTCAGACTCCTCACACAGCACAACAAGCTGCTTTTCCACAATGATGCTCTCCTGCCTCCTCCTCCTCATTCACTGTCAGACTACTCACACAGCACAACAAGCTGCTTTTCCCCAATGCTGGTCTCCTGCCTCCCCCCTCACTCACTGTCAGACTCCTCACACAGCACAACAAGCTGCTTTTCCCCAATGCTGCTCTCCTGCCTCCTTCTCTTCACTCACTGTCAGACTTCTCACACAGCACAACAAGCTGCTTTTCCCCAATGCTGCTCTCCTGCCTCCCTCTCCTCACTCACTGTCAGACTCCTCACACACCAAGCTGCTATCCCCAATGCTGCTCTCCTGCCTCCCCCCTCCTCACTCACTGTCAGACTCCTCCCACAGCACAACAAGCTGCTTTTCCCCAATGATGCTCTCCTGCCTCCCCCCTCCTCACTCACTGTCAGACTCCTCACACAGCACAACAAGCTGCTTTTCCCCAATGATGCTCTCCTGCCTCCCCCCTCCTCACTCACTGTCAGACCCCTCACACAGCACAACAAGCTGCTTTTCCCCAATGATGCTCTCCTGTCTCTCCCCTCCTCACTCACTGTCAGACTCCTCACACAGCACAACAAGCTGCTTTTCCCCAATGCTGCTCTCTTGCCTCCCCCTTCTCACTCACTGTTAGACTCCTCACACAGCACAACAAGCTGCTTTTTCCCCGATGCTGCTTTCCTGCCTCCCCCCTCCTCACTCACTGTCAGACTCCTCACACAGCACAACAAGCTGCTTTTCCCCAATGATGCTCTCCTGCCTCCCCCTCCTCACTCACTGCCAGACTCCTCACACAAGCTGCTTTTCCCCAATGACGCTCTCCTGCCTCCTCCCTTCTCACTCACTGTTAGACTCTTCACACAGCACAACAAGCTGCTTTTCCCCAATGCTGCTCTCCTGCCTCCCCCCTCCTCACTCACTGTCAGACTCCTCACACAGCACAACAAGCTGCTTTTCCCAAATGATGCTCTCCTGCCTCCCCCTCCTCACTCACTGTCAGACTCCTCAGACAGCACAAAAAGCTGCTTTTCCCCAATGATGCTCTCCTGCCTCCCCCTCCTCACTCACTGTCAGACTCCTCACGCAGCACAACAAGCTGCTTTTCTCCAATGATGCTCCCCTGCCTCCCCCCTCCTCACTCACTGTTAAACTCCTCACACAGCACAAACTGCTTTTCCCCAATGATGACCTCTTCACCTCGTTCACAGTACAAAAATACTGCCCCTGCAATCTCTGCACCTGATGCAAGTGTTTCACCTTGATTCCTGACAGAACCGGCCCTGGGTGTTTGTAAAGATGCATACCTTTGAGGATCCATCGGAAAGCATGCGATTTGAATACAGTATGCAGGAAAAGGAAATTGCTATGCACTTTTAAAAAACATTTTGCACTAATTTTGCATGGAAGCCAGTATGACTAGTATCTCCTCTGTAGCGGAGACACGTTTTGTGGATGCATGCCCACTTCATCAGGCCAGTAAAAGTGTCAGCCTCTAAGCTAGGAGTGCTCTTAGCCTAGAGGCTGACACTTTGAGGCACTTTTACTGGCCTGATGAAGTGGGCATGCAACCACGAAATGTGTTGCTTGTGCAAAATAACCTGATTATTTTTTCTAAAATTGATCGTCTGAGAGGTAAGCCACCTCTTATTTTTTATGATTTTATTTTGGTTTTAACTCAGTTTTATTCCTACTGGGTACCTCTTCACCTTTGATGACATACTTAAACAGCCTAGGTTGTGACATCACTGGGAGGGTGGGGCTACATACAATTATAAAGATAGAAATATATAGATATAGGAAGTATATCTGATGCTGAAACCAGGTGAATTAACATAAAAGTGGAGATCTTGATTCCTGAATAATTTACTTTACTATATGTCACAACAGGGCCACTTTACTGCATTCTACTATATGTCACTACAGGGCCTCTTTACTGCATTCTGCTATATGTCACTACAGGGCCTCTCAACTGCATTCTGCTATATGTCACTACAGGGCCTCTCTACTGCATTCTGCTATATGTCATCACAGGGCCTCTCTACTGCATTCTGCTATATGTCACTACAGGGCCTCTTTACTGCATTCTACTATATGTCACTACAGGGCCTCTTTACTGCATTCTGCTATATGTCACTACAGGGCCTCTTTACTGCATTCTGCTATATGTCACTACAGGGCCTCATTACTGCATTCTGCTATATGTCCCTACAGGACCTCTTTACTGCATTCTGCTATATGTCACTACAGGGCCTCTTTACTGCATTCTGCTATATGTCACTACAGGGCCTCTTTACTGCATTCTGCTATATGTCACTACAGGGCCACTTTACTGCATTCTGCTATATGTCGCTACAGGGTCTCTTTACTGCATTCTGCTATATGTCACTACAGGGCCTCTTTACTGCATTCTACTATATGTCACTACAGGCCCTCTTTACTGCATTCTGCTATATGTCACTAGAGGGCCTCTTTACTGCATTCTGCTATATGTCACTACAGGGCCTCTTTACTGCATTCTACTATACGTCACTACAGGGCCTCTTTACTGCATTCTGCTATATGTCACTACAGGGCCTCTTTACTGCATTCTGCTATATGTCACTACAGGGCCTCATTACTGCATTCTGCTATATGTCCCTACAGGACCTCTTTACTGCATTCTGCTATATGTCACTACAGGGCCTCTTTACTGCATTCTGCTATATGTCACTACAGGGCCTCTTTACTGCATTCTGCTATATGTCACTACAGGGCCACTTTACTGCATTCTGCTATATGTCGCTACAGGGTCTCTTTACTGCATTCTGCTATATGTCACTACAGGGCCTCTTTACTGCATTCTACTATATGTCACTACAGGCCCTCTTTACTGCATTCTGCTATATGTCACTACAGGGCCTCTTTACTGCATTCTACTATATGTCACCACAGGGCCTCTTTACTGCATTCTACTATATGTCACTACATGGCCTCTTTACTGCATTCTACTATATGTCACTACAGGGCCTCTTTACTGCATTCTGCTATATGTCACTACGGGACCTCTTTACTGCATTCTGCTATATGTCACTACAGGGCCACTTTACTGCATTCTGCTATATGTCACTAGAGGGCCTCTTTACTGCATTCTGCTATATGTCACTACAGGGCCTCTTTACTGCATTCTACTATACGTCACTACAGGGCCTCTTTACTGCATTCTGCTATATGTCACTACAGGGCCTCTTTACTGCATTCTGCTATATGTCACTACAGGGCCTCATTACTGCATTCTGCTATATGTCCCTACAGGACCTCTTTACTGCATTCTGCTATATGTCACTACAGGGCCTCTTTACTGCATTCTGCTATATGTCACTACAGGGCCTCTTTACTGCATTCTGCTATATGTCGCTACAGGGTCTCTTTACTGCATTCTGCTATATGTCACTACAGGGCCTCTTTACTGCATTCTACTATATGTCACTACAGGCCCTCTTTACTGCATTCTGCTATATGTCACTACAGGGCCTCTTTACTGCATTCTACTATATGTCACTACAGGGCCTCTTTACTGCATTCTACTATATGTCACTACATGGCCTCTTTACTGCATTCTACTATATGTCACTACAGGGCCTCTTTACTGCATTCTGCTATATGTCACTACGGGACCTCTTTACTGCATTCTGCTATATGCCACTACAGGACCTCTTTACTGCATTCTCTGCTATATGTCACTACAGGGCCTCTTTACTGCATTCTACTATATGTCACTAAAGGACCTCTTTACTGCATTCTGCTATATGTCACTACAGGGCCTCTTTACTGCATTCTGCTACATGTCACTACAGCGCCTCTTTACTGCATTCTGCTATATGTCACTACAGGGCCTCTTTACTGCATTCTGCTATATGTCACTACAGGGCCTCTTTACTGCATTCTACTATATGTCACTACAGGACCTCTTTACTGCATTCTGCTATATGTCACTACAGGGCCTCTTTACTGCATTCTGCTATATGTCACTACAGGGCCTCTTTAGGCATTTGAAACATCGAGATACAGGAAAAAAAAGCTTATGGGCACTGAGGGCCCATTCACAATTAGAAACGCAAAACGCCGGCGATTTTTGCCAGCGTTTTGCGGGAGTGATTTTTCCGCGATTTCACGCGGAAAAATCACTGGACAGTGCAGCGATTTCTCCGCGATCACGTTTAGCGCTTTTATAGCACTGAAACGCGATCGCCGGGAAATCGCCTGAAAATGGTGCAGGCTACGCTAATCGCCGCAAATCGCCCAAGTAAGAATGGGCCCTTAGAGTTTTATTACACTAGCGCTTTCAAAAGCGCTAGCGTTTGAGCGGTTTTCTGAAATTGCTGGCAAAACGCTCAAGTGTGAATTGGCTCTGAGGACTCTTTCACACTACAGCCCTTTTTAAGCGTTTCAACGCAAAGTCGAAACTTTGCGTTGACCAAGGTAAAAGGAAAGCCCATAGACTTTCATTTTACCTTTCACACCCGACGCTGCGTTTTGATGCGTTGCGGTTTGACGCACCCGGGAGCATTTTAACGCCGGGAATCGGCATTTCCCTGTCGGGTTAATTAATTACTACCGCCGCTACTCAGCGTCACACCGCAGATTCCCGACGACACGCCGCAGCAGATCCAACGCAAGCAGGAGCCGTTCTCCTGACCTGCACGTGTTGTAATGCGAGAGAGGCCTAAAGGCAAATGAGGCTTCACTGATTCAGGAAATTGACAATTAGCCTACTTAACTATGTAAATAAGTTTAATAACGATCTAGTAATTTCCTTGATATATATACGTTATATATTCAAATTTTGACACTGATACCGTTGAAATGAGTGTGATTAGTCATATAAAACATTGTTATCATCTATGATGTCATTGACTTTTGCAGATGTCCTCATAAGAGATACTCTCTCCAGTGGTGTGACTCGCTGCAATTAGGTAAGTGAGAGCTCATTTTATTCCGATAGTCTCTGAGCGATTCATCAACTAAAAATGGAACTTTTACAAGAGGCTTAATCGCATTTCAGTAACCTACAACCAGAACATTCTCCGACAATAAACTCGCAGGCAGGAATACGGCCTAGTAATAGCTCTAACGTATAATGCGATATAAAGTAAAAAACAACAAACTATATTTTATAAGTATTGCACAGAAAGGATTAAAGGACAACTGTAGTGAGAGGTAAATGGAGGCTGCCATATTTATTTCCTTTTAAAGAGACACTGAACCCTCTTAAAATCCCACTTTTTATTAAATATTTAACTTTAGCACTATCAGCCCTGATTAAACGCTGCATCCCGCGGCAGAAAGCTGTTTACAAATATCCCCCAAACACTGGGGCAAAATCCACGATTTTCCTGGTCGTGGTTTTTGCTGCCCGGGGAGGCAGAGCTTTGAGCTGCAGCTCTGCCCCATTAGCGTCAATCTCCCGCGATCTCCGCCTCTTTCCCGCCCCTCTCAGTGAAGGAAGACTGAGAGGGGCGGGGAGAGGCGGCGATCAGCGGGGCTTGACGGGAGCAGAGGCAGAGCTACAGCCCAAAGCTCTGCCTCTATGAGGAAGTGCTCCCCGCATTTTCCCACTGGGATTTGGGGGATTTGTAAACAGCTTTCTGCTGCGGGGATGGGGCGTTTTATCAGGGCTGATAGTGCTAAAGTTAAATGTTTAATAAAAAATTGGGATTTTAGAAGACTTCAGACTCTCTTTAAGCAATACCAGTTGCCTGGTTGTCCTGCTGATCCTCTGCCTCTAATTATTTTAGCCATAGCCCCTGGACAAGCATGCAGCAGATCAGGGGTTTCTGACATTATTGTCAAACCTGACAAGATTAGCTGCATGCTTGTTTCTGGTGTGTTTCAGACACTACTGCAGCCAAATGGATTAGCAGGGCAGCAAGGCAACTGGTATTGCTTAAAAATAAATAAATATGGCAGCCTCCATATACCTCATGCTACAGTTGTCCTTTAAAGAGGAACTGTAACCAAGAATTGAACTTCATACCAATCTGTAGCTGATACCCCCTTTCCCATGGGAAATCTTTACCTATTCTCTAATAGATCATCAGGGGGCTCTTTATGGCTGATATTGTGGTGAAACCCCTCCCACAGTGTGATGTCATGACCATGGTCCTGACAGTTTCCTGTCTGCTAGCCTTGTTGGAAATAACAGCTGTTTCCAACAGCCAAGCAACCAGTATCTCCCTCTGGACATACGTGCATCTATAAAAAAAAAGACAAAAACAAACAAAAAAACCTTTTAGCCTATCGCATTGTTAGGGGGTGGGGTTTATAGATAATGGCAGTTAGTGCAGTTTTCATGTCTGCCAGCAGTAAAGATGATTACTTGCAGTCTTAATGTGGATCAAACAATATGAACAGATTAGATGGAGAATATCAATCATTTCTTGATCGCTCTTCTATTTTCTAACTTCTCACTTTGCAATGTTGTGATTTATTTCTTCCCTTTTTTCGCCACAGTTCCTCTTTAAGTTATACATGTTTTTGTCTCTTTTGTTCTTTGGTAAAACTGAACTTAACATGCTCTGATTTCCTTTGACTGGTCGGCATATTTCAGCAGATGCTTCACAAAAAAGTATTGCCAGAAGAGAGAAGACTTCGGATGTTGTTGTTATATAAATATGATACAACCTCAAAACAGGATTCCGCCTTTAACAATAAAAAGTACATTGTGCACCTGCTGTTTATGGAGCTTTCAGGATATATCACCTCATTATGGGATTATATTTTGCATCACTACGTATACTTAAAGAGTACGTGAAGTCACATGTGCCTTGGTGAAATAAACATGGGTACATATAGTACTTGAGCTGAAATGGGAAATGATGAGATAACCTTGGGTACATATAGTACTCCTCCTCCTCCTTAGAACCAGCCTTTGTGTGCGTTTTATTTTTCTGAATTCCAAAAGCAAACGTGCCCATACTCAGTAAGATAGTTGCCCAGGGCCAGTTTTAAGCCAAGGCCGCATTGGCCATGGCCTAGGGCACCACAGGATCAAGGGCGGGTGGGCAGCAGGCTATACTGGGGAAAGGGAGGAGGAGTCACCTGGCTGCCTATACCAGAGGGAGGGAGGCATCAGTCTCTCTATACGGAAGGGGGAGGGAGGGTCATCTGGCTTTTTATACTGAAGGGAAGGTAGGGGTCATCGGGCTAAACTGTAGGGAGGGGAAGGGTTTCCTGGCTACCTATACTGATGGGGCGGCGTCTGATAGTGGGTTTGGGCGGTAAAGAATACATATCCGGCCCTGTAGTTGCCCCAACTTGCCGCCCGGAACCTTTGCTCAATTTCTAGTAGAGATGGAGAGAAATTTTACTGATTGGATGGGACTCGACTTTGTTCATAGATTTCATGCTGAAATCTCTTAAGAATTGATGTGCAGTGTGTGGCCGTGATAGATCTAACTCGGATCAGATGTCGATCAGAGAGAGATCTACTCCTTTGGGAATGCCGGGAGAAAGTTTGTGTGTAGCAGGCTTTGAAGACTGGTACACACAGAGGGATCTTTTGGGGGGTTCTGTCACCCAAGGGATTGTGTACCGTTCCCTGCCAGGGGACAGAGCTCTGACAACGCTGTACGGACACGACATCAGCCTCCCGGCAGAGAGACAGCATGCGATGTGTGACGAAGGAGGTTCCGGTGGAGCAGGGAGAATAATGTGATCTTTATTAGACATTGTGCGGCCGCTGTACACACGCTGGTCTGACTTCCGATTCACGGCCACGGCATTCAAGGTGGCTAATGAGATGCTGATAAATCCAGTTGACATGCAAATTGTATGCAGCTCAGGGTTGCATCAAATGCCTTTCCTGCCAATTTTTGTAGTGCATAACTTTTGCATTATGCATGCGATCTGGAAGGAGTCCATAACATTTGCATTATGCATGTGATCTGGAAGGCGTGCATAACATTTGCATTAAGCATGTGATCTGGAAGGAGTGCATAACATTTGCATTACGAATGCGATCTGGAAGGAGTGCATAAAATTTGCATTACACATGCGATCTGGAAGGAGTGCATAACATTTGCATTACACATGTGTTCTGGAAGGAGTGCATAACATTTGTATTACACATGATATCTGGAAGGAGTGCATAACATTTGCATTATGCATGTGATCTGGAAGGCATGCATAACATTTGCATTATGCATGTGATCTGGAAGGAGTGCATAACATTTACATTACACATGTGACCTGGAAGGAATGCATAATATTTGCATTAAGCATGTGATCTGGAAGGAGTGCATAACATTTGCATTATGCATGTGATCTGGAAGGAGTGCATACCATTTGCACTATGCATGTGATCTGGAAGGAGTGCATAACATTTGCATTATGCATGTGATCTGGAAGGAGTGCATAACATTTGCATTACACATGTGATCTGGAAGGAATGCATAACATTTACATTATGTATGTGATCTGGAAGGAGTGCATAACATTTGCATTACACATGTGATCTGGAAGGAGTGCACAACATTTGCATTATGCATGTGATCTGGAAGGAGTGCATAACATTTGCATTATGCATGTGATCTGGAAGGAGTGCATAACATTTGCATTACACATGTGATCTGGAAGGCATGCATAACATTTGCTTTATGCATGTGATCTGGAAGGAGTGCATAACATTTGCATTACACATGTGACCTGGAAGGAATGCATAATATTTGCATTATGCATGTGATCTGGAAGGAGTGCATAACATTTGCATTAGACATGTGATCTGGAAGGAGTGCATAACATTTGCATTATGCATGTGATCTGAAAGGAGTGCATAACATTTGCATTACACATGTGATCTGGAAGGAATGCATAACATTTACAGTATGCATGCGATCTGGAAGGAGTGCATAACATTTTTGCATTACGCATGTGTTCTGGAAGGAGTGCATAACATTTACATTATGCATGTGATCTGGAAGGAGTGCATAACATTTGCATTACGCATGTGTTCTGGAAGGAGTGCATAACATTTACATTATGCATGTGATTTGCAAGGAGTGCATAACATTTGCATTAAGCATGCTAGATGGATAAGCCTCTTATTGGCCACCCGTAAGCCAGAGTAGTGTACAAGGATATTACATTCTAAAATGAGGATAAAGTAGTTTATTCTCACAGGCCGCACACTTTTGCATAGAGATCACCATAGCAGCCATATCGGCTGCTATGGGGCCCATAGCCCCGTCGGGCCTGGCGGTGGTAATACTGGGTCTGCGACGGGCTTGGTGAAAACCCATGGTGGGCCCCCTTCGACTCTACAGACGATCTGTCCTGACCAGGCATCCCCGGCTCTATGATTAGAGTGTCCTCTAGAGGGCGCTGTATTCATGGAGGAGGGTACGCCTGGACAGTATAGATCATCAGTAGAACCGAGAGGTGAGTTCTTATCTATACATACTGGCTACCGCTACTCTACACTTTGGGGGGAGGGGTCCTTCTCCCAACCTGCACTGGGGATTTTCTGGCTACCTGACCCTCTGGTTACCTGTTCGGAGGGTCTTCTGGCTACCTATTCTAAAGGGGGGCTACCTATATGGGGGTACCACTCCCCCTAGTGTTTCCAGCTTGATGATGCAATCTCACTGTCCGTCACCCCTCTTATGGACTAGAACAGTCTCTATTTTGACCAATGACACTGTACTGTTATCAAATCATTTGGCATGGGAGACCAGGGTTTGAATCCTGGCAAGGGACAGTACCTATTCAGTAAGAAGTCTTGGGCAAGAATTCCTAACACTGCAGGGTGGCCTCTTGAGTGTGCCCTTAGTAGCTGCAGCCTGCAGCTCGTGAGCCCTTTGATTCCAACAGGAGAAAAGCGCTATGCAAATTTTCGGATTAATATTATTATTGCGCTGTGTAATATGTTGGCGCTTTATAAATACAATAAATAATAATACCTACAGTGAGGGGGCTACTTATATGAAGGTCATCTCTGGCTACCTAAACTGGGGGAACAGGAGCACTACTTCTGGCAACCTCTACTGGTGGGTGGAGCATTTGGTTACCTATACTGAGGTCTACCTCAAGGGGGGGGGGGGGGGGGGGGAATCCTCTGGCTAACATTACTGAAGGGCTACTTGTTGCTGGGGGGATGGGGGCCTCTGGTTACCTAAAGCTGGTGGGGGAGGGGGGGCACAAATGTGCCTTATCATTTTTTTTTGTGGTAGGGGGCGGCAATCACAACTTTGCTATGAGGTCCCATGATTCCTAGTTATGCCCCTACTTCTCCATTTCATTTTCCCTCCAATCTACAAGAACTACCCGAAGGATAAGTGGCTCCACCCAGACTGCCACTGGACCAGATTCTAAACTGCCAACAACATTGATCTGATTTGCATCTTAAATTTAAATTTGAATATACATGTCATAGGCTATTTGCATATGCATGAATAGATTTCACTGACCTGACTGATGCTTTGAGTTGTCACAGGGTGGAGAATGCCAAGTCTAACAGGCATACTTATAAATCTTGTGACATCATACATATCTGGCACGCTGTCTGTGGACCATGTAAAATGGCGGATTGCTGTCAGGGAGTGAGCATTTTGCTTCTAGTGTGTTGTATTCAGCATTATATAGAGGCAGTGGAGGTGAATCCTTTAGTTCTGGGAGTACCACGGCTCACCTGCGCTCCCCCTCTTGGTGTCGCATGCAGGGTTGGGGGTCCCGGGGGGTTTGGCAGAGCCTCCATCTGCCATGTGCACCAGTGTTTGTGGAATAAAGGGGGCACAAGAGGTACACGAATGGGGGCAGAGGAAGCACAGGAGGCACAGACTGATTACATTAGCTGAGAATTATATGAACTGTACAGCAAATATTCCGAGTGTCTCGTTACAAATATTACTCATGATGCTACTGAGGAATACTTCCTCCTAGGCTACGCATTATGCGGTTACTATTAATATACAGTAATAAGGAAGAGGCACACATTCTAGCATTTCCCTATACATTTCCTGCTTTGCACTGGTATCATTGGCATGCAATTATCATTGTTTACATTCAGTTTGGAGGTTAGACTGATGGCAACTGATTTCCATTCCCTGCATTTTGCCCCAATTACTGACAATTGCTGATATTACATTATTCATAGCATGCCAAAGCTCTGAAATTATTGGCAGAGCGACATGACTGTTAACGTCTGATTGAACACATCGTCCAGGTTGAGTGTGGTAAGGAATCCTAAAGGATAGGAGCAGCATGACGAAGCCTCTGGTTCCATAGTTTCTGAGGTGGACTCTGTGGATGACCAAGTTATTAGATCCTCACATTCACTTATACAAGATTTCTCACAAACCTCTCCTCTCCTCTGGAATCCCTTTCCAAAACACACCTGTCACTCTCCAGCCTTAGAAATCTGTAAGTGCTCCCTCAAAAACCCACTTTTTCCGACAAGCATACGGTCTTAGGCCATTCCCATTCAACCTCTGCCCAAGTACTCCGTACTAAAAATGACCTAAAAACACACTGCCTCTAGGTGTGCATATCGTATATTAACTGACCCCTTGTTTCCACCCTATTTGGTTAGGTTGTAAGCTCACAAGGGCAGTGCTCTCTCACCCTTTTGTGTCTAGGAATTTGCTATTCATCGTGTTCATCATGTTACATTTCTTACTGTAATTACCGTCTACCAATTCTGCATTGCGTACCAGTGTCTATATTTTGTGTACACTATTGTCTGTATTATTATGCACCCCATGTTTGTTACTTACTCTGTGCAGCACCACGGAATAGGTTGGTGCTTTATAAATCAATGATAATAATAATCCTGTTGATGACTAGGGATTTTGCTGAATTCCAGCATTTACATCGGAATTTCACAATTCTCGAGTTGAAAGTTAGATTCCAAAAAGTTATGAAAACTTTTTTGCATGGATAGCAAAAAGCAAAAAACACTGAGCCGATTAACGGCCGATCGACCAATCAATTGATTTGTGGCTGATTTTGATCGATTTCAATCGATCTGACATGCTGGAAAATCTAGGTCAATCTGTTGAGATGGCTTACCATTTTGCATTGGACATAATGGAAATCTGATAGCAAAAAACATGGTTATCTCCACATCCAAGGGAGCGGTATTTCCCGTCGATAGTCACCGCACAAGGCGGCGATTTATTGCTCTGCTCGGTAATATCAGCTTTTCATGCGGAAAGAGCCTTTATGAATGAAGATCTTGCTATGTGTTCGGTAAAGTCGGCTGTTTTCAGCATTTCTGCATGCGGAAATGCTTTATGAATGATAGCCATTGTGTCCAAAGTCCAACCGCACAACTGGGACATGACAGTTTTCAGCCAAGACACCTCCCAAAAATTACGCAGCAATTGTGTTTTGGGTTAAATATAGGTGGTATCAGCACAGCAGCAGGGGCCTGTGGCACCCTGGCGGTGTGAGCAGCACAGGCAGCAGGAGCAGAGCAATGCAGCAGCAGCAGGTGTAACGTATGCCAGGATCATGCCGGACGTGACACATGCCAAGTGACAGTCAGACAGCAGAGGAGAAGACACTAGTGCACACTAACTGTTACACTGGCACTGCTCACAGCACAGCAGTTCTGTACAAAGCTAACATAATAGTACTACTACTCTAACAACTACTAGCACTGACTGCAGTACTACAGTACTAACTACACAATAACACAGTAATCCTATCCCCTAATCCCTAACCTATACCTAAGGCTAATAGCTGGCCAGCAGGCAGCAGCTGGCCTGGTCTGTGCACAGCACACACACAGACACATAGCAGCTGCCTGCAGCACACACTCTGACTGTCACACAAATGACATCAAGCTAATTAATGATTTAACAATAGTGTAGTGATAGTGAAGGGGTTAATCACTGAACAGCTTTTGGTTTATCACTGTGTAGAGCCCTTGCTAGGCCAGCAGTACTGGAGCACACACTCTGACTGTCATACAATGACATCAATCAAGCTAATTAACGATTTAACAATAGTGTAGTGATAGTAGTGAAGGGGTTAATCACTCAACAGCTTATCACTGTGTACAGCCCTTGCTAGGCCCAGCAGCACTGGAGCACACACTCTGACTGTCACACTATGACATCAATCAAGCTAATTATCGACTTACCAATAGTGTAGTGATAGTAGTGAAGGGGTTAATAACTGAACAGCTTTAGGTTTATAACTGTGTACAGCCCTTGCTAGGCCAGCAGCACTGGAGCATGTCTCTCAGTGAGCATTCACAAGCAAGGACGAGATGTCTCATCATGGTAGCCCTCCTTATTATACAGGGGGGCTGGCCAGTGTTCCTTTCTGTGATTGGGTGCCTGGGTTTAGGCTGGGAGCCCTCTGATTGGCTCAATGAGGTCAGGTGGGGCTGGCCAGGGTTCCCCTCTGTGATTGGTTGCTAGGGCTTCTGCTGGGAGCCCTCTGATTGGCTCCAGGACGTCATATCCTTAGTTACAGTATTTTGGATCCGGATATCCGCGGATATCCGCGTTATGCGGCCAAATATCCCCAGATAGCTATCAGGATTTGAAAAAAAATCCGGAATCCGAATTGGATAGCTGAAAAAAGTTCGGATATCCGGGTTACCCGAATATCCGGAATCCAGATGAGCACCACTGCTCTCTATACAGAGGTGCAGCTATTCTGGTTATTTCTGGCTGTCTATCTATAGCATTTCTCTTACTAGCCATGTTTGATTTCATTTTGGGTGATTTGTTTTATTTTGGGTGTTTTCAAAACTGATGGTACTGATGATGGTCCATTCATTTTGCAGATTCTGGTTGATTTTATTTTCTTGGCAAAGGGATGTTTTGAGGTTCTGAAACATCGTATTTACAATTTTGCATTCCAATAAATTATATGATGTGTTTAGCTATTCGGTGTGCCGACATTGGATATTGGTGGTGTTGCTGTACACCGCGTTGTTTGAGAACTCACATCTTGGCTTATACCCTATGGTGTGCACGGTTACACTTTGCGTACCTAATATGATTGGCCACAAGATTACACATCTCAGGAGGGATTCTGGCGCACTCCTCTTTGCCGATCCTCTAAGCCGGCAAGGTTTCGAGGCTGATATTTGGCAACTTGAACCTTCTTCTTGAAGGTTTTTCTTCTTCTTCTTCAGCCCTGTGTTTTGGGTCATTATCAAGCTGGAAGACCCATCCAAGATCCATCTCCAGTGTTCTGCATGAGGGATAGATGTTTATTTCTAAAACTTTAAGGTTTATTGGCCCCTCAATGCGGTGTCCTGCAGTAGTCCTGTACCCCTTATAGAAAAACTTTTATTACATCCAGGGGCAAACTCAGGGTTTTCAAAGGGAGGGAATCCTGAAAGGTCTCCATCAGCCCCACACAATATAATATAATAATATAGTATTATACCGCTGGGTACACACAAGGCAATTTCCTGTCCAATTGACAAGATCTGAGGATTATTTCTGACCTATCCAATCTGCTCCCGACAACAAGATCGAGCATTTTGGATACAGATAATAAGCCGACATCTGTATGGAAGGGTGAAGTGGAGCGTTCTACGAGGTCCTAACTTCCTTCTTTACTAGCACATAGCAGCAACAGTCTTGACCCTTCCAGGTGGTGGCATGTCCTGGTGGAGTGCTGTGTTTTACAGAGGTTGTGAAGCAAAAATAAATACACATTTTTACTTGCTATTTAGCTTAAGCAATATGATCAGAGGTGAAACGCAGCATTCCTGCAGCAGAACAAGGACTTTATACCCCCCAAATCCCGGGGCAAAATTCCATGACTTTCCAGGTCGTGGATTTTGCTGCCCGGGGAGGCAGAGCTTTGCGCTGTAGCACTGCCTCTACTGGAGTCAATCTCCTCGGATCTCTGCCTCTCCCCGCCCCTCTCAGTCTTCCTTCACTGAGAGGGGCGGGGAGAGGCGTAGATCCGCATGCAGATTGACTCCAGTAGAGGCAGAGCTACAGCGCTAAGCTCTGCCTCTACCAGGAAGCGATCCCCACATTTTGCCCGGGGATTTGTGGTGTATAAAGCCCTCATTCTGCCGCGAGAATGCAGCATTCTGTAATATAATGTGCTGCAGGAGATGTCAGTGCTATATAAATACATAATAATAATATGGTAGGACATTAGACTATGACTATGGTAGGATTAGAGTGTGAGCTCCTCTGAGGACAGTCAGTGACATGACCATGTACCCTGTAAAGTGTTGCAGAAGATGTCAGTGCTATATAAATACATAATAATAATATGGTAGGACATTACATTATGGCTATGGTAGGATTAGAGTGTGAGCTCCTCTGAGGACAGTTAGTGACATGACTATGTACTCTGTAATGTGCTGCAGGAGATGTCAGTGCTATATAAATACATAATAATAATATGGTAGGACATTAGACTATGACTATGGTAGGATTAGAGTGTGAGCTCCTCTGAGGACAGTCAGTGACATGTCTATGTACTCTGTAATGTGCTGCAGAAGATGTCAGTGCTATATAAATACATAATAATAATATGGTAGGACATTAGACTATGACTATGGTAGGATTAGATTGTGAGCTACTCTGGGGACAGTCAGTGACATGATTATGTACTCTGTAATGTGCTGCAGGAGATGTCACTGCTACATAAATACGTAATAATATTATGGTAGGACATTAGACTATGACTATGGTAGAATTAGAGTGTGAGCAGCTCTGAGGACAGTTAGTGACATGACTATGTACTCTGTAATGTGCTGCAGAAGATGTCAGTGCTATATAAATACATAATAATAATATGGTAGGACATTAGACTATGACTATAGTAGGATTAGATTGTGAGCTCCTCTGAGGACAGTCAGTGACATGACTATGTACTCTGTACAGTGCTGCAGAAGATGTCAGTGCTATATAAATACATAATAATAATATGGTAGGACATTAGACTATGACTATGGTAGGATTAGAGTGTGAGCTCCTCTGAGGACAGTCAGTGACATGACTATGTACTCTGTAATGTGCTGCAGAAGATGTCAGTGCTATATAAATACATAATAATAATATGGTAGGACATTACACTGTGACTATGGTAGGATTAGAGTGTGAGCTCTCCTCTGAGGACAGTCAGTGACATAACTATGTACTCTTTACAGTGCTGCAGAAGATGTCAGTGCTACATAAATACTGAATAATAATAATAATGATACAACTCCATCTTGTTGTTATTGTACAGCACCATGGAGATATTGGTAGGTTATACAATAATAATAATAACAGTAGCAGATGAAATCCACATTCACACCCATTTCACCAAATGTGACACCAAGTCTTGTGTAAGAAGGATCCGGTTAGATCCGGTTACAGCAAGCATTGACAGATTGCAGAGTAACCAGATCCTAATTATCAGGAACCGGATACGGTGACCCGAACATTATGGGCTATATACAAAATATAGTCATTATAATTAATGTCATTCCAGAGTGCACACATTGCACCACCGGACTATGGCGGCGGAGAAATATACTCGCATTAACCCTTTCCAGCTTGTTCCAGGAATGACGTGCAGAGATCCCGTCCCTGGGAGGACAGCAGAGGACCTGTGTGACATTACTGCTCATCTGAGGAGACTAATGAGCAGGAGTAGACAGATAAATCACCGGCCATTTCTACAGCAAGGCACTGTGATAAGGAGGACATCTCTGATAGGTTTAAGGTGTAACTGTAGAGACAGAAATAAACAGTACAACCCAGGCAGGCCACAACTACACAGCATGACATGTAATTGTTATCATTAAACCCTGCAGGCATCATTAAAAAGCACGAGAGCAACTCCACCTCCTCCAACCCTGAGCAGCCTCTTCTATAGATCTTCAAAGAGCAAGACTATGGAATCAGCATAACTCAATCGGGAATGGA
This sequence comes from Hyperolius riggenbachi, assembly GCF_040937935.1. NCBI lineage: Eukaryota > Metazoa > Chordata > Amphibia > Anura > Hyperoliidae > Hyperolius > Hyperolius riggenbachi. The sequence goes on from NC_090651.1 coordinate 9,031,214, forward strand.
TTTCTGCAAAGGCCACACAGGTCTTCGCTAAAGGTGGCTGCTGGCCAAGGGGGCGGCGGACATAAAAGACATAGGGAGTGATTCACTGAGACAAATAACACGCCTTATCAGAGTTAACATGCCTTATCAGAGTAGCACAGTGAGCGCTATGAACTTATGCCTGCTAATTGGCAATAACGAGAGCTCCACCCCTCCTGCCCTGAGCCCCTGCGGGTCCAATCATTTTAAAGGACATTATCCCGCACTTTGATTGGCCCAATAGGCTGCCTGTCACTTGAAAGGAAACTTGACATGCAGCCTATTGGGCCAATCAAAGTGCGGGGATAATGTCCTTTAAAGGGATTGGACCCGCAGGGCTCAGGGCAGGACGGGTGGAGCTCTCATCATTGCCAATTAACAGGCATAAGTTCGTAGCACTCGCTATGCTACTCTGATAAGGCGTGTTAAATCTGATAAGGCATGCTATCTGTCTTAGTGAATCAAGCCCATACTGTGTATACTTCATTTTCCTTCCGTTTTCTAGTGGGCCAGTTCTCTGCCTTACTTATGCTCCTTCTCTTTAACAAGTGTGGGGGCTTTGATTTGTTTGCCCTCTGTGTACACTCATTTTTGGTCCTCTCCTCTGTGACCACACTATTTTGGCATTCTTACAGCTGATTGGTATGTGAGTCCCCATGTGGATTGGGTCTCTGTGTATTACATGCCATATACTTTCCGCTATCTTTCTTATATTGGAGTTGGGATTCTTTGAGTCCTTTCAACAATAGTGGATTTTAATCTGTATTTTGTTTGTTTCAGTTTTTTAGAATTTGTATGTGAACAGAGGCCTGATGAAGGGCATAATTCACCCGAAACAAACATGTGTCATTGCCTGAAACAATAATTGCTCATTATGTCAAGCCAGATTATAAAATGTGTCTGTCTCATGGAGGCCTTTTTTCTGGCATGCTTTAATGCTATTCATGAAGATTGATTTCACGGATAGAGTTTTATGAAAACGTAATTTTTGTATTTTTTGTGCCAATAAAGTTGTATAGAATTTTGTCCTGCAGGATTGTGTGATGGTACCTTTAATTAAATATTATGGTCCTTTTAAAAAAACAAGAACATAAAAGGCAGACTATTGCTTTTGGAGATAGAGTAGAGAGGCAGAAAATGGGAGAAACAACGCATAATAGAGAAAGAACTGTTGGGGAGGCAATAGCTGCAGCTGTAGAGGGCCAGCAGCGCCTCTGTCAAGCGTTATTGGGACCTATTGCTGTTGTATGCGCCCCCACTCTCAATTGCCTGAAGAAGCAGGAGATTACCTGTGAAATGCGTTGCAACCTTTTGTGGAGTATGCCAATAAATTATTTTGTTTCATTAATTGACAGTTTCTAGTAGGGATGATCAGAAAGTGCAATTTCCGATTCCGCAGAATTGCGGAATTCCGTTCGCGTTGAATTCCGTAACCGTTACATTCCGTCGGAATTTTGCGGAATTCAGCGGAATTCCGGGTTCCGACGGAAACATTTCAGTAATCTCAATTGAAACCTCGTTTTTGATAAATCGTAGGCCATGGGACCTAGTGGCTGTCTTTTTCTTTTTTTTTTTTGCAGCAGGAGTTGCCGCGCAAGCCATGGGACCTAGAGGTGGTTCCACGGCGGTCATTACAATTACAATTGGTGCTGAAATAATTCCGATTTTCATGCAGAAATCCTGTTGGTTGGTTTTTGTTAAGCCTCTAATTGTTGCTGAAAATCAGATTTTCATGCAGAAATCTTGTTCTTTCACTTTAAGCTTCTTCTAGGGTCTTCCTTGTGATTGGCTTAAAAAAATCTGCATTCCGACGGAATTACGCATAGCAATTCTGGAATTCCGTCGGACTGCTATAGCAATTCCGTTCCGATGCGACGGAACGGAATCGCCAATTTCCGACCTGAATCGCGGAAAACGGAATTCCGCGGAATGTGGTGAGCATCCCTAGTTTCTAGTGTCTGCTTATAAGAGGTAAGTCCACTTGCTTCCCAAGCAATTTTAACAATTTTAAAATCTGTTTTTACTCTTCTGGCGCCTCTGTTCTCGTTTCTGATTTTGCATTAACCCCCTGTCTACAGAGAGCGACTTCTTATTCCTGAGTGGGGTCTGGACAATCTCCTCACCTGCCTACACAGTGGTTGCCTTGGAGGTAACCCTGGTTTGTGAGTATATATTTCTTGGACTCTTTATACAATCCACATTCCAGTACGTACTACACTATATTGGGCTCTCAGTGTCATTTCTTTATATATAGCTCTCTTCTGCAGCACCCCCCGGCATTCTCTCCATGGTTACAGAAACACCATGTGACTGTACATTCCCGGTGCGTCACATGACAAAAGCACCACGTGCGGTCACATGGTGCTACTGTAACCATACTTTAAAACCACAAAACACTGGTTCACACGACAGTCAGGGGTTACATTTATTTTTTGGGCAGCTTCCAGGATGCGGTTGACAGGTGAGTGGTTAGGGAGAGGACCAAGTGGGTGGTTACCTGCACGAGGTGTCCCTGCTGAGTGACATAATCTACGATTACATTCAAAGCCAATCAAAGCAAATCAAAGCCAATCAAAGCCATTCAAAGCCAATGAAAGCCATTTAAAGCCAATCAAAGCCAATCAAAGCCATTTAAAGCCAATCAAAGCCATTCAAAGCCATGTGCACGCTGTATCCGGTGTTGGCCAATTATATATATATTATCTTATAGTTTCCAGCAAATGGATCTGATTGCATTTTCTGAAATCTAAAACAATAGATCATGTGATTTCTCAAGTTGGTTAAGTGGACCAAACCAAGATCCATCTCAAAACGTCTGCTGATCTGGCGACTGGAATATGTCTTAACCACTTAAGAACCACAGGCTTTACCCCCCCCCCCCCCCCCCCTCTAGTGGCCAGGTTATTTTTTACAAATTAGGCCCCGCTGCAGAGCCGTACAACTCAGCACAGAAGTTATTCCCCCCCCCCCTTTTCTGCCCACCAACAGAGCTTTCTGTTGGTGGGCTCTGATTCCTCCCACCCTGTTTGTTTATTTTTTTATGTATTTATTTGTTGTTGTTTTTTTTAAATAAATTTCATTATTTTTTTTTAAAATCTATATAAAAAGCCCGCCCTCTCTCTCCCTGGCAGCCAATCACCACGATTGGCTGTTATAGGCATCGGCCTATGATGGCGGAGCGGAGCTCATCGGCACGCGCAATCTCCTGCTAAACCCCGCCCCAGGACTTCACGGCAATAGGCACTCAGCGGTCCTGGGGCTGTCACCGCGTCGCCGTTGAGTAGTTAATGGAGACATGATGTGAGAGGGATATGGAGGCTGTCATATTTTAAACAATGCACATTGCCTGGCTGTCCTGCTGATCCTCTGCCTCCAATACATTTAGCCATAGCCCCTGAACAAGCATGCAGCAGATCAGGTGCTCTGAATGAAGTGTGACAAGATTAGCTGCATGATTGTTTCAGGTGTGCGATTCTGACACTACTGCAGCCAAAGAGATCAGCAGGACTGCCATGCAACTGGTATTGTTTAACAGGAATAAAATATGGCGGCCCCCATATACCTCCTATTTCAGGTTCCCTTTAATATATAGACACAAAATATAGGTAAAAGGCTGCGCATCCCTGACCCAATACTATACAATTGAATGGTTAATCGCTGTGGCGCACACCGCCCCCCCTGGACTAAAATGTACGCCCGCATCCAAACAATGCAATACTGGTCTATGGAGAAATTTTAGCTTCCATCATAGTTTTGCATGCAAAAATATAGATATACTGGACATCTGCACCAACGTTGAGGTAAATCTCCAGAGCAGATGTCCTAACACTAAACTGACCTAAGTTAAAAGCACATCTGCTCTGGAGATTTACCTCAACGTTGGTGCAGATGTCCAGTATATCTATATTTTTGCATGCAATTATATTTTTGCATGCAAAACTATGATGGAAGCTAAAATTTCTCCATAGACCAGTATTGCATTGTTTGGATGCGGGCGTACATTTTAGTCCAGGGGGGGCGGTGTGCGCCACAGCGATTAACCATTCAATTGTATAGTATTGGGTCAGGGATGCGCAGCCTTTTACCTATATTTTGTATCCACAGTTCTGTAACTACCAGGCTAGCAGCACCCATTGTGCTATCCTGTTTTGCATGGTAAGTATTTAGTTTAGTTTTGCATATGTTTTGCATCTGTCTGATTGCTGAGTGTGTATTTGAGCTATTTAAGCGGTGCATATGAGGTGGTGAGTCATTCAGATGCGGCCCATATTGGTGAGCGCTTGCTTTGTTTTCTGCTGTCTTTAATATATAGAGTACCTGTCTAACATCTATAAAAAAAATTCTTCTGATAATAAAAAGGTGATAAAAAATGAATTTTCCATCACTATCATGCAATTTTTATTTTTAGGGATGGATTACCACACGTTTTTTTTTTTGTTTTTTTTTTATTATTCAACGATTTTATTGATCATGTGAAATGTCAAATGAACAGACTATAAAAACATTTGGCATCAAGTGTCACAAGCATCAATACACAAAAGTATGATAATAACAGCCCCCGGTTGAGAGTCAAACTTCATAGAGTTTATACATATAATGATAATAATGTCCATCTGGGGATAAAACAAATGCGAAAGGTTAAGATAGATGCAACCTCCTAAAATCCATCCAAATGCCCCATATGCTTTGAAATTTGTCTGAATTTTCCAAACTCATGTAGTATAGCCTATCAGTTAGCATAATAGTATCCAATCTATCCCCTTACCAATCGAATGTTTAGTCCTGGAGTTTTCCAATTAAGAGCAATGGACCAATGACCTGCCAATAGCATATAGTAGTAAAATCTTACAAATTGTTTAGGTATTGATGGGTTTTGGGTATATAGAAGGCACATAGTTGCCGAGAGATGGGGACGAACCCCTTAAAGAGAATCTGTATTGTTAAAATCGCACAAAAGTAAACATACCAGTGTGTTAGGGGACATCTCCTATTACCCTTTGTCACAATTTCGCCGCTCCTCGCCGCATTAAAAGTGGTTAAAAACAGTTTTAAAAAGTTTGTTTATAAACAAACAAAATGGACACCAAAACAGGAAGTAGCAGGGGCGGACTGACAACTCATGGGGCCCCCGGGCAATAGGAGAATATGGGGCCCCCATACCAGTGTTACCCACCTTTCACGTTATATTTTTACAGACTAAGGTATAATAATTTATTGACAACAGTAAATATGTTATATTGTACACTGACAAAAAACCCTGCGCCGCGCGCAGCGCGGCGCGCCAAAAAATGGGTGTGGTCACGCAACAGAATGTGGGCGTGGTCATGGGTGGGGCAAAATATACATGACCTTAGCAGTGGTGTAAAAGGTCTGCCGGGGAAGTTTGAACTCTGCCATAGTGTTTCCCCCCAAAATACATGTAATCTGACAGCATTTCACCAAAAATCCATGCAATTTGGCAGAGGTTCCTCCAAAATACAGATAATATGGCAGTCGTTCCCCCAAAATACACAGAATCTGGAAGCAGCAGTTCCCCCATTATACACAATCTGGCAGCGGTTCCCCAAAAATACACATAATCTGGCAGCTGTTTCTCAAAATACACTTAATCTGGCAGCAGCAGTTCCCCAAAAATAGTTAATCTGGCAGCAGTTCCCCCAAAATAGGTGCCCCCAGTATAGGTAACCAGGTCAAAAGGTATCCCCAGTGGAAGTATCCAGGTCTATAGGTTTTCCCAGTGCAGGTATCCAGGTCTATAGGTGTCCCCAGTATAAATAGCCTAATCTACAGGTGTCCCCAGAATAGATAACCAGGTCTATAGATGTCCCCATTTAAGATAGCCAGGACTATAGATGTCCCCAGTTAAGATAGCCAGGTCTATAGGCTTCCCAAGTATAGGTAGCCAGGTCTACAGGTGTCTCCAGAATACAGTAGGTAGCCAGGCCTATAGGTGTCTCCAGTACAGATAGCCAGGTCTATAGGTGTCTCCTGTATAGATAGCCAGGTCTTTAGGTGTCCCCAGTATATGTAGCCAGGTGTATAGGTGTCCCCAGTATAGCCAGGTCTATAGGTGTCCCCAGTATAGCCAGGTCTATAGGTGTCCCCAGTATAGCCAGGTCTATAGGTGCCCCCAGTATAGCCAGGTCTATAGGTGCCCCCAGTATAGCCAGGTCTATAGGTGCCCCCAGTATATACAGTCAGGTATATAGGTGCCCCCAGTATATACAGCCAGGTCTATAGGTGCCCCCAGTATATGTAGCTAGGTCTATAAGAGCCCCCAGTATATGTAGTCAGGTGTATAAGTGCCCCCAGTATATGCAGCCAGGTGTATAGGTGCCCCCAGTATATGCAGCCAGGTGTATAGGTCTCCCCAGTATATGCAGCCAGGTGTATAGGTCTCCCCAGTATATGCAGCCAGGTGTATAGGTGCCCCCAGTATATGCAGCCAGGTGTATAGGTGCCCCCAGTATATGCAGCCAGGTGTATAGGTCTCCCCAGTATATGCAGCCAGGTGTATAGGTGCCCCCAGTATATGCAGCCAGGTGTATAGGTGCCCCCAGTATATGCAGCCAGGTGTATAGGTCTCCCCAGTATATGCAGCCAGGTGTATAGGTGCCCCCAGTATATGCAGCCAGGTATATAGGTCTCCCCAGTATATGCAGCCAGGTGTATAGGTGCCCCCAGTATATGCAGCCAGGTGTATAGGTGCCCCCAGTATATGCAGCCAGGTGTATAGGTGTCCCCAGTATATGCAGACAGGTGTATAGCTGTCCCCAGTATATGCAGCCAGGTGTATAGGTGCCCCCAGTATATGCAGCCAGGTGTATAGGTGCCCCCAGTATATGCAGCCAGGTGTATAGGTCTCCCCAGTATATGCAGCCAGGTGTATAGGTGCCCCCAGTATATGCAGCCAGGTGTATAGGTCTCCCCAGTATATGCAGCCAGGTGTATAGGTCACCCCAGTATATGCAGCCAGGTGTATAGGTGCCCCCAGTATATGCAGCCAGGTGTATAGGTGCCCCCAGTATATGCAGCCAGGTGTATAGGTCTCCCCAGTATATGCAGCCAGGTGTATAGGTCACCCCAGTATATGCAGCCAGGTGTATAGGTGCCCCCAGTATATGCAGCCAGGTGTATAGGTGCCCCCAGTATATGCAGCCAGGTGTATAGGTCTCCCCAGTATATGCAGCCAGGTGTATAGGTGCCCCCAGTATATGCAGCCAGGTGTATAGGTCTCCCCAGTATAGCCAGGTCTGTAAGTGCCCCCAGTATAAACAGCCAGGCTTGTAGGTGTCTCCAGGAGGGGAGACAGCCAGTGAAGGAGGGCGATGGGCATAGCAGCGGAGAAGGGGGGAAGTTCCCCCCCCTTCTCTCACCTTGGGCCCCCCCTTCCTGGCTCTCCCCCCTCCGTAATCTGCAAAGTGCAAACAACTGGAAGCGGCTGACAGCGGGCGGAGACTTACCGCTGTTCAGCCACCGGAGGCATCGCTGATCTGTGTGCAGCTAGTCTGGGCTTCTCAAGCCCACACTAGCTGCACACAGATCAGCGATCCCTCCAATGGCTGAACAGCGGTAAATCTCCGCCCGCTGTCAGCCGCTTCCAGCTGTTTGCATTTTGCAGATTACGGAGGGGAGAGCCAGGAAGGGGGGGCCCAAGGTGAGAGAAGGGGGGGGAACTTCCCCCCTTCTCCGCTGCTATGCCCATCGCCCTCCTTCACTGGCTGTCTCCCCTCCTGCTCAGGGTTCTCTTGCGGGTGGCGGGCCCCCCCTGACCACGGGCCCTCGGTCCGTGCCCGAGTGCCCTAATGGTCAGTCCGCCCCTGGGAAGTAGGTTGATGTACAGTATGTCCACACATAGAAAATACATCCATACACAAGCAGGCTGTATACACCCTTCCTTTTGAATCTCAAGAGATCATTTGTGTGTTTCTTTCCCCCTGCAGCTATCTTCCACTGAAGTGTCAGGCTGTTTCTTCCTGCAGAGTGAAGACAGCTCTGCCTGTATGTAATTCCTCAGTATGTGAAAGCCCAGCCAGCTCAGAGGAGGATTTATCCAGCTTGAAAAAGATAAGAGAGAAGAGAGAAGCTGCCCTAATCTAAATAATACACAGGCAGTGTGCAGAGAGGGGCCTGGAGGGGGGAGAATGCATCACAGAACCACAACACTGAAGAACTTGGCAGCCTTCCAGACACAGGCTGACAAGTCTGACAGGAGAGCGATAAGTTGATTTATTACAGAGATGGTGATAGTAGAACGTGCTGCAGTAAGCCAGAATACATTAGAATAGCTTTTGGAACTTGTAGGATGATAAAAAACAGGATGCAATTTTTGTTACGGAGTCTCTTTAAACTTCATAAAATAAAAGTTGCCAGTCATTCCAAAAACTAATTGCGGTAGGGCAACTCCAAAAAATGTGTGAAAGAGTGCCTAGTACACCGCATCCTCTAAAACATAAAGGAGAACATTCTGGATATATACGGTTAAGGCGGAGAGGTGTATAGTACCATCTCATCATAAGTTTGACCGCCGTATCTTTTAATATGGCGGAACGAGTAACTGTGGCTACATTGGTCCAACATGTGGCCCATTGGGTAGCCTCTATTTGTGTTTGCAGGTCTTGCTCCCATGCTTTCTGATAGGACATAGGATCAGAAGATAGGTTAGACAAAAGCAACTGATAAAGAGAAGAAATAGTACCTGGTTGCCTAAAACCTTTATCATACATGTTTTCGAATGTAAAGGGCTCTGTCAGAACATAATTAGGAAATTGGCACTGTAAAAAGTGTCGGATTTGCAGACAATGATAGGTTTCCCCCCAAGGGGCGTCCCTCCCAAATCGGAACTGTTGAAATGATATGTTACCACACGATTTTATCCATTGTCTTACTGTTCACTTTGGTGTTTTTGAAAATAGCTCATAAATAATTTCATACTATAAACTCTATTGCTGCCTTTATGTCCCGTTTTTTCTAGTATCTTTAGGATATGTAGCAGAAAGAGCAGGCAGATAAGGACTGCTGTAATTACCAGTAGCAATGAGCAAACAAACGTTTTCATCAGCAGGGGGTGGGGAGATAGGACACTGCACTTCAAACAGTTTACAGAGTCACACTTGATTACATTCACACCTTCCCCTGGATAAAAAAGAGCAGAGGGAAAGGGGAAGCATGGCAGCTCCTACAGCTATTAGAAACCAGGACAAACTGCAGGGAAAAAAAGCTGTTTGGATCCCTGTAATGAAAAAGAGGGCATCCTGAATATTTGACTGCAGTCTCTTTAAAGAGAACCAGAGATGAAGCACCCTCTTGTATTTTACCTTATAAATCAGTGGGAACATGACAGTAAACACCTAATCTGCTCTTTGTTTCATTGTTCTCTGTTTAATCTGACTGTTATCACCTCTGATAAGAATCCCCAACTGAGCACTCTGTCTCGCTTTGCTCAGGAAAGATTATAGCTGAGTCTGTCTTCTCTGGTGTCTTTTCAAGCCCAAGCCTGCCCCCTTGTGGCTCTGCTATAATGACTCAGCTATAATCATTCCCTGCAAAGCCAGACTGAATGCTCAGTCCGGGATTCTTATCACAGCTGATAACAAACACTTTTAGCAGTGAGGATGAAATAGAGAGCAGGGTAAGTGTTTTCTCTAATGTTCTTACTGATATATATGGTAAAATACACAAGGGTGCTTCCTCTCTGGTTCCCTTTAAATGAAACGTCAGAAGCCAAAGTCAGTAACCCGCTCTGCATTCTTTTCAGTCGTACCTCTGGGAAGGCGCTGGGGATTTTCCTCTTCCGTAACCAGTTCCTCATTTCATTTATGGGGCAGACTATTTGTGAAATGCGCTCCTGTATAATGAGAATAATGACAGGTTACAGAATGTGGGTGAAAGGACATCTTTGTGAATTCATTCATCATTACTACGCTGCAGCATGTCAATGCTAATGTTGCCCCATCAGCCAATAACCTACAAGTAAATTAATAAGTGTCTTTAATTGATGTCCTCCGCCCTTCTTTTATTGTGTAGTATTCATTGACGCCATCTGCTCATCCAGCGTGGACTTGGCAGCGCGCCCTCATGCCAAACGAGTAACAGCAGGAAAGCAGTAAAGGCTGTGTGCGAGAAACGATCAGTATATTCCTAATCAAAAATCAATCAGGGAATGTTAATATGTTTACAAGATGAGGAACAAATATTCATCCAATAAAAAAAAAATTATTATCATTTAGTATTTCTATGGCACCAACATCTTCCACAGCGCTTTACAGAGTACATAGTCATGTCACTGACTGTCCTCAGAGGAGCTCACACTCTAATCCTACCATAGTCATACTCTAATGTCCTACCATATTATCATGTATTTATATAGCACTGACATCTTCTGCAGCACATTACAGAGTACATAGTCATGTCACTGACTGTCCTCAGAGGAGCTCACACTCTAATCCTACCATAGTCATAGTCTAATGTCCTACCATATTATCATGTATTTATATAGCACTGACATCTTCTGCAGCACATTACAGAGTACATAGTCATGTCACTGACTGTCCTCAGAGGAGCTCACACTCTAATCCTACCATAGTCATAGTCTAATGTCCTACCATATTATTATTATGTATTTATATAGCACTGACATCTTCTGCAGCACATTACAGAGTATATAGTCATGTCACTGACTGTCCTCAGAGGAGCTCACACTCTAATCCTACCATAGTCATAGTCTAATGTCCTACCATATTATTATTATGTATTTATATAGCACTGACATCTTCTGCAGCACATTACAGAGTATATAGTCATGTCACTGACTGTCCTCACAGGAGCTCACACTCTAATCCTACCATAGTCATAGTCTAATGTCCTACCATATTATTATTATGTATTTATATAGCACTGACATCTTCTGCAGCACATTACAGAGTACATAGTCATGTCACTGACTGTCCTCACAGGAGCTCACACTCTAATCCTACCATAGTCATAGTCTAATGTCCTACCATATTATTATTATGTATTTATATAGCACTGACATCTTCTGCAGCACATTACAGAGTACATAGTCATGTCACTGACTGTCCTCAGAGGAGCTCACACTCTAATCCTTATCCTACCATAGTCATAGTCTAATGTCCTACCATATTATTATTATGTATTTATATAGCACTGACATCTCCTGCAGCACATTACAGAGTACAGTCATGTCACTGACTGTCCTCAGAGGAGCTCACACTAATCCTACCATAGTCATAGCCTAATGTCCTACCATATTATTATTATGTATTTATATAGCACTGACATCTCCTGCAGCACATTACAGAGTACATAGTCATGTCACTGACTGTCCTCAGAGGAGCTCACACTCTAATCCTACCATAGTCATAGTCTAATGTCCTACCATATTATTATTATGTATTTATATAGCACTGACATCTTCTGCAGCACATTACAGAGTACATAGCCATGTCACTGACTGTCCTCAGAGGAGCTCACACTCTAATCCTACCATAGTCATAGTCTAATGTCCTACCATATTATTATTATGTATTTATATAGCACTGACATCTTCTGCAGCACATTACAGAGTATATAGTCATGTCACTGACTGTGCTCAGAGGAGCTCACACTCTAATCCTACCATAGTCATAGTGTAATGTCCTACCATATTATTATTATGTATTTATATAGCACTCAGGGGCGTAACTAGAAATCACTGGGCCCCCCTGCGAATATTTGGATGGGCCCCCCCCCCATAGGTGCCAAATAATCGTAATGGGGCAGCGTTTCACTGTAAATTAATTGTAAAGTGGGCAGCACCAGTCACCAGAAAATAGTAACGTGAGCAGCAGTCACCAGAAAATTGTAACGTGGGCAGCATTCACCAGACAATCGTAATGTGAGCAGCGTTCACCAGAATATCGTAATGTGGGACAGAAAATCGTAATGTGGGCAGAGTTCACCAGAAAATTGTAACATGGACAGCATTCACCAGACAATCGTAACTTGGGCAGTGTTCACCAGAAAATCGTAATGTGGGCCAGAAAATCGTAATGTGGGCAGGGTTCACCAGAAAATCGTAACGTGGACAGCATTCACCAGACAATCGTAACGTGGGCAGTGTTCACCAGAAAATCGTAATGTGGGCCAGAAAATCGCAATGTGGGCAGCAGTCACCAGAAAATCGCCATGTGGGCAGCAGTCACCAGAAAATTGCAATGTGGGCATCAGTCACCAGAAAATCCTAATGTGGGCAGCAGTCACCAGAATATCGTAATGTGGGCAGCAGTCACCAGAAAATCCTAATGTGGGCAGCAGTCAGTCACCAGAATGTCGTAATGTGGGCAGCAGACACCAGAAAATCCTAATGTGGGCAGCAGTCACCAGAAAATCCTTATGTGGGCAGCAGTCACCAGAAAATCGCAATGTGGGCAGCAGTCACCAGAAAATCACAATGTGGGCAGCAGTCACCAGAAAATCGTAATGTGGGCAGCATACACCAGAAAATCGTAATGTGGGCAGCAGACACCAGAAAATTGCAATGTGGGCAGCAGACACCTGAAAATCGCAATGTGGGCAGCAGACACCTGAAAATCGTAATGTGGGCAGCAGACACCTGAAAATCGTAATGTGGGCAGCAGACACCTGAAAATCGTAATGAGGGCAGCAGACACCTGAAAATTGCAATGTGGGCAGCAGTGACCAGAAAATCGCAATGTGGGCAGCAGTGACCAGAAAATCGTAATGTGGGCAGCAGACACCTGAAAATCGCAATGTGGGCAGCAGACACCTGAAAATCGTAATGTGGGCAGCAGACACCAGAAAATCGCAATGTGGGCAGCAGACACCAGAAAATCGTAATGTGGGCAGCAGACACCTGAAAATCGTAATGCGGGCAGCAGACACCTGAAAATCGTAATGTGGGCAGCAGACACCTGAAAATCGTAATGTGGGCAGCAGACACCTGAAAATCGTAATGTGGGCAGCAGACACCTGAAAATCGTAATGTGGGCAGCAGACACCTGAAAATCGTAATGTGGGCAGCAGACACCTGAAAATCGTAATGTGGGCAGCAGTGATCAGAAAATCGCAATGTGGGCAGCAGACACCTGAAAATCGTAATGTGGGCAGCAGACACCAGAAAATCATAATGTGGGCAGCAGACACCAGAAAATCATAATGTGGGCAGCAGACACCAGAAAATCGCAATGTGGGCAGCAGTGACCAGAAAATCGCAATGTGGGCAGCAGTGACCAGAAAATCGTAATGTGGGCAGCAGACACCAGAAAATCATAATGTGGGCAGCAGTCACCAGAAAATCATAATGTGGGCAGCAGACACCTGTGAAAAAAAACCAATTCACTTACCTGACAGAAGTCTTCTCCTCTCCCGGCATCTGGCTCGCAGCTCCCCGAGTCCTCTTGCAGCACATCTCCCGCGCTGACAGGCAGAGTGCAGGGCTACGGCAAGATGGCTGCCGAAGCCCTGTACTAGAGACACAAATAGTCTCCAGTGTAGGGCTTCTTCGGCGGCCATCTTGCCGTAGCCCTGCTCTGCCTGCCGGAGACTATGCAGGCTGCTGGAGCGGAGCTACGGGGAATGAACTGGCGCAGCGTCTATTAGACGCTGCGGCCAGTTGAGCACCTTGCTGGGGGGTCCAGAGCAGCGCTCCCCCCACGCACAGTGAGCGGGCCCCAGAGCAGCCCCGGGCGGCAGGGCCCCCCTGCGGCTGAGAGAGTCGCATCCCCGGTAGGTACGCCGGTGGTGACAGCCTTTCCTCCTCCGGGCCCCTGACTTGCTAGGGGCCCCCCTGCAACTGCAGGGGCTGCAGGGTCTATTCCTACGCCCCTGGACAGCCTTTCCTCCTACGGGCCCCTGACTTGCTAGGGGCCCCCCTGCAACTGCAGGGGCTGCAGGGTCTATTCCTACGCCCCTGATAGCACTGACACCTTCTGCAGCACTGTACAGAGTACATAGTCATGTCACTGACTGTCCTCAGAGGAGCTCACACTCTAATCCTACCATAGTCATAGTCTAATGTCCTACCATATTATTATTATGTATTTATATAGCACTGACATCTTCTGCAGCACATTACAAAGTACATGGTCATGTCCCTGAATGTCCTCAGAGGAGTTTATACTCTAATCCTACCATAGTCATATTTCTATGTACAGTATGTATCGTGTAGTGTATGTATTGTAGTCTAGGCCAATTTGGGGGAAAGCCAATTAACTTATCTGCATGTTTTTGGGATATGGGAGGAAACTGCAATGCCTGGAGGAAACCCACACAGACACAGGGAGAACATACAAACTCTGTGCATATAGTGTTCTGGCTGGGATTCAAACCAGGGACACAGCACTGCAAGGCAAGAGCGCTAACCATTATGCCACTGTGTTGCAAAAAAAAAATAATTGTATGCCACTGGTGATTGACCTTTTTTTTTTATTTAGACAGTTATTATGTATATGAATGCATAGTAATAATATTGCGGACATTAGACTATGACTATGGTAGGATTAGAGTGTGAGCTCCTCTGAGGACAGTCAGTGACATGACTATGTACTCTGTAAAGTGCTGCAGAAGATGTCAGTGCTATATAAATACATAATCATAATATGGTAGGACATTAGCCTATGACTATGGCAGGATTAGATTGTGAGCTCCTCTGAGGACAGTCAGTGACATGACTATGTACTCTGTAATGTGCTGCAGAAGATGTCAGTGCTATATAAATACATAATAATAATATGGTGGGACATTAGACTATGACTATGGTAGGATTAGAGTGTGAGCTCCTCTGAGGACAGTCAGTGACATGACTATGTACTCTGTAAAGTGCTGCAGAAGATGTCAGTGCTATATAAATACATAATCATAATATGGTAGGACATTAGACTATGACTATGGTAGGATTAGACTGTGAGCTCCTCTGGGGACAGTCAGTGACATGACTATATACTCTGTAATGTGCTGCAGGAGATGTCAGTGCTATATAAATACATAATAATAATATGGTAGGACATTACACTGTGACTATGGTAGGATTAGAGTGTGAGCTCCTCTGAGGACAGTCAGTGACATGACTATGTACTCTGTAATGTGCTGCAGAAGATGTCAGTGCTATATAAATACATAATAATAATAATAATAATAATAATATGGTAGGACATTAGACTAGGACTGTGGTAGGATTAGAGTGTGAGCTCCTCTGAGGACAGTCAGTGACATGACTATGTACTCTGTAAAGTGCTGCAGAAGATGTCAGTGCTATATAAATACATAATAATAATATGGTAGGACATTAGACTATGACTATGGTAGGGTTAGATTGTGAGCTTCTCTGAGGACAGTCAGTGACATGACTATGTACTCTGCAAAGTGCTGCAGACAAAAGATGTCAGTGCTATACAGTGGTGCTCGGATACCAGCAATCACTAATTCGAGTAATCCCGAATTTTGACTCCGCCCACTTACGAATTGACTCATGTTCATGATCACAAGTAGAAAGGGATATCCGACTCGAGTGCGGTTTTGAGTCAAATAACCGCATGAAATCATGAATTAAGGGTTGTATTCGTGATTAAAAACCCGCCGACTTTAACAGTTAATAGCAAAGTCCCCTTACATGCCAGAAACACCAAATTTGCCAGATATGTTAAGGAGAACAGTGGGAACAAGAGGAAAAACATTTTTTCAAAAAGACCTCCTAGTTTTTGAGAAAATCGATGTTAAAGTTTCAAAGGAAAAAATTATACATTTAAATGGGGTAAATACATTAACTGTCATTTACCGCCTTTAAATGCATACTTTTTTCCTTTGAAACTTCTAAGATTGATTTTCTCAAAAACAATAAGGTCTTTTTGAAAAAAAAATGCTTTGAAACGACAAACAGAAACCAAGAGCCCCAATATAGTGTAGTATTTAAGTCAATAGTCTGGTGTAAACTTAAAGATTAGGGCTGCTCAAATCCGAATCCGGGAGACACCCGGATAGTTGCTATCCGGATATCTCCCAGTAAACCTGTGCGGGGGGGGGGGGGGGGGGTCAAGCTTCCCTGTCTGACGTCTTCTTCGTCCGTCCATCAGGCGCCTCCCACGATGCACTCCACGCGGCGGTCACGTGACTACAAACACTTCCTCCTTCCGGGTTGAAGGAGGAAGTGTTTGTAATTACGTGATGCGCATGGAGCGCATCGTGGGAGGCGCTGAGGGACGGACGAAGAAGACGTCAGACAGGGAAGCTTGACCCCCCCCCACCCCCGCACAGGTTTACTGGGAGATATCCGGATAGCAACTATCCGGGTGTCTCCCGGATTCGGATTTGAGCAGCCCTAATAAAGATATCAGTAGTTACGGTATACTCACAAACACGGGTTACCACAAAGGCAACCACTGGAAAGGCAGGAGGGGAGAATTATAACCTGACCCCACTCAGGTTTAAGAAGTCGCTCTCTGTAGATGGCAAGAAATGGGGATACACCCCTCCACCCAGGGTGGACTGGACTGATTGCACATTTGTATACAGAGGCGCCGACAAGGATAAAACTGATTAGAAACCGTTTAAAAAGGGGGAAGTTGGTGGACTTACCTCCCTTGTAGAAAACAGACAATAGTAAGTTTACAGTAATTCACATTTATTACAATCTCCAAGGTGCAGCATAACAGGTACTCTTTGATATCAGCAGACTATGAAGGAGGACCCACTATTTGGAAAGGAAGACCATATTAACTGTCCAGCTATTTAAAGTAGTTCCTTACATAACCCAGCACATCGTGGCTGAGGCTCCAGATACCTGGGAGACATTTATAGCTATACATGCCATTATGAAAGACGATCATTATCTCTAACTGCTGGGCTGGAGGAATCCTGAGGGAGCGGACTGTCGCAAACGTCTTCCTAGAATACACATTGCATAACTGTAAACTACATTAAAGGGATACTGTAGGGGGTCGGGGGAAAATGAGTTGAACTTACCCGGGGCTTCTAATGGTCCCCCGCAGACATCCTGTGTTGGAGCAGCCACTCACCGATGCTCCGGCCCGCCTCCGGTTCACTTCTGGAATTTCAGACTTTAAAGTCGGAAAACCACTGTGCCTACACGGCTGTGTCCTTGTTCCCGCTGATGTCACCAGGAGCGTACTGTGCAGGCCCAGTATGGTCTGTGCCTGCGCAGTACACTCCTGGTGACATCAGCGGGAGCGAGGACACTGCAATGCAGGCGCAGTGGTTTTAAGACTTTAAAGTCTGAAATTCCAGAAGTGAACCGGAGGCGGGGCAGAGCATCGGTGAGTGGCTGTGCGGGCACAGGATGTCTGTGGGGGACCAGAGCATCGTCGAGTACTCTACAGCAGGGGTCCCCAACCTTTTCCGGCCCGGGGACCACTTTCTGAGCAAATTTTTCTCCGGGGCCCGGGGGGGGGGGGGGGGTTGTTGTCTCGGGGGCGGCGGTTGCGCCCGCGACCTAATGGACAGTGTCGTGCGCAGCGAAGTTACGGGGGGGGGGGGGTGCGACGGCATAGTGAGCATAGTTGCCCCAGTATAGGGAGTTTAGTTGCCCCAGTATAGGGAGTTTAGTTGCCCCAGTATGGCTAGTATAGTGCCCCAGTATGGCTAGTATAGTGCCCAGCATGGCTAGTATAGTGCCCAGCTATAGCTAGTAAAGTGCCCAGCCTGTCATCTCCCAGCCCCCCCCCCCCCCCCCACGCGGCCGCCGCTCCTGTCCTGTTACCGTATGAGTGGTGGCCGCTTCCGGATTCCCCCCCAGGCACCGCTCTCCTTCATCCAGCATCTCTGATAACATCAGCAAACACGCGCTGCTGTAGGAAGGAAGGAGGCGGGGCATCGGCTTCCTGTAGCGGCGATATGCATCGCCGCTACCATGGAAACTGCTTCCCCGCCTCCTTCCCTCCTACAGCAGCGCGTTTTTGCTGATGTTATCGGAGATGCTGGATGAAGGAGAGCGGCGCCTGGGGGGGAATCCAGAAGCGGCCGCCACTCATAAGGTAACAGGACAGGAGCGGCGGCCGCTTCTGGATTCCCCCCCAGGCACCGCTCTCCTTCATCCAGCATCTCTGATAACATCAGCAAACACGCGCTGCTGTAGGAAGGAAGGAGGCGGGGCATCGGCTTCCTGTAGCGGCGATATGCATCGCCGCTACCATGGAAACTGCTTCCCCGCCTCCTTCCCTCCTACAGCAGCGCGTTTTTGCTGATGTTATCGGAGATGCTGGATGAAGGAGAGCGGCGCCTGGGGGGGAATCCAGAAGCGGCCGCCACTCATAAGGTAACAGGACAGGAGCGGCGGCCGCGGGGGGGAGATGACAGACTCGCCGCGGCCCAGCTGGAAACTGCCAACGGACCGGCAGTGGGCCGCGGCCCGGTGGTTGGGGACCCCTGTCTACAGTATTCCTTTAAATAACCTGATTTGTAATGACTAGGGCGTGGCCTGGAGGCAGAGCTGAATGGCTGTGTGAGTCTGCAGCTCTGAGAGACACACTGCCAAAGCGACTCACAGCACCTCCAAAAATCAGATTTTTTGCAGCAAGAGTGTGGGGGAACACTCTCTGACCATCATGGACCCCAGAAGAATCACTCCTAAGAGGAAGAAAGACTCCCCCAAGCCGAGGAAACTTGAGGCCTGGTACACAGATCCAGACCAAGATGGCCACCGCAATGAGGGAAGAAGAAGCAGCAGCTACTACCAGGGTGCACAGAACGACCCACTACCGCTGTGAAACGCCTTCTCACCCCTGTACCACCTGGAGGATACAAAAAACGCCGCTCAATACAGCCCAGAACCGGAGAACGAAGGTGGGTCCCGCAGGCACAATGTACGCGTACGGAGCGATCAACGCGTACTTCCACGCGTACAATTTGAAGACGAACGCGTACATGTAAGGGATCCACGCGTACATTCTAGTGTTGGGCGAACAGTGTTCGCCACTGTTCGGGTTCTGCAGAACATCACCCTGTTCGGGTGATGTTCGGGTTCGGCCGAACACCTGATGGTGTTCGGCCAAACTGTTCGGCCATATGGCCGAACTAAGAGCGCATGGCCGAACGTTACCCGAACGTTCGGCTAGCGCTGTGATTGGCCGAACGGGTCACGTGTAGTGTTGGGCGAACATCTAGATGTTCGGGTTCGGGCCGAACATGGCCGAACTCCGAACATAATGGAAGTCAATGGGGACCCGAACTTTCGTGCTTTGTAAAGCCTCCTTACATGCTACATAACCCAAATTTACAGGGTATGTGCACCTTGGGAGTGGGTACAAGAGGAAAAAAAATTTAGCAAAAAGAGCTTATAGTTTTTGAGAAAATCGATTTTAAAGTTTCAAAGGGAAAACTGTCTTTTAAATGCGGGAAATGTCTGTTTTCTTTGCACAGGTAACATGCTTTTTGTCGGCATGCAGTCATAAATGTAATACATATAAGAGGTTCCAGGAAAAGGGACCGGTAACGCTAACCCAGCAGCAGCACACGTGATGGAACAAGAGGAGGGTGGCGCAGGAGGAGAAGGCCACGCTTTGAGACACAACAACCCAGGCCTTGCATGAGGACAAGAAGCGTGCGGATAGCAATTTGCATTTTGTCGCCATGCAGTCATAAATGTAATACAGATGAGAGGTTCAATAAACAGGGACCGGAAACGCTAACCCATCACAGATGTTCATTGTTCATGTTACTTGGTTGGGGTCCGGGAGCAGGGGCGTAGGAATAGGCCCTGCAGCCCCTGCGCCCGCGGGGGGGCCCGGCCCCCCCCCTGGGGCCCGCTTGGGGCCGTTTTGTGGGTGCTGGAGGGGTGGCAGCATGAGGGGAAAGCCTTGCCCACAGTCGGCGGGGAGAGGGGTAGTTCCCCCCTCTCCCTCACCTCGGGGCTCTCCCCTCTGTGCTCCCCTCCAGCTCTTTAGTGTGTGGGGCTGTGGGCAGCGGGCAGCGAGCGGCGGGCAGATACATACCTGCTTCCGTGCGTTCCATCGACGACTTCTCCCTCTAGCGGCTGACGTCACTTCCGGAAGTGACGTCAGCCGCTAGAGCGAGAAGTCTCCGATGGAACGCACGGAAGCAGGTATGTATCTGCCCGCCGCTCGCTGCCCGCTGCCCACAGCCCCACACACTAAAGAGCTGGAGGGGAGCACAGAGGGGAGAGCCCCGAGGTGAGGGAGAGGGGGGAACTACCCCTCTCCCCGCCGACTGTGGGCAAGGCTTTCCCCTCATGCTGCCACCCCTCCAGCACCCACAAAACGGCCGCGAGCGGGCCCCGGGGGGGGGGGGGGGCGCTCAGAAAATCTGCAGGGGGGCCCGGTGGGGCCTAGTTACGCCCCTGTCCGGGAGTGTTGCGTAGTCGTTTCCAATCCAGGATTGATTCATTTTAATTTGAGTCAGACGGTCTGCATTTTCTGTGGAGAGGCGGATACGCCGCCGATCTGTGACGATGCCTCCGGCAGCACTGAAACAGCGTTCCGACATAACGCTGGCTGCCGGGCAAGCCAGCACCTCTATTGCGTACATTGCCAGTTTGTGCCAGGTGTCTAGCTTCGATACCCAATAGTTGAAGGGTGCAGATGGATTGTTCAACACAGCTACGCCATCTGACATGTAGTCCTTGACCATCTTCTCCAGGCGATCGGTGTTGGAGGTGGATCTGCACGCTTGCTGTTCTGTGTGCTGCTGCATGGGTGTCAGAAAATTTTCCCACTCCAAGGACACTGCCGATACCTGTCCCAGGGCCGGATTTCTGGCTAGGCCACATAGGCCATGGCCTAGGGCGGCAGAAATTAAGCACTGTTTGGGGCGGCTGAAGGGCAGAAAATTGTGTGCAGCATGGCAGATGACTATCCGTTCATTCATGCCGCCCGCAGCCCGTCTGGCCGCCATTTGCAGCCTGCACTCTCTCCCTCTGACTCCTCTATGCTCCCCTGGCACTCCCCCTGCACACTCTGCAGAGAGAAAGTTTGTTGCGTTCGCAGCCGCCCATAATGGACGGCTGCTTGTGTCTGAGTAGGGGGACGTGGAGACTACAAACAAGCAGCTGTGTACATTCATAGTAGTCCCTCAAAACATGGCCGCCGGACCTTCCCTGCAGTTTCAAGCTACAACAAAATGCTGGGCGCAGAGAAGACACGCTGCTGTGTTTACCAACACACTGACTCCGCCCCTTGGCCTCGATTCATCAACACTTAGCAAATTTGTTAACAACAGTTTGGTAAAATACCGAATTTGTTAACTTCATTTCAGGATTCATCAAAGTTATCTACAGCTGTTAGCGAACATTCGGTAACGATTCGGTAACGATTCGCTAAACGGAATAAAGTGCAATTCATGAAAAAGAAAGTGGGCGTGGTTTAGCGTTACATTTAGGATTAGTTATCTCCTTCACTGCTCTGTCGTTATTCCTGTCAGATCATTGCTGACAGAGAAGATGGAGCCATTTGAAGTGGTTATGTATCAGCTGAGAGTGATTCAAAGGCGCAGAAGGGCAAGAATAAGGTCTGCAACCATATAAATTTGTAAGAGAATAGATTTATTTGCTATAACACGACATCTGCATTTCTCTTGAATCATCTTGTAAGAGAACACAGGCAGTGTCAGGGTTAACTAATTTGCTAGCTGCACTATAATTTTTTAGAAAAGGCTCCTATCAAATTGTGGGATTGTCCTAACCACTTTCAGAATCCTGGTCCAGGTGTAAAGCCCTATTCAGAATGTTGCTACGTAGTGCTCAAAGGACTGCCTTTTACCCACAATTCCATGGGAATCTTATGGCCTTGTGTTAAAGTACCACTGTAAAATGGAAATATCGACACGTTACCGAATGGTTACCGAATTGTTATCGAATTCACACCGAATGAGGAAAAACCTTGATGAATACAACTAGAAATCGCTAAACTTCGAATTCGGTAATTTAACAAACTGGAAAAAGTTATCTCAAAGAGAATGATGAATCGAGGCCTTTGTCTTCAGCACGGAGCGGCGCGAAGATCAAAGACCCTCTGCTGACTCTTCTCCTGCTTCCTGTGGCTCTCTCCTGCTTATCCCCATTAATGAGATTAATTAGGACACAAACGCCCACCCAGGGATCAGCTATGGGGACAGAGCATCGGAGGTTTCACACTTCAGATAGACTAACAGTAAGTAAACAAACACTGTCCATAGATAAGCTGATTTGACAGCCGCAGCTGAATGCTTTGTCTCAGCTTGGCTAATTTATTGCCTGTTCTGTCTCACAATCTGTATGTGAAACATCTTTCGTGCTGTACTTTCCTTCACACTCTCCCTCTCTTGTGCTTAGTTCTATCTCTACCTGTTTCATTTCCTTCCAATCTCTATCCTTTCCTTCTCTTTAGCTTCTCTTCCCTCCTCTGTCTCCTCTTTCCTATCAATTTTGTATTTGGGGAGAAAAAAACATATGTAGCAAAGGTTGGAAAACTACCCTGATATCTCCTCTCACTCTCTCTTTGTTGCCCTGACCCCTCTCTTCTCTACCACTGTCTCTCCTTTACTCTACTCTGTGTCATTCTTTTCCTCTCTCTCTCTCTCTCTCTCTCTCCCTGCTACCCTCCTTTTTACCACAATTTTCTCCTCTTGTACTGCTTCTAATCCTGTTTTCTTTGTCTCCTCTCTTTTGTTCTCCCCCTATGTCCCCCCACTCCTATCTTACCCTCCCCCTCTCTTTAAACATTTAGAGCAAACTTATGACGTTTTGGGATGTGCACATTTGGATACTTACATCGGGAGGAGGAAGCCTGTGGATCTTAAGCTTTCCTTGTCCTCCGGTGCCAAGCCAATCTAGCCCTCAGACCCTCAAAGTGCAGCTGCATTGCGTCTGCGCAGCAGCAAAACCGTTCAGGGACCAGCAGAAAAAGCTAAGACCAACTGTATCCACGCTACTGCACAGTTTTTGACCGCTCGCACCAACATATAATATAGTGTTGACATCTTACGTAGCTCTTTTCAGTGTCATGTCGATTGTCCACAGAGGAGTTCACAATCTGATCCTACCATAGTCTAATGTTCTACTGTATCATTATAATGTATTTTTATAGCCCTGGCATCTTCTGCAGCACTTTACAGAGTACATAGTCATGTCACTAACAGTCCTCAGAGGAGCACATGATCTAATCCTACAATAGTATTATTATTATGTATTTATATAGCACTGACATCTTCTGCAGCACATTACAGAGTACATAGTCATGTCACTGACTGTCCTCAGAGGAGCTCACAATCTAATCCTACCATACTCATTGTCTAATGTCCTACCATATTATTATTATGTATTTATATAGCACTGACATCTTCTGCAGCACATTACAGAGTACATAGTCATGTCACTGACTGTCCTCAGAGGAGCTCACAATCTAATCCTACCATAGTCATTTTCTAATGTATTACCATATTATTATTATGTATTTATATAGCACTGACATCTTCTGCAGCACATTACAGAATACATAGTCATGTCACTGACTGTCCTCAGAGGAGCTCACAATCTAATCCTACCATACTCATTGTCTAATGTCCTACCATATTGTTATTATGTATTTATATAGCACTGACATCTTCTGCAGCACATTACAGAGTACATAGTCATGTCACTGACTGTCCTCAGAGGAGTTCACAATCTAATCCTACCATACTGATTCTCTAATGTATTACCATATTATTATTATGTATTTATATAGCACTGACATCTTCTGCAGCACATTACAGAGTACATAGTCATGTCACTGACTGTCCTCAGAGGAGCTCACAATCTAATCCTACCATAGTCATTGGCCTCGATTCATCAACACTTAGCAAATTTGTTAACAACAGTTTGGTAAAATACCGAATTTGTTAACTTCATTTCAGGATTCATCAAAGTTATCTACAGCTGTTAGCGAACATTCGGTAACGATTCGGTAACGATTCGCTAAAACGGAATAAAGTGCAATTCATGAAAAAGAAAGTGGGCGTGGTTTAGCGTTACATTTAGGATTAGTTATCTCCTTCACTGCTCTGTCGTTATTCCTGTCAGATCATTGCTGACAGAGAAGATGGAGCCATTTGAAGTGGTTATGTATCAGCTGAGAGTGATTCAAAGGCGCAGAAGGGCAAGAATAAGGTCTGCAACCATATAAATTTGTAAGAGAATAGATTTATTTGCTATAACACGACATCTGCATTTCTCTTGAATCATCTTGTAAGAGAACACAGGCAGTGTCAGGGTTAACTAATTTGCTAGCTGCACTATAATTTTTTAGAAAAGGCTCCTATCAAATTGTGGGATTGTCCCAACCACTTTCAGAATCCTGGTCCAGGTGTAAAGCCCTATTCAGAATGTTGCTACGTAGTGCTCAAAGGACTGCCTTTTACCCACAATTCCATGGGAATCTTATGGCCTTGTGTTAAAGTACCACTGTAAAATGGAAATATCGACACGTTACCGAATGGTTACCGAATTGTTATCGAATTCACACCGAATGAGGAAAAACCTTGATGAATACAACTAGAAATCGCTAAACTTCGAATTCGGTAATTTAACAAACTGGAAAAAGTTATCTCAAAGAGAATGATGAATCGAGGCCATTGTCTAATGTCCTACCATATTATTATGTATTTATATAGCACTGACATCTTCTGCAGCACATTACAGAGTACATAGTCATGTCACTGACTGTCCTCAGAGGAGCTCACAATCTAATCCTTACCACAGTCTTATGGCTGGTTCACACAATACAACTCTTTCCCCCCACACTCCATCTATCCAAATGCAGAGTGGGAGGACTTGTCAGGCCACGAGAGCTCCAAAGATGCCAGATTATCATCATATGCCTGGGCGACAAGTATGGGGGGGGGGTATTATAATATTTTGCGTACAGGTACACGTGTGTGTGGGGTGGAGGGGGGGGGGGGCGCTTATTGACAGTTGGCCTAGGGCACTAAAAGATACAAATCCGGCCCTGACCATTCCCTTTTGGGCACTAGCTGCGGCTTGTGTTGTTTGCTGCCCTCCTGGTCGTCCTGGGTTTGCGGAAGTCAGTCTGTCGGCGTACAACTGGCTAGAGGAGGGGGAGGATGTCAATCTCCTCTCTAAAGTCTCCACAAGGGCCTGCTGGTATTCTTCCATTTTGACCTGTCTGGCTCTTTCTTCAAGCAGTTTTGGAACATTGTGTTTGTACCGTGGATCCAGAAGGGTATAAACCCAGTAATTGGTGTTGTCCAGAATGCGCACAATGCGTGGGTCGCGTTCAATGCAGTCCTAGGCCGAAGAGGTCATAGCCTAGGGTCACAAAACCTGTTTATTGGGCAATTTCAATGGTGGCGAGTCTGACGTACATAAATCGCAGCAATGGCCGTTAGCAACGTCTGAATCTCACGAAATGTCTCATGCAGGTAGAAGACATATTATTAGACTTGGGCTCCAAAGATGGGTTCCCTACATCTCTGCAAACCAGAGTTACAGGGGTCCAAAATTGGTAAAATCCCCCATAGGATTTCATTGGCTCCCTATTTCACTTTCCAAAATCTCACATCTTTTCAAAGGGCAATGGCTCAGCAGTACCAAATTTTCTAGCATTGTAGGGACCCTTAGGGGGAACATGACTGGTGAGTTTCGGGCCCCTAGGCCGAAGAGGTCATAGCCTAGGGTCACAAAAACCTGTTTATTGGGGCTATTTCAATGGTAGTGATGGTGACGTACATAAATCGCAGCAATGGCCGTTAGCAAAGTCTGAATCTCACGAAATGTCTCATGCAGGTAGAAGACATATTGTTAGACTTGGATTCCAAAGATGGGGTCCCTACATCTCTGCAAACCAGAGTTACAGGGGTCCAAAATTGGTAAAATCCCCCATAGGATTTCATTGGCTCCCTATTTCACTTTCCAAAATCTCACATCTTTTTAAAGGGCAATGGCTCAGCAGTACCAAATTTTCTAGCATTGTAGGGACCCTTAGGGGGAACATGACTGGTGAGTTTCGGGCCCCTAGGCCGAAGAGGTCATAGCCTAGGGTCACAAAAACCTGTTTATTGGGGCTATTTCAATGGTAGTGATGGTGACGTACATAAATCGCAGCAATGGCCGTTAGCAAAGTCTGAATCTCACGAAATGTCTCATGCAGGTAGAAGACATATTGTTAGACTTGGATTCCAAAGATGGGGTCCCTACATCTCTGCAAACCAGAGTTACAGGGGTCCAAAATTGGTAAAATCCCCCATAGGATTTCATTGGCTCCCTATTTCACTTTCCAAAATCTCACATCTTTTCAAAGGGCAATGGCTCAGCAGTACCAAATTTTCTAGCATTGTAGGGACCCTTAGGGGGATCATGACTGGTGAGTTTTGCCACTGCTGAGCCATTGCCCTTTGAAATGGTGTGAGATTTTGGAACGGTAAATAGGAGGCCCAATGAAAGCCTATGGGGGATTTTACCAATTTTGGACCCCTGTAACTCTGGTTTGCAGAGATGTAGGGACCCCATCTTTGGAATCTAAGTCTAACAATATGTCTTCTACCTGCATGAGACATTTCGTGAGATTCAGACGTTGCTAACGGCCATGGCTGAGATTTATGTACGCCACCATCACTACCATTGAAATAGCCCCAATAAACAGGTTTTTGTGACCCTAGGCTATGACCTCTTCGGCCTAGGGGCCCGAAACTCACCAGTCATGTTCCCCCTAAGGGTCCCTACAATGCTAGAAAATTTGGTACTGCTGAGCCATTGCCCTTTGAAAAGATGTGAGATTTTGGAAAGTGAAATAGGGAGCCAATGAAATCCTATGGGGGATTTTACCAATTTTGGACCCCTGTAACTCTGGTTTGCAGAGATGTAGGGACCCCATCTTTGGAATCCAAGTCTAACAATATGTCTTCTACCTGCATGAGACATTTCGTGAGATTCAGACTTTGCTAACGGCCATTGCTGCGATTTATGTACGTCACCATCACTACCATTGAAATAGCCCCAATAAACAGGTTTTTGTGACCCTAGGCTATGACCTCTTCGGCCTAGGGGCCCGAAACTCACCAGTCATGTTCCCCCTAAGGGTCCCTACAATGCTAGAAAATTTGGTACTGCTGAGCCATTGCCCTTTGAAAAGATGTGAGATTTTGGAAAGTGAAATAGGGAGCCAATGAAATCCTATGGGGGATTTTACCAATTTTGGACCCCTGTAACTCTGGTTTGCAGAGATGTAGGGACCCCATCTTTGGAATCCAAGTCTAACAATATGTCTACTACCTGCATGAGACATTTCGTGAGATTCAGACTTTGCTAACGGCCATTGCTGCGATTTATGTACGTCACCATCACTACCATTGAAATAGCCCCAATAAACAGGTTTTTGTGACCCTAGGCTATGACCTCTTTGGCCTAGGGGCCCGAAACTCACCAGTCATGTTCCCCCTAAGGGTCCCTACAATGCTAGAAAATTTGCCACTGCTGAGTAATTGCCCTTTGAAAAGATGTGAGATTTTGGAAAGTGAAATAGGGAGCCAATGAAATCCTATGGGGGATTTTACCAATTTTGGACCCCTGTAACTCTGGTTTGCAGAGATGTAGGGACCCCATCTTTGGAATCCAAGTCTAACAATATGTCTTCTACCTGCATGAGACATTTCGTGAGATTCAGACTTTGCTAACGGCCATTGCTGCGATTTATGTACGTCACCATCACTACCATTGAAATAGCCCCAATAAACAGGTTTTTGTGACCCTAGGCTATGACCTCTTCGGCCTAGGGGCCCGAAACTCACCAGTCATGTTCCCCCTAAGGGTCCCTACAATGCTAGAAAATTTGGTACTGCTGAGCCATTGCCCTTTGAAAAGATGTGAGATTTTGGAAAGTGAAATAGGGAGCCAATGAAATCCTATGGGGGATTTTACCAATTTTGGACCCCTGTAACTCTGGTTTGCAGAGATGTAGGGACCCCATCTTTGGAATCCAAGTCTAACAATATGTCTACTACCTGCATGAGACATTTCGTGAGATTCAGACTTTGCTAACGGCCATTGCTGCGATTTATGTACGTCACCATCACTACCATTGAAATAGCCCCAATAAACAGGTTTTTGTGACCCTAGGCTATGACCTCTTTGGCCTAGGGGCCCGAAACTCACCAGTCATGTTCCCCCTAAGGGTCCCTACAATGCTAGAAAATTTGCCACTGCTGAGTAATTGCCCTTTGAAAAGATGTGAGATTTTGGAAAGTGAAATAGGGAGCCAATGAAATCCTATGGGGGATTTTACCAATTTTGGACCCCTGTAACTCTGGTTTGCAGAGATGTAGGGACCCCATCTTTGGAATCCAAGTCTAACAATATGTCTTCTACCTGCATGAGACATTTCGTGAGATTCAGACTTTGCTAACGGCCATTGCTGCGATTTATGTACGTCACCATCACTACCATTGAAATAGCCCCAATAAACAGGTTTTTGTGACCCTAGGCTATGACCTCTTCGGCCTAGGGGCCCGAAACTCACCAGTCATGTTCCCCCTAAGGGTCCCTACAATGCTAGAAAATTTGGTACTGCTGAGCCATTGCCCTTTGAAAAGATGTGAGATTTTGGAAAGTGAAATAGGGAGCCAATGAAATCCTATGGGGGATTTTACCAATTTTGGACCCCTGTAACTCTGGTTTGCAGAGATGTAGGGACCCCATCTTTGGAATCCAAGTCTAACAATATGTCTTCTACCTGCATGACACATTTCGTGAGATTCAAACTTTGCTAACGGCCATTGCTGCGATTTATGTACGTCACCATCACTACCATTGAAATAGCCCCAATAAACAGGTTTTTGTGACCCTAGGCTATGACCTCTTTGGCCTAGGGGCCCGAAATTCACCAGTCATGTTCCCCCTAAAGGTCCCTACAATGCTAGAAAATTTGCCACTGCTGAGTAATTGCCCTTTGAAAAGATGTGAGATTTTGGAACTGTAAATAGGAGGCCCAATGAAAGCCTATGGGGGATTTTACCAAATTTGGAGCCCTGTAACTCTGGTTTGCAGAGATGTAGGGAACCCATCTTTGGAGCCCAAGTCTAACAATATGTCTTCTACCTGCATGAGACATTTCGTGAGATTCAGACGTTGCTAACGGCCATTGCTGCGATTTATGTACGTCAGACTCGCCACCATTGAAATTGCCCAATAAACAGGTTTTGTGACCCTAGGCTATGACCTCTTCGGCCTAGGACTGCATTGAACGCGACCCACGCATTGTGCGCATTCTGGACAACACCAATTACTGGGTTTATACCCTTCTGGATCCACGGTACAAACACAATGTTCCAAAACTGCTTGAAGAAAGAGCCAGACAGGTCAAAATGGAAGAATACCAGCAGGCCCTTGTGGAGACTTTAGAGAGGAGACTGACATCCTCCCCCTCCTCTAGCCAGTTGTACGCCGACAGACTGACTTCCGCAAACCCAGGACGACCAGGAGGGCAGCAAACAACACAAGCCGCAGCTAGTGCCCAAAAGGGAATGGTATCGGCAGTGTCCTTGGAGTGGGAAAATTTTCTGACACCCATGCAGCAGCACACAGAACAGCAAGCGTGCAGATCCACCTCCAACACCGATCGCCTGGAGAAGATGGTCAAGGACTACATGTCAGATGGCGTAGCTGTGTTGAACAATCCATCTGCACCCTTCAACTATTGGGTATCGAAGCTAGACACCTGGCACAAACTGGCAATGTACGCAATAGAGGTGCTGGCTTGCCCGGCAGCCAGCGTTATGTCAGAACGCTGTTTCAGTGCTGCCGGAGGCATCGTCACAGATCGGCGGCGTATCCGCCTCTCCACAGAAAATGCAGACCGTCTGACTCAAATTAAAATGAATCAATCCTGGATTGGAAACGACTACGCAACACTCCCGGACCCCAACCAAGTAACATGAACAATGAACATCTGTGATGGGTTAGCGTTTCCGGTCCCTGTTTATTGAACCTCTCATCTGTATTACA
Organism: Hyperolius riggenbachi; assembly: GCF_040937935.1. Lineage (NCBI taxonomy): Eukaryota > Metazoa > Chordata > Amphibia > Anura > Hyperoliidae > Hyperolius > Hyperolius riggenbachi. The sequence goes on from NC_090651.1 coordinate 9,061,188, forward strand.
TTTATGACTGCATGGCGACAAAATGCAAATTGCTATCCGCACGCTTCTTGTCCTCATGCAAGGCCTGGGTTGTTGTGTCTCAATGCGTGGCCTTCTCCTCCTGCGCCACCCTCCTCTTGTTCCATCACGTGTGCTGCTGCTGGGTTAGCGTTACCGGTCCCTTTTCCTGGAACCTCTTATATGTATTACATTTATGACTGCATGCCGACAAAAAGCATGTTACCTGTGCAAAGAAAACAGACATTTCCCGCATTTAAAAGACAGTTTTCCCTTTGAAAATTTAAAATCGATTTTCTCAAAAACTATAAGCTCTTTTTGCTAAATTTTTTTTCCTCTTGTACCCACTCCCAAGGTGCACATACCCTGTAAATTTGGGGTATGTAGCATGTAAGGAGGCTTTACAAAGCACAAAAGTTCGGGTCCCCATTGACTTCCATTATGTTCGGAGTTCGGGTCGAACACCCGAACATCGCGGCCATGTTCGGCCTGTTCGGCCCGAACCCGAACATCTAGATGTTCGCCCAACACTAGTACATTCTAGCGGCCAACGCGTATTTTCATCTGATTCCGCAGGCGTACAAACAAGTGCACAACGCGTATTTCCAGGCGACCAAGATGATAGTGAAGAAGATGAAGAAGACCCTCCCTCTTCTCCCTCTTCACGCAGTCCAGCCAAATCCAAGAAAAGGCTGGAAAATCAAGAGGATCTGGCAGAACAGGATTTTCCGGACTTGATTGAGAAATTTCCTAATTCTGATCAACCCATCACCCAAACCTTTTTCAGGTACTTTATGATTTCCTTTCAGAAAATGATCCAATCAACAATGCAAGCTGAAGTGAGGAAGTTGACGGATCAATTTACACAGTTTGCGATTTCTACAGATAAAAGAGTGCATACGGTTGAGCAAAAGGTGAAGAATTCGCTCAAGCACACAATGAACTAGTGGACTCACATAATGAGGTATACGAAGACGTCCAATGGATGAAAGAAAAAATAATCGATCCAGAGGACCGTAATAGACGTAACAACGTCAAGATCAGAGGAATTCCAGAATCAGTCACCACAGAAGGATTACAAGAATATGTAAAAGATATAATCAAGACCACACTTCCAAACGTTCCTGACTCGGAGTTGGTTTTGGACCGTACACATAGACTGCCTAAACCCAGTTTTCTCCCTGAAAAAGTTCCTCGAGATGTCATCACTCGGGTGCACTTCTATCATGTAAAGGATCAATTTCTGGCTTCAACAAGGAAAGGAAAAAAGCTCCCAGATCCCTACCAAGAACTGACTCTTTACTCAGACTTATCTCAGATGACCTTGAAAGCCAGGAGAGAGTTTGGCCCAATTACCGCGACGTTAAGACAAAATAACATTGCCTACCAATGGGGTTTCCCAACCAAACTTCTACTGAGAGAAAATGGAAGGATCATCGCTCTACATTCTCCTAAAGAAGGATTTGAACTGCTACACAGATGGAAACTTCAGACTGTGAATGTTAAAGAAGGGAGACTTGCTCTCCCCCCTGCAGAAACCCAACAAATGGAATGGACCCATGAGAAACCAGAGGGTGAGAAATCCTCCTCCTCAGCAAGTGGAGGAAGTTAAATCTACATTCAGTGGTCTCATGCCACAAACTTTCCCCCTAACAGGACTTTCTCCTCGGGATACTTATCCCCCTTTCTGCCTTCAGAGGAGAACCCCCTGATAATCCTTGGGAAGGATTAGGTCTTTCAGACCCATGGTAATTGATGCATGCAACATGTTACACTTCAATGTTCTTTTCTTTGTTGTTGTGTGTTTTCTATTTTTCAGTAACTGTTACAGGATCCAGCTTCCAACTTGTTTGAAAAGCTACTACTTCTGGAACTGGTCCTACGATAAGTATAAGTACAAATATGCACTATATGGTCTCTTATTCCAATTAACCAACCCTTTTTCCACCAGCTATGGACTACATAATATATGTTTTTTGTTTAACAGAATATTTTCAAATATATGTTTGAGGTTTTACACTGACAGTTTCGACCTAAAAATGTTTTTATTATGTAACTGCAATTCACCAAAAAAGAATGACACAAAAACTTAATATTCTCTCCCTAAATGTGAGAGGAGTAAATTCTTACAGGAAGAGATACTTAGTTAATAAATTAATCAAAGATGAAAAAGTAGACCTGTTATGTCTCCAAGAGACACATTTGAATACTAAAGGGGCAGCTAAGTTCAAGCTACAGAATTTTTCTAAGATCTACCATGCCACTCTACCTAGTAAAAAGATAAGAGGAGTATGTATTGCAATACGTGATTCATTGGGATTTGAACAGATAGATACATATAGTAGCGTAGATGGTAGACTGGTGGTCGTTGTGGGAAAAATTAACTCTCAAGAATATACAATAGCCAATATTTATTCCCCCAACTTACATCAGTCTAGTTTCTTAAACAAAAAATTAAACAAAATTACGAAGATGAAGAAAGGTGCATTGGTTATTACAGGAGATTTGAATGCAGTCACAGACCCATCATTAGATCGCTCTTGCACCAAAAGAAAAAACCCAGCTAACATACAATCTAATCTAGCTAACTTCGAATTATATGATGTTTGGAGATGTCTGCACCCACACAATAGGCAATACACCTTCTTCTCTTCTATTTATCACTCCTTTACTAGGATTGACTATATCCTAACAGACAAATTTTCTCTCCCCTTGTTTTCGGATGTGGAAATAGGAAGCAGGATATGGTCAGACCACGCCCCATTATCAGCTAAAATTGAATTACAGGGACCTCCCTGTAATAATACCTCATGGAGAATGAACAAAACAGTTCTTCATTCTGAACACTCTTCACCTAGCATCAAAAAAGATTTAGAGGAATACTTTAGACTTAACGATACAGAGGGAATCTCCAGATCTACCCTATGGAATGCGCACAAAGCATACATTCTAGGTTTTTTTATGAAGCACAGTGCAATTTTAAAAAGGAAATTCAGGGAAAAAACTGATAAATTACTTCATGAATTAAAATCTTTGGAGAAAGAAGTATCTATGAACAAGAGAAAAGACTTAATACCAAAATTAGGTATTAGGAACGAACTAGACAAGAATTGGCAGAGAACTTGTATGATCAATATGACAAGTGGCAATCCATACTAAAAGAGAATTGGTACTCGGACAGAAATAAAGCTGGGAAAGCCATGGCTTTAAAAATCAAAGGCCGTAGAGTCAGACAGAGAATCATTAAAATTAAAAACCCCATTACAAATATTATCGTACATCACCCGAATGACATAGTAGACTCCCTTGCCACATATTATAAAACATTATACAACCTTAGTGAGGACCCCCAAACATATACCCCAGACCAACAGGAGATTGATCATTATCTGGATAAGATTAACCTGCCTCAACTATCAGACTTTGAAATTAAACAAATCAACATCCCATTCACCCAACAAGAGGTAGAATTAGCTATTAAAACATTAAAGAGAATCTGTATTGTTAAAATCGCACAAAAGTAAACATACCAGTGCGTTAGGGGACATCTCCTATTACCCTCTGACACAATTTCGCCGCTCCTCGCCGCATTAAAAGTGGTTAAAAACAGTTTTAAAAAGTTTGTTTATAAACAAACAAAATGGCCACCAAAACAGGAAGTAGGTTGATGTACAGTATCTCCACACATAGAAAATACATCCATACACAAGCAGGCTGTATACAGCCTTCCTTTTGAATCTCAAGAGATCATTTGTGTGTTTCTTTCCCCCTGTTCTCATGCACTGAAGTTTCAGGCTGCTTGTTTCTTCCTGCAAACAGCTTTGCCCTTGTCTGTAATTGTTCAGTATGTGAAAGCCCAGCCAGCTCAGAGGACGATTTATCCAGCTTGTAAAAGATAAGAGAGAAGAGAGAAGCTGCTCTAATCCTAAATAATACACAGGCAGCGTGCATAGAGGGGCCTGGAAGGGGGAGTTCATAGCAGAACCACAACACTGAAGAACTTGGCAGCCTTCCAGACACAGGCCGACAAGTCTGACAGGGGAAAGATACATTGATTTATTACAGAGACAGTGATAGTATAAAGTGCTGCAGTAAGCCAGAACACATTAGAATAGCTTTTTGAACTTGTAGGATGATAAAAAACAGGATGCAATTTTTGTTACGGAGTCTCTTTAAAAAAGGACAAGGCGCCGGGAGTTGACGGCTTTGTGAATGACTATTATAAGAAATTTACCGATATCTTATCCAAACCTCTAGTAGACATGTTTAATGAGGTTGCAACTCTCGGCGTCTTCCCCAAAGAATCTCTCTCTGCAGTAATCACTACTATTCCTAAAGAAGGGAAAGATCCCACAGATCCAGGGAATTATAGACCCATCTCTTTATTAAATATTGACCTCAAGCTATACGCTCGCATAATAGCTAATAGATTAACTCCCCTTATCCCACAACTAATTAAACCTGACCAAGCAGGCTTTGTCAAGGGAAGAGGAACAAACGATAGCACTAGGAAAGCCCTCGCCCTTATGCATGAAATTAAACTCTGTCGGACGCCTACCCTCTTCGTCTCTTTAGACGCGGAGAGGGCGTTCAACAGAGTTAACTGGAAATATATGTCCAGCGTCTTAACCAAATTCGGATGTGTAGGCACTATGCATAAAGCTATAATGGCCCTATACTCGAACCCCTCAGCAAGAGTCCTGTCATCTGGAACTATGTCCTCTCCTTTTAATATTACAAACGGAACCCGTCAGGGCTGCCCTTTATCCCCTTTGATTTTTATTATGACCATGGAACCCCTGGCGCAAAAAATTAGAGAAAACAAAAATATACACGGTATACAATTAGGAAACTCAGAGACGAAAATTGGACTATACGCTGACGATGTCTTGTTGTATCTACAAAAACCAAAAATATCTTTAAAAAATCTAAAATCAGAACTTGAAGAATTCTCCAAAATATCCTATTACAAATTAAATGATAATAAAACAGTGGTTATGCCATGCAATGTCCAATCAAAAACAATCCAAGAACTTAAAGACTCCTGTACATACACCTGGACTGACAAATCCATCAAATATCTTGGTATCTTCCTTACACCATCGATCTCCTTATTATATAAGGAAAACTTTGATCCATGGATCAACAAACTAAACTCAAATTAGAAGCGTTAGCTAAACTAGAATTTTCCTGGATGGGCAGGTCTGCCGCATTCAAAATGATGATACTACCACAACTAATGTATTTATTCAGAAATATGCCAATTAAAATCCCCCAAAAATTCTTTACCTCTATCCAGAAACAGATCAATAAATTTGTTCTGATGAACAAGTTCTCAAGGCTATCACACAAAATTCTCACCACTCACACCTCTGAAATGGGCATTGGTGTGCCAGATATAGAAAAATACTACAAAGCTACCATCTTGGAGCAATCCAGAGCAAAACACTGGGTAACAATCGAACAATCGCAACTACCTGATAATAATTTTGTTACATTTTTAGAATCCAGATTAAATTGGAAAGTACCACCAAAAATATCTAATCCTATCACTGCCAACACACTAAGAATTTGGAAAGAATTCACAAAAAACTTTGCAAGAAAGACCCACTAGCCAAACCCACAAAAATACCCTTAATTAATCTGAACATGGCCTTGAGAAACCTGTCGGTGGACAATTGGATTGATCATGGTATAGAATGGATAGATGATTTACTAAACAATATGGAGATCAGATCCTTTGAAGATCTTGTATCTACTTATAACATACCCACATCTGATAAACCTAAATACATTAGAATCCGCAAATTTTTAACAAAATCTTACAAGAGGATATAGAACAAGATGATTGGACATCAGCATATAGATCTTTAAAAAAGACAAGCCACTGTATATTTTTATCAAACTAATCTGGCAATGGTACCTCACCCCAGAGAAAATCGCAAAATTTGACGATAAAGTGTCTCCTATGTGCTGGAGAAATTGCAATAACACCGGTTCTCTTGTTCATATTTTCTGGAATTGCCCAAAGATTCATAAATTATGGAAAGAAATTACTTCTTAAAAAATTGCCTATGTCTCTCTCAAACATTCCACTAGGAATGGCTTTGTTGCCTTTAAAAACCACGGACCTGCCTTCTAGAGAAAGGTTAATTTTCAACCACATCATGATTACTACAAAAATCTGCATCGCAGAAAACTGGAAATCCCCAGTAATTCCAACAGTTATAGAAATTATAAAAAGAGTGGAATCAAATCTATTAGCGGAAAGAGCATGGGCTATAAGATGTGGAGATGTACAGACCTTTCTGGATAAGGCAAGTCAGTGGTCAATTATCTATCCTGAAACTAAACTCTTCAACCAGTAGACTATTCCAACCTTCCTCTCACATAAATGAATAAATTCAAAGGTCGACACTGTCAGAAGGAAACTTATGATTCGAACATATTACCCCACAGCTGAAAGTTTTCAGTCTATAGAGAGACCTACACTTAGTGAACAAGACCAGCTTAAAAAGCTGCATACAATAGACTAATCTAAGGTAATTACTTTAGATTAGTTTAGTTCAGCTTAGTTTAACTTAGCTTAGCTTAGTTTAGTTGAGTTTTAGTTTTAGTTTAGTTTTGTTTTAGTTACTAGTTGCTAACTGTCAAACCTAACAATGAGTTGCATCAGATGGAAAATAGTTCATCTCTCATGAGGAATGACATAATGACATAATATGAAGATGTTGGAAACACCATTCCCTATATCTCATTATATTTCACCAGAGTTAAAAATCTGTAAATTAATAATACAACATGTGGACGCGTCCTTGGGGATCTCAGAAGGCGGGTAAGACCCCCAATTCCCTAAGGTATAGCTCCACCCAGGGGAGGACTGGGACCGTTTGGCCTGGGGGAAAACACAAACTAGAGGCCCATGTTCATGGCAGCCTCAGCCCAAATGGTCCCCCCACACACACTTATATCCTAAGAGAGACCGTCCCTTCAAATGAGGGAAAGTTGGGAGCTATGATGGTAAGAGAGCACAGTTTTTTTCCCACGGACCCTCCAAGCAAGACTCTGCTCTGCATTATGCTGTGTATTTTTACCAGGTTTCCCGCCGTCTAATTGCTAATTGGGCTTTTATTTCCATCAGCCAAACTAATGTTTCACATTGTCTTATACAAAAACCTGAATGCAGCAGGCCATGCACCAGCCCTAAATCATTAAATGAGAGGCAGCCTGCGGGGAAATCTCCCCCCTTCCCCCCTGGCCAGTCCTCCCCTGGCTCCACCAGACATCTCATTTTAAACTATAATGGACAAAGGTGAAATATTTAAAATCGTTAACTAATACTCTTCAATGCTCAGTTCATACAACTAAGGTAAAAAAACAAACAACCATCCTAATAATAATAAACTAGTAGAAACAGAAAAACACAAGGACACCGGGAGCCCGATATCGAGTATTATCGTTGTACAAATTGGTCTATTGTAGTGAAGTTATACTCACAATTCTGGGTTGCTTTTTCGGCAACCACTATCAGAGCATGTGGAGAAGTACCGTCTCCACTCGGCCTTGTCGGTCGCCGTTCCCGGAAGCAAAAAATATCACTATAAGCCTATAATGATATGTCCCCACACCGTGAGGTAATTTAGTATAAACCACTGTGGGAGGCGCCCTTACGGATCAGAATATACAGCACAATAGAAATAAGGATATATCAAGGGTAAGCGTAGTACGTCTTACCTGGTGCGAAGACTCAAACACATAAGGTAGTAAATTCGTATTTATTTATTGCACTAAGGACAACGCGTTTCGCGACCGCAAGTCGCTTCTTCAGGTCAAATAACGTGCTGTGCACAAGGGATGCTCAGCGTGGGCGCTAATAATAAAACCCTATCACAACAACAGTTTATTTGTCTATATGATATCACAATGCTATGACTGTTGTAATGAATAAAGATTACGGCAATATACCATGGGATGTATGTAACAATAAGATGTTCTGATACGTATAATGTTCTATATACTATGTAATATCTGTTGATTACTTAATGTGTCATTCATTTGACTACTGTATGTTTAATTTGAAACATTTTCCAATAAAAAATACTGTGATTGATTTGTAATGACTAGTCTCTGTGTCTGGCTTATGTAGTTCTACAAATTTACACAAGGGCAACGAACCATATGCAATTCACTTTTTTACCTGAGTTTTCTCCTAGGAGATCATTTTTCAACTTCTTTTTAAAATGACTCTTCAGTATTTTGTAATTGAAAAAGTACTGAAAGTACTATCAAAATTTATTTGGAGTATTTTTTTTTTGCTCTATGGTGGTTTAAAATGCATTTCTTTGACAAGTTTGAAAATATCATGGCGTCCATGCAAAAAGGGCATCTATCTAAAACAACATTTTTCGTTTATAGCTTATAAATGAAAATAAAGTGCTAAATTAGTTGAATAATCGGAAATTAAACGGCAAAATACCATCTATAGCAACAAATGATATCGGAAATGAAACAGTAAAATACCATCTATAATGAAAAACGATATTTAAACTTGTTGAATTAACGGAACTGAAATGGCAAAATACTGTCTATAACCAAAACAATATTTGCACTTGTTTTAACCATAGTAATACAATTGTAGATATTACAGGTATTTTACTGCAACTATACCTAACTGTACTCTCACACAGATCTCTCCCTATTCCTGTCCCCAAGACCCTCCTTTGTGGAAATATACATAATGTAATAATTTGTATATATTATAAATATTTTACTGTAACTATACCTAACCCTATTCTCACACAGAACCCTCCCTGTACCTATCCCTAACCCCTAGACCCCCCCCTGGTGGTGCCTAACCCTAACCACCCCCCTGGTGGTGCCTAACCCCCCCCCCTGGTGGTGCCTAACCCTAACCAACCCCTGGTGGTGCCTAACCCTAAGACCCCCCCCTGGTGGTGCATAACCCTAACCACCCCCCTGGTGGTGCCTAACCCTAACCATCCCCCTGGTGGTGCGTAACCCTAACCACCCCCCTGGTGGTGCCTAACCCTAACCACCCCCCTGGTGGTGCCTAACCCTAACCATCCCCCTGGTGGTGCCTAATCCTAATCATCCCCACTGCACAAACACCCTTATACACATAGAAAGAATAATATATTTGATGCCGTAACATACTTCACTACAAATAACATGAATAGAATAATTTATATATTTTTAATACAGTAATAACTTACAATCACGTAAACATTTCAAATATTATGATTATGAATAGTAATAGTTATATATTTGTAATAGAATAAATAGCCTTACAATCACTTACGCATTATATATATTATAAATAGAAAAAGTTATATATTGAGAATATAATAAATAGCCTTACAATCACATATGCACTAAAATTCTTAAAATAACGGTAATATTAAAAGCGATATTTTAGTAAGATAATAAATCTGAAAACTATAATTGAGGCATTATAATTCTGAAAACAAGGTTAATACAAAAAACTATATATTCGTATTACAATAAACTTGAAAACTATATTTAAGCAATGTATTTATAAAAACGAAAATTATTACACTCCTGAAAGCGAAATTTTAAAGGTTGAAAGGTTAATACCAAAAATGATATGTTTGTATTACATTAAACTTGAAAACTATATTTAAGCATTGTACTTATGAAAACGAAAATTTACTTATTACACTCCTGTAAGCGAAATTTGAAAATGAAAAAAATAAGTTAAACTGAAAGTAAAAATTAATTTGTAATAAACCTTATTCTGGAAACAAAAACTTTTGTTAACATGATCCCTGCAACCGCTATGTCTCCGGCGCCGAAATGTACTCTCAGGCGCCCAATATCCGATATTTTGCATTGCAGTGAATGAGTGCGCCCTTTTTTTCCACTAGCCATGCTTTTTTCCTGCTTCCATCAAAATCACCCTACGTCTTGCTTGCTGGTGGTTTAAAAAGCCATTTTATTGACAAGGTTTGAAAATACCAACCCAGGAGAAATGGGCCAGTGTCCCTTTTTCAATTCACTTTTTTTCTAAGTTTCCTCCGAGATGATAAAATGTCTTTTAAAGAGAGTCTGAAGTGAGAATAAATCTCGCTTCAGACCTCATAGATAGCAGGGGCATGTGTGCCCCTGCTAAACCGCCGCTATTGCGCCGCTAAACGGGGGTCCCTTCACCCCCAAATCCCCTCGGTGCAGCGGGGGAGCGCTTCCTGGTTGGGGCAGGGCTAACCACCGCAGCCCTGCCCAACATGCGTCTGTCAGCCCGTTTCTCCGCCTCTCCCCCGCCCCTCTCAGTCTTCCTTCACTGAGAGGGGCGGGGGAGAGGTGATAGACGCGACTGGAGGCAGGGCTGCAGCCGTTAGCCCTGCCTCCAGGAGCGACCAAGTCTGCGACCAAGTGTTGCAGTGGGGGGTTTGGGGGTGAAGGGACTCCCGTTTAGCGGCGCGATAGCGGTGGTTTAGCAGGGGCACACGTGCCCCTGCTAACTATGAGCTCTGAAGTTTTGACAGTACATTCGGTCCCCTACTTAACCTCTTGAGGACTGCAGGACTGCAGTGTTAAAACCCCCTAAAGACCAGGCCAATTTTCACAAAATAGGACACTGCAGCTTTAAGGCCAACACAGCACACAAGTGATTCCCCCCCCCCCTTTTTCCCCTTTAAATATATGTCCTTTTTGCTTTTTTTTTTATTACTAAAACCCTCCCTCCCCCAGCAGCCAATCCTGGCGATCGGGTGTCATAGGCTTCTGCCTATGAGAGCCAATCCCCTCTCTTGTCCCCCAGGGCGACAGCCGTGTCACACGGCTGTCCCCAGTACAATGCTGCTGCCGTTTCGCCGTCTAACAGTCTCCCGAGGGAGACTGAAGGTGGGGCGGAGCTCCACCCCCCAAGCAGGAGATGTGCGCGCAGCGTGCGCGCGATCTCCTGCAAACTGCTGCCCCAGGACTTTACGCCGATCGGCGTTAGGCGGTCCTGGGGCTGCCGCCGCAGCGTCTCCCATCGGCGTGATGCGGTCGGCAAGCAGTTAAAAACAGGTTCTATTGCTGGAGATTATTTATAAGTTGAATTTGTAAGTTGACTTGTGTGTTAGGCCCGGTTTACACTGGCACAGATGGAAGGCACCGATGGAAAACTGATCCGTGTGAAAAGTGATCCGTGGAATGGATTCGTTTTTAAAGGCATCAGTTTTTAATCCTTGGCCCTCCATTCCATTAGCGCACGGTCAATGCAACCAAACTTGTGGTCCGTGCAGAGTAACGGACCAAATGGATCTGTTTGAATGAACCAATGCGAATGGATCCAATGGTTTACATCATCCCATCTGACGAAGCCTGAAGGGACGGGCGATACTTGTGATGACGAGGGCACGCTAGGGGTGTCACCACGGCAACCGGAAGTCTGTCGGCATGACTCGAGTGAGCCGGGAGAGCAGCGTGGAGTATACAGTGGCATGCGCATCGGTCCTGTGAGCGGCCGTCAGCAGCGCAATCGGGTCCAGGTGCTTGGAGAACCCAGATGGTGGTGGTGAGAGCCCACATGGGCAACCCCCTGTTGATCAGTGACTGTGATATAATAATTGTGCCACACTCCGCTGTTAAGAGTGCTAAGAACCGGCTCATATTTGCATAGGAACTGTGCGGTCACAGCTTAGGGCCGTTTCCACTATCGCGGTTTCCGCCGCAATTCCGCAGAGTTTCCCCGCACATGAATCGCACGGGGAAACTCTGCCATAGGGGATAACGACGCCGCGGCCGAATCGCTCGCGGGAGCGATTCGGCCGGAACCCTCCGCCGCGAATCCCATAGCCGTGCTTGGCACGGCTCATGGGATTCGTCTGCGATCCTGCCCACCCGCTCAGTGCCGGCGTGCGTCTGCGAGACGCACGCCGCACTAGTGGAAACGAGCCCTTAATCCAGGACATTCCATCCCTGCTTGAGTCCAGTTGATCGCTAAAGGAGAAGGCTATGGTCTGGATAATCAGTATTGATCCCTAATCCTGTTAAAACTCCCGGGAGTATATTGGACTTTGCAGTGAATGGAGTATGAATGCTTAGTTGTGTATGTTACACAGCCGGCTATGGTTAGATAGACCCTAAAAGCGGAACCCACTTTTTTAAAGGGGTAAGGGGAATTGTGTTTGGCAGACAATAAAATTTGATATACTGTTTGAAGGAGACCCTGGTGAAGTGTAATAATTTGTCTAGTATTGTTTCGTCACTAGCTGGCTCCCCCTTGTAGGGTAAACTGTGGGGAAATTAGTGTTTTACATCATTCCATACCTCCCGGCTTTCTGAGATGAGAAAGAGGGACACTTCAGGACACGCCCCTGCCACACCTCTAACCACACCCCCACCACACCCCTTACCATGCATATCATAAAGTATTCAGAATCAAAAGATGTTGTTTTATCATATGAATCCCACTGGATTCTACTATCATTATTAGTTTTTCTTCATTTTAACATTTGAAAATAAAAAAAAATATATCAGTGTAATTGATGGGAGTAAAGTTTAGAGTCGGTTAAAGGAACCCCGAGCGGTTAAAGGAACGTCCTCACACCGGCCACTACATTTCATCACAGCGGCCAGCGCAACAGTCCTGCACATTCACGTTTCAGAGTTAGTAAACCGCGTTTCTTCAGGACTGCCACGTCGGCCGCCGTGATGATGCATAGCGAGCTGGCGTGATGAGGCGGAGCGTCACCGATCAGGAAGTTTTGGGCCGACACTCGGCCCGGGTGTCGCCGGTAATGAGGTCACCAGCAGGACCGGGAGAGAAGCCAGGAAGACGCCAGGGGACCTCGTGGCCTAGGGTGGGCTGGAGGAAGCCCCAGGTAAGTACTAATTTCATTTTTATCTACTGCTCGGGGTCCCTTCAGTTAAACACATTTTCAAATAGGAAAATACTGTACATACTTGTATATTAACACAGAATATTTCCTCAGTCCTGAAAGAAGAACACAGAAGGAAGACAGAGGGACAGAGGGAGTGGATTACCAAAGTGGGACTGTCTCTCCGAAAGAAGGACAGTTGAAAGCTATGCCGCTCATATCTATTCTTGATTGTTCTGTTATGGTCCCCTAAACCATTCATTTTTTTTTTAGGCCAAAACGGTGAAAAGTGGATAAAGGATTTTATTATCGTCTAACTCTGAATTTGGACATATACTGTAGTATAAACAATGTTTTTTTTGGGTTGTTTTCAATGTGGATTTAAAGTGTAAACTATTTACAACAGTTTTTTTTACAATATTGTAAGATTTAACAACAAAAATATGTAATAAAGAAACAGTATTGCATATTTTTTATATGAAGACACTTTTGAGGATATTACCATCAAAAGTTTGTTTAACCACTTTATGACAAGCTGACTTATAAGTACGTCCTGCTAGAGCCTCTTAATGGCTCCAGGACGATTTTATAAGTCAGACAGTGCTGCCGCCGCTGTGCCCGTGCATGTGAAAATTGTAAAAAAAAAAAAACACCAAAAAAATACACCTTTATTTCCAAACGATATATTGTCACCATACATTGTACTAGGGACATAATTAAAATCTTGTGATAACCAGGACAAATGGGCAGATACAATGTGTGGGTTTTATGCACAGTAGCAGTGTTTATATTAAAACCATAGGGGATAAAATTGGAGAAATATTGTATTTTTTCATTTTTTCCTTGTTTTTCCCTTTAAAATGTATAGAAAGTAAAGTAATGACTGAAAACAAATATCAACCTCAAAAAGCCCAATTGGTGGTGAAAAAAACAAGATATAGATCATTTCATTGGGATTAGTAGTGATTAAGCTATTGGCAAATGAAAGGGATGAGCACTGAAAGGGGAAAATCGCTCTTGTCCGTTAGGGTAAAAACCGCCTTGGGGTGAAGTGGTTAACCACTTCCTGCAATTGTTTTGCACTTTTAAGTACAAAACAGACATTTTAAAACGATCTGTTTTGCAGGAAACACGATCGCAAAACACCCGCGGGTACCCCCGGGGGGAAGCACATGCACTGCCTAATGCCTATGGACGATCAGTAAGTGGCTAAGACAATATCCTACAGAATCAGCTGCAATTTTCACTTTTTCAGTCTATGATGAACTGCCGTTTGAATTTGTATGAATGGTTTGGAGTTCTCTGCGTTGCTGTAGGACACTCAGGGTCTCATTAGGAAGGGTTACATCATGTTGGTGATTTGAGAGTACAAAGGTTTTTTAAACTTGTCAGTCATAGGGCCCGATCTAATTCACTGTTTCTCCTAAGTTTTCTACTTGGTGATATTTTTACATCTTATCAATAAAATGTCCTTTAAAGAAAACCTTTAACTACAAAAAACCCTCTGGGGGATACTTACCACAGGAGGGGGACGCCTCAGGATCCTAACGAGGCTTCCCCGTCCTCCTCTGTCCCAGCGATCCGGCGCTGCGACCCCCCGAACAGTGGCGAGGTAAATATTTACCTCGAGTGGATACGATCAGGCTCGGCCATTTCCACTTTAGCTAGAACTCAGAGCTGCTGCTGCTCCTGCGCTGGATCCCGGTAGGTAAATATTGGCTGCGCAGGCGCACCACTTGTCAGGATTTGTCAAGGAGGATTTGGGGGAACCAGCGCTGGACCTGCCTGCAGCTACAGGGATGGGGAAGCCTCATTGGGATCCTGATGCTTCCCCTCCCAAGGTGAGTGTCAGGAACCGGCCCGCGGCACGCCTGCGTATACGGTTCCCGACTGCGGGTTTGACCAGATTAAGCGGGGAACAGCCTTATTTAAGCTACAAACAAGGCTGGAACCCCTCAAAACACCTCTCACTGCCACCACTAGCGTTGCTAGACACTTCCACTCTGCTGTCGAGTCCTCAGCGCGCACTCCGCGTTTTCGTATTTGGGTCAGCTTTGCGCTTAGGCCAAATACGGGAACGCCACGCACCCACACACACACACAGTTTCAATCTTACACTGTCGTGAAGCAAAGACCCACTAACAGTCGTTCCGAACGATACTGTTAGCCACTCTGCTGTCGCTACTCGCACTGGCGTTGTTCGTACGTTGGGTCAGCTGCGTGCTTAGGCCAACGTATGACAAACGCCCCCACACACAATGCAATTACAATTTCATACGGTAGTGTTGCTCAAGCGTACAATTAGGCATGAACTTATACACGGTTACACTTCAGTCTCTTCTAGGCTATGAGTGTTAGTTTAGTACGGCAGAAGTCAAACTTATTAAATAATAATTTAATATTCTAGAAAAACATAGAACAATGCAGAACTTAATATATACAACAAGATTACAAAAAAAACAAAGTAAAAATAGCTACAAGATAAAAGTTACAAAGATAACACACACGGATATTTGCGTAAAATAAAAATGGGGATTAAAAAAAACGTTACCAACTTGAAGGTCTCAAAGTTGTCGGCAGGAGCATGCCGCTTGTTCGACCGGAAGTCGAGATCGACTCTAGCTATGCGCTAACTCCCAGAGCAGATGGTCACTAGGCATTTGCCTCTGCTTTTTATACTCTGAGCTACGCCTGGAGGCTGCAACTTACTTGGGGAGGAACTAGGTTTTAATTAAATCTCAGACATATTCCATTTCCAGGTAAAAGTCTACTATACATCAAAGATTGTGAAGTTAGGCTTTCAACTCCAGGTGAAAACTTGATTAAGGCGTTTTCCTGTCTCCGTTCTCAGACATAAATGGGATTTCCAGAGATCCACATACATGAAAAGGGTACTATAGCACACACACAAAACAAAAGGAACGCCACGCACCCACACACACACACACACAGTTTCAATCTTACACTGTCGTGAAGCAAAGACCCACTAACAGTCGTTCCGAACGATACTGTTAGCCACTCTGCTGTCGCTACTCGCACTGGCGTTGTTCGTACGTTGGGTCAGCTGCGTGCTTAGGCCAACGTATGACAAACGCCCCCACACACAATGCAATTACAATTTCATACGGTAGTGTTGCTCAAGCGTACAATTAGGCATGAACTTATACACGGTTACACTTCAGTCTCTTCTAGGCTATGAGTGTTAGTTTAGTACGGCAGAAGTCAAACTTATTAAATAATAATTTAATATTCTAGAAAAACATAGAACAATGCAGAACTTAATATATACAACAAGATTACAAAAAAAACAAAGTAAAAATAGCTACAAGATAAAAGTTACAAAGATAACACACACGGATATTTGCGTAAAATAAAAATGGGGATTAAAAAAAACGTTACCAACTTGAAGGTCTCAAAGTTGTCGGCAGGAGCATGCCGCTTGTTCGACCGGAAGTCGAGATCGACTCTAGCTATGCGCTAACTCCCAGAGCAGATGGTCACTAGGCATTTGCCTCTGCTTTTTATACTCTGAGCTACGCCTGGAGGCTGCAACTTACTTGGGGAGGAACTAGGTTTTAATTAAATCTCAGACATATTCCATTTCCAGGTAAAAGTCTACTATACATCAAAGATTGTGAAGTTAGGCTTTCAACTCCAGGTGAAAACTTGATTAAGGCGTTTTCCTGTCTCCGTTCTCAGACATAAATGGGATTTCCAGAGATCCACATACATGAAAAGGGTACTATAGCACACACACAAAACAAAAGACTTCCTTCACTTCCAATCTCCCCAGGTTACAGGTGACAATTGATTAAGGCTTTCACATTGCAGCAGGATGTCCTGTGTGATAGGTGACTGGTCGTATTCACTGAAGACCTCTTTAGATGCAAATGTAGGTCTAGTGACCCACCCACCCAAATACATGAACAGTCAATGAATCTAGCCTGCATCTCTACACCTTTGACATACCACAGCAGATATAAAAATGGGAAAATGAAAATATATTACTGTATTATCCTTAACAGCATCAGCACCCCAATATATCTCCACACCTCCGCCGTTAACTTGGTGCAAGGCAGACGATCTTCCCAGATCATCCTGCCAGCACCTACACTGTTGGTTCTGCTTGACGGGAAAGCCCGTCCGCATTCCCATGATTGCTCCCCTTCCAGATGGCGCTGGCAGGTGAATCTAACGCATCATCCTGCCAAAGCCTACATTGACGGCCTGGCCGGGTGGGGAAACCCTTTAGCATCCTCAGGAGGGTTCCCCACCTGTCAGTTAGCTCCAAGCTACACAAATGGAAAGCTAGGTCAGGTTGCTGCAATGTGTTGTTGCCCTTGGCAACCGGACGTAACCACCCAGGGGAATGTGGGTCAGTGACGACCGTGAATTCGCGACCATAAAGACAGTGCTGCAGCTGGGGAAGGGTTCCCACAGTCGCTACACGCACTCTCTCTATAGTGGCAGGACCTATCTCTCGGTCCCTTTGGGGAACGATTATCTGCCGGGCTGCCTCCTCCACTTCGGACAGCTCAGAGGGAATAACTTCCCAGGACCCTCTCAGCCCGCCCCTCCCAGCTGGTGACCTGCTGGCTAGCCCCCTGAGCTCTTCCAGGCTGCTGTCAAATCGAACAGCCCCAGAGAGCTCAGTGCTGCCTGTCACACATTCCAGGAAGGCTGCAGACGGAGAGGCTCCTGGGCCCTCCAGGCCAGGTTCCGAAGTGGATGTGGCTGACCCAGCAACATTTGTCACTTCAGTGGACAGTCCCTCTGCTGTAGACTCGCTAGCGCTGCGGGTTACCACGGCAGCCGAGGGAGCGCCCCCCTTACACATATCATAAACCACATCACCTTTGGTCTTGAAACCATCTGAAGGGGAAGGATCTGGCCTGGTGCCATCTGCCCCTTCAGTGGACAGTCCACCTGCTGCAGCCCAGCGAGCGCCGCTGGTTCCTCCTGCAGCTGACGGAGTGTCCACATGACACACAGCATTACGTAGCACAACACATATGACATCAGCATTATCAGCCCTACATATATTGTCATTTGGGACATCACATAAAACATCAACATTATCTGTATCTTTACACACATTGCTACTCAGCACTTCACAAGTAGCATCAACAGTTCTGGCATCGATCGCCTCGATAGTCCGTGCATCATAAATGACATTATCAATTTCTGCATTCTTTGTATCAACATGTCCCACTCCAGGCCTAGGCACTGGAGACTCACTAGGGCTGGCTCCTAGCACACAGTCCATATCCCCTGGGGCCTCACCAGCACTCCCCATTTGCACAGCATTATCAGACAGTACCTTGCAAGAGTCCTGAACTCCTGCTGGGGATGCAGGCTCCACGGGGTTTGGAGTAGGCTCATACCGGGCCACTAACCGTCCCAGGTCAGTACCCAGCAAAACGTTGGTGGGGATTTTGTCGGTTACCCCAACTTCTTTCAATCCGCTGCCGGCCCCCCAATTCAGGTGGACCAAGGCGGTGGGTATGGCTGGGGTGACACCCCCAATTCCTCGGACAGCAATCATTTTCCCAGGTATGTACTGCTCCGGGTTCACGAGCTGGGGATGTATGAGAGTCACTTCTGCTCCAGTGTCCCTCAGCCCAGTGGCAATTGTACCCCCAACCGTGACAAGCTGCAGATTCTCTGCATAGCCAGTAGCATTCCTGGTAGCACACAAAGCCGTTGGGACTTCACTGGGGTTTGAGGCCTCACTGGATTTTGGGGCCTCCCTCTTCCTCTCTGGGCAAGTCGTGCTGATATGACCCACCCTGTCACATACAAAGCATTTCCGAGTGTCAGGTTGCTTGAATCCAGGAGACTGCGGTGCTTGCCTCCTCTGGGTGCTGGGTGAAACAGGTTTAGCCATCTGTTCTCCCCTCCAGCTGGGCGTAGTAGTCCTCCGGGACTCAGGTGCTCTATGGGCGGTGTAGGCATCGGCCATTTCCGCAGCCTCATCCACTGTCTTTGGTTCTCGATCCAGCACAAACAGCCGGACCTCAACAGGACAGGTGTGTAGGAACTGGTCTTTTATCATCAGCTCCTGCAGGGCATCCAAGGTTTTAACTGACAGTCCTTTTAGCCACTGCTGGAAGGCAGTGCGCAGGTTGCAAGCATGATCCAGGTAGCTGTCATTAGGACCTCGCTGCACTGTCCTGAAACGTTTTCGATACACCTCTGGCGTGAGGTGGTATCGTGCAATGATGGCTTTCTTAATTGCCTCAAAGTCTGTTTCTTCCTCCTGGGGGAGACTCAAAAACGCCTCCAGGGCCTTGCCTCTCAGCCCTGGTGTGAGGTATCTTGCCCACTGCTCACGGGGCACCCCATACTGCCGACAAGTCCTTTCAAACCCCTGTAGGAAAGTGTCTATGTCAGAGTCCTTGTCCATAGCGGGGAACTTATCCAGGGGGATTCTGTGGACTCGCTCACCTTCGCGTTCTGCGGGTCCAGCAGACCGGTTCTGCTGCTGAAGTTTAGCCAGCTCCAGCTGATGTTGCCGTTCAGCTCTTTCCCTCTCGGCCTGGAGTCGCTGTGCAGCTTGTTCCCGCTCGGCTTGGTGTCGCCGTTCAGCACTTTCCCTCTCGGCCTGGTGTCTTTCACTCTCGGCCTGGCGTCGCCGTTCAGCTCTCCCCTCCCCTGCCTGTCGGTGCAGTAGGATCAGCTTTAGGCGCAGTTCCGGATCAGCCGAGTTCAGTAGCTGTAGATCAGCTTCCAGAGATGTCATCTCCGTGTTCGGTGGATCATCCAGGACATCGTCTCCACTCGCATGCTGTGGCGGGAGCGATTCCTCCTCTGGCGTGTCGTGAGCTGCATCCGCTGACGTTGAAGCACGGGCTCGCTCTGCCTCATCATACTCCTCGAGCGCACGAACTAACTGCTCCTTAGTCTGGCCGCTCACCGTCTCGATGCCTTTGTGCTCACACAGGTTGAGTAGTATCTCTTTGTTTTGCCTTGCATAGCTGGATGCTTTCTGAGCCATCGTGTTGCAAAAAATAAAAAGAAAAAAGGGGGGAAGGGAAAGCAAAACACCAAGTGTGTATCTTTGAACAAAAAAAAAAACCGTATATAGTTTCTGCACTGAGTAGACTTCTGTAGGCTAGTTGCTTCTAGCAAGCTTCCAGCCTTTAGTACTCAGAATAGCGAGCTAAACTGCGTACTAATGTACTAAACGATGCCACCACTGCCAGCCAATTATGTCAGGAACCGGCCCGCGGCACGCCTGCGTATACGGTTCCCGACTGCGGGTTTGACCAGATTAAGCGGGGAACAGCCTTATTTAAGCTACAAACAAGGCTGGAACCCCTCAAAACACCTCTCACTGCCACCACTAGCGTTGCTAGACACTTCCACTCTGCTGTCGAGTCCTCAGCGCGCACTCCGCGTTTTCGTATTTGGGTCAGCTTTGCGCTTAGGCCAAATACGGGAACGCCACGCACCCACACACACACACAGTTTCAATCTTACACTGTCGTGAAGCAAAGACCCACTAACAGTCGTTCCGAACGATACTGTTAGCCACTCTACTGTCGCTACTCGCACTGGTGTTGTTCGTACGTTGGGTCAGCTGCGCGCTTAGGCCAACGTATGACAAACGCCCCCACACACAATGCAATTACAATTTCATACGGTAGTGTTGCTCAAGCGTACAATTAGGCATGAACTTATACACGGTTACACTTCAGTCTCTTCTAGGCTATGAGTGTTAGTTTAGTACGGCAGAAGTCAAACTTATTAAATAATAATTTAATATTCTAGAAAAACATAGAACAATGCAGAACTTAATATATACAACAAGATTACAAAAAAAACAAAGTAAAAATAGCTACAAGATAAAAGTTACAAAGATAACACACACGGATATTTGCGTAAAATAAAAATGGGGATTAAAAAAAACGTTACCAACTTGAAGGTCTCAAAGTTGTCGGCAGGAGCATGCCGCTTGTTCGACCGGAAGTCGAGATCGACTCTAGCTATGCGCTAACTCCCAGAGCAGATGGTCACTAGGCATTTGCCTCTGCTTTTTATACTCTGAGCTACGCCTGGAGGCTGCAACTTACTTGGGGAGGGGAGGAACTAGGTTTTAATTAAATCTCAGACATATTCCATTTCCAGGTAAAAGTCTACTATACATCAAAGATTGTGAAGTTAGGCTTTCAACTCCAGGTGAAAACTTGATTAAGGCGTTTTCCTGTCTCCGTTCTCAGACATAAATGGGATTTCCAGAGATCCACATACATGAAAAGGGTACTATAGCACACACACAAAACAAAAGACTTCCTTCACTTCCAATCTCCCCAGGTTACAGGTGACAATTGATTAAGGCTTTCACATTGCAGCAGGATGTCCTGTGTGATAGGTGACTGGTCGTATTCACTGAAGACCTCTTTAGATGCAAATGTAGGTCTAGTGACCCACCCACCCAAATACATGAACAGTCAATGAATCTAGCCTGCATCTCTACACCTTTGACATACCACAGCAGATATAAAAATGGGAAAATGAAAATATATTACTGTATTATCCTTAACAGCATCAGCACCCCAATATATCTCCACAGTGAGTACCCCCCGGAGGGTGTTTTTTGTTACAGGGTCTCTTTAAGCCACCAGCAAGCAGGAAAATCCTCAAAATATTTCTCACATTGCGTCCCTAGGTAAATGGCGCTATGTTGCACTGAAAAGTTTAATGTTCTTCGTTGACATTATTGATTATCCGAAAATAGCTATTCTACCGTCAAGTTTGTTGTCACTAAGTAATTTTATACGTTTTCAGCTTTCCCTGTAATGAGTGTCTGTATTTTATCCTGACGTCAGACCCATCCGATCCAGCCCTTTGCGCTGCCCGGGACTGATTGGTCTGGGCTGCGCAGGGCTCTGGCGGTGGGGGCGCCTCTTCCGCCGCTGCGTGCGGACGATCGCCGCAGAGCGGCGGCGATCGAGCTGGACGCGCAGCTAGCAAAGTGCTGGCTGCGCGTACAGCAATTTACAGCACAGGAATCACCCCACCAGGGGCTGAGATATCCTCCGCGGCGGCTTACCCCGAGCTCAGCACGGGGTTACCGCTAAGGAGGTTAAAGGACATTCGAAGTGAAAATAAACTGATGAGAAAAACAATTGTATTTATCCTCCTTCTCCTAAAAATTACTTTTATAGACATCCCAGTTTTATTTTATAGTTAAATCTAATTTTTACTGTTTCATTGTCTCTACATTGAAGTATGCTGGAGCTCAAATCTATGAACTATTGACCCTTTTATCTCTTTCCTGCTGAAAGTGTTTTATGGCTGTAAATACTTGTCAGTGAGGGTTATGCTATGACCCAGTCCAACCAGGTCCCGACCCGGACAGAAACTGTCACTTGCATACCTGATATTTAACTCTTTCAGGCAGAGAAAGAAAAAAGGAACACCACATAGTTATTTGTGTGCTTGGTACTGTACATACACATGTCTATCTCATCATGTCACATGTCACTTCGGGTATCCTTTAAACAGAAGATGGAAAATTGTCTCCCAGGAGAAAACTCATGGTGTCCATAGACAATACAATAAAAACGTTTGATTTTCCCATTTATTCTATCTAAATGATCGAATTGAATGAAAGTTGACATTTTTTTTTTCGTTCAAGAAATTTGAATGATTATCTCGTTTTTCCGAGAAAAATCTGATCGGACATGCTGGAAAAATCTTTATATTCGATCTAGCGGAATAATCGAACTAAATTATCAAATCGAAAAAAATGAAAAGTTGTATCATGTATGGCCACCTTGGAGAAAAAATGAATTGGATTGGGCCCATTATAGTCTTTAAAAAATTGCAGTGCAAAATTCTTCTGGCCAGGCCCCCCCTGCAACCCTCCCCCGCCCCCCCTTCCTCCCCCCCACCAGGTATAGTGGGGTATTGTTACACCCCTTCCTGTAGTCTAAACATAGATGTCTACCCCAGTGTGCTTTCTGCTGTCGAGTCTGACGCCTTGTACACATGCTGGATGGTTCTCACGCTAGAGATGTGTCTCTATAGCATTGGGCCCCGGGCCAGGGATTGGGTAACCGAGATTTAACGTTTGTGTGTGAACATTAAGGGTCTTGTGATTATGTAACACAGTGCAGGTCTCAATGTTCCGCTCATTACCATTTTAATAGGAACTCTCATTTGCATAACCGGACTGATTAGGCATTGGATCAGGTTGGGATGTACGTCTTGCGAATTTGGTAACAACTGGTTCCTTTTCCGAGGGCAAACTCAAATAAATTGCAGGGAAAATGGGTTCATTCAGACTCACCATACACGACATAGATACACACCCTCAAACACTATAATTAATTATCAAATAATTATCATACATGTACATGAAGATCCTAACATTACTGACAACTAGAACACATAATTGGTTCAGTATATTTGATGTTATATCACCTACGACTATTATCGTGAAGACCTAATAAATCTACTTTTTTGTCCCCGAACATTGACATGTTATATTGCCAACCTATTAAAAGATTGACTTTTCAATATATTGCAGTGCTACCAGGTCATTGCCCCCAACATCGGCCCACTGGCGACATAGGGAAATAGGCAGGAGTTCACTCCTAAGGTGGCCACACACGATACAATAAAATGATCCGATTTTACAACAATTCGATAAAAAAACTATCGGATCTCCCAAAAAAAATCGAAAGCTTTTTTTCATTCGACTGAAAAATCCGATCGGATTTATCGTTTTCTTCAATTTTTATCGATCTAGAATGCCAGATATTTTTCTTCAATCTTTCTAAAGATTGTATGGTGTGTGTTAAGGTGGCCACCCACGATACAATAAAATGATCCGATTTTACAGCAATTCAATAAAAACGATCTGATCTCCCAAAGAAAAACGAAAGCTTTTTTTTTCATTTGACTGAAAAATCCGATCAGATTTCCCTTTTTCTTCGATTTTTATTGATCCGGAATGCCAGATATTTTTCTTCAATTTTTCTAAAGATTGTATGGTGTGTGTTAGATTGTCAATTTATTAATATATACACCCAATTTTGTTAGAGTTTCCAATCATTTTTATCATAATTGGGGAAAAATTGAACATACGTTTGTGGTACATTGGTCATATTTTTGAAATGTTACAATCAGTCAGAAAAATTGATTGCAATTCTTAGATTGAACAGATATTTAAAAAATTGTATGGTGTGTGGCCACCTTTAGCAATAGGTCGGGTTTAAGGCAGGCAGTGGACAGAATGGGCTCTATTCACAAAACTTCTCATAAATGCCTTGCCACCTATTACCTATAACCTCTCGGCACATTTACAAGCAAAATAGATACCCAAAGTAAGTTGTTCCTGATTAACTTAAATTCAATATTACTTTCATTACCTTAATTATATTATATTTTTGCTCTTTTGGAGCTTAACACAGTAACATAGATAAGGTGAAAACAGAGGAAAGCTGGTGAAAAGGCTTTGTGAATCATGACAATTGTGTTATTTAATAGGCACAAGGTCGAGACAGGTGTCAGGTAGGGCATGGTCAGAACAAGGAGGAGTCGGCAATGAGAACAGAAGACAAGCCAAAATTAAAGAAACCAGGTTGGAAAGAAGACTCTATTGGCGGCAAAGAAGAGCACAACATGGGCAAACTGTAGTGGATCAGAACAAGGTGCTGCTGTCATTAGGAAGTTAACCTCTGAGAACACCACGAAAATTTCGATGTGGGAAGTTGATAGCCAAGTGATTGGCCATGTGGACATGCACCCAAAGGCAAGATATACACTACATGGTCTCTGAAGGTAATATAGAACTGCTTTTACCCAAAGAGCAATCCTCCATATACCAACTAGAACCAGTTTCTCTGTGTGATCATGGTGGAACACTCTTGCTAAATACTGAGTGTGGACATTGCAGGCTTGCTTCCAGGAGATCTCTTCTTGTTCATAATCTCTCCACCTGACTAAAGATGGCCATACACTGGTCGATTTGCCATCAGATTCGACCAACAGATAGATCCCTCTCTGATCGAATCTGATCAGAGAGGGATCGTATGGCTACCTTTACTGCAAACATATTGTGAATCGATTTCAATCTGAAACCGATCACGATCTGTGGAGCTGCCGCTGCACGCCCCCCCTGCAATACATTACCTGCTCCGGCCGGCGCGAGTCCCTCTCTGCTGTCTTCTCCGCTCCGGCTACTGAACTTCCTGTCCAGGGGAAGTTCTACTGTTTAAACTTCCTGCCGGGACAGGAAGTTCTGTGTAGCTATGGAGCCCGAAGCGGAGAAGAAGACCAGGGGACTCGCACCGGCTGGAGCAGGTAATGTATTATCGCTGTATTGCGTCGGTCGTCGGGCATTCGAACGACGCTAACGACGCACTCCCGACCCGACCGGCAACCGAGAACAATCTTCCGCACGGATGGGTCGACTGGAACGATCGATTTCGGACGGAAATTGATCGTTCTGTTAGCGGTATGTGCGGCGATTTCACAGCCGTTTCGATCACTGTGATCGAAACGGCTGTATATCGGCGGGAAAATCGTTAGGTGTATGGGCCCCTTAAAGGGATACTGTAGGGGGGTTGGGGGAAAATGAGTTGAACCCACCTGGGGCTTCTAATGGTCCCCCGCAGACATCCTGTGCCCACACAGCCACTCACCGATACTCCGGCCCCGCCTCCAGTTCACTTCTGGAATTTCAGACTTTAAAGTCTGAAAACCACTGCGCCTGCGTTGCAGTGTGTCCTTGCTCCCGCTGATGTCACCAGGAGCGTACTGCGCAGGCACAGACCATACTGGGCCTGCACAGTACGCTCCTGGTGACATCAGCGGGAGCGAGGATACGGGAACGCAGGCGCAGTGGTTTTCAGACTTTAAAGTCTGAAATTCCAGAAGTGAACTGGAGGCGGGGCCAAAGCATCGATGAGTGGCTGCACGGGTACAGGATGTCTGCGGGGGACCATTAGAAGCCCCTGGTAAGTTTAACTCATTTTCCCCCGACCCCCCTACAGTATCCCTTTAAGTATTAACGTTGGCCAGCTCTGCCTCTTACTCCTAGATTCATGTCGAACTCTCAATTGCCTTTCCCCAGAGCTAGAGGTAGGGTTCCATTTGGAGAGATGATCTGCCATATGGGCCTTCAAATATCAGACATGAAATACTGGATGACTCTTTAGGAAACTAGGCAGGTTGAGCTTAAAGGCCACGTTGGTAAGCAGTGAGCACCATCTTGAAAGGGAAAGGTCGAATTACTCTGAGACTCAGCTTCCCAAAAGAATCTAGTAGCTTGACGTTACTGGTCAACAATCAGATTAGAAACTAGGGCTGTCCCTTCTGGTTTTATCATACTCGTGTACGAGAACTGTTGCCCGCAAGAAAGGGGACATGGTCCCTCAGGCAGGCAACAGTTCAAGGCCAAGTGCTGTAAAACCGTGTTGCCAGCCTTTTGGCAAGCAACATGTTTTGTTACTATGGATGGAATCATCTGGCATGTGTACAAAGCCTAAGCCCTCTTTTTCATGGGCGGCTGAACTGCTCGTTTGTGGAGCTCATTTGTTAGCCTAAAATCAATGGAAAGCACCGATTGGACAGGAGGGAAAAGCTACGTCAATCTGGGATGGGGCAGGAACAGTGGGTGTTGGTTGGGGGCATTGTACTGCATCTAACAGTGAAACTCTGTGGTTTAACAATTTTCAATAGATTTCCTGCTGAAATATGTTGATAATCAATGTGCTGTGTGTGGTAGCTATCAATCACCATCCAGTCAGATTCTGATCAGAGCGTGATCAATTGGTTTGTTGCATCGGGAGTGATTTGTGAAGGGGGACCTTATACAAACCTGCAGCCTAATCTGATTTGTAAAAAAATAAATAAATACATAGCTGTGTAGCTCTAATGAAGCTCAGCATAATTTCCTGTGAACCGTCGCTCTGCCGCCCCTCCATCATCATTATTTTTCTATGCCAGAAGTCTGGTACTTCCTGTTTAAAATGTCCCCACCCCCTGGGTCGCGGCTCCAGTCAGCTTACGCTCCAGCAGCTCCAATATTTATAATTCAGGCAAATTATACCTCTGTTGTATGAATACAGATTGTATCTATACATCCCGCAGCGGCAGCTTCACGGCGCTGTATCCCGGAGTGCTGTGACGCTGTGATCTCACAGCCTCGGGAGCGCGCACAGGATGGGTGGAGAAGGGCAGAGATGGGGGCTATTGACATCAAATTGGCAGAGCAACAGAGAACAGCTCTGACTCTTCCTGTACTGTGATTCTCTGACCGTGTGGGTCGCCAAGAAAAGAAGGGGTGCCGGAGGTCAGGAGGACTCGAGAAACTGCTGAAATAACGTGGACCACCTTGTGAGTAGCATGCAAATAGGATTTAACATTAAAATATGAAAAAAAGTCATCAGGTTTACTTAAGTCCACTGTTTGAACACTTCAAGAATAGGAGGTTATATGTACCAGCCGCCTGGGCTCTTGATTCCCTGATGACGCTAGATTGCGAAACTGGTCGGAAAGAAGACAGGCGGCACCATAATGTCTTATTGGCTGTGGACCAGGTTACACGTGCAAGTTTTTATTAGGGGTTCCCAGTTCCTGGGCCTAGTATGTAAGTCTTTGGTTTTATCTTGTTTTTATGGTCTTTACCGATTGTTTTTACAATTAACAGTTTACACTTAGAGTTGCCATTTTTGTTGTGTTTATATATTGGCCTTCCTGAATACCATATCATATATCGGAGTGAGGGAGTGGTGGAAGTTTGGATCCATATCTGCTCGAGGTTCGTTAGGATTACCACTGAATGCGAGATATACAACCTTATAATGTGGGTTGTTGGCAGCTGGTAAGCCCCTCGTACTCTTTTCTGGTGATGGTTGGCCACGAGACCATGTGAGGTCGCAATATCACCGTGGTGAAGTTTTATTGACTGTATTTATTCCTCTTTGATCTGCGCTGACTTCTTAATACTAATTTTGTGGACTTTGGGCGTTGTTTATTCTCGTCAGCGATCACATGTCCTATTTCCTTGGCGCTGATAAACTGTTTATTGTATATGTAGGGACCTGAGAAGATTCCAAGTCCTACTGCACCGCAAGTGTGTTGGCTGACCCAGCTGTCACTTCTCCCTTACTTCCCTTGCCCTTCCTAGGTCGCTACAGGTGCCCCTTAGTATTAGGTAGCCAGACATACCCTCAATGTTAAGTAGCTAGAGTTGCCCCCAAGTATTAAGCAGCTAAGGGAACCTCAATATTAAGAGGCTAGAGGTGTCCCCAAGTATCAGGTAGCTAGAGGTGCCCCTGACTGAAGGGAGATCTCATCAGTTGAATGCCGAGAGCAGGCTGAGTAATCTCTTGTTTACTATCTCATCGGGACTCTGCATAGGCGCTCGGGGAGGGGAGTGAGCTGCCTATACACCATCAAGCGCCTGTAGGCAAGTGCCTACAGTGCCATATGGCTTACATATTGTTACTGCTAATTACATTGAAGGAGGAATCACTCGCACATTTTTGAATAAGCATCATCCGTGGAAAAACTACGCCTGTGATCCGCGGACGATTTTTATTTTAACCACTTAAGCCTAACTGGACGAGATTTCTCGTCCAGTTAGGCTGCGCACACTCCCGCGGGTCGCGCGCGCTCCCGTGGGCCCCCCCGTGCGCGCTCCCGCTACCTGCCGTTACCCAAGCGAACAGTTAAAGGGATTATAGATCCCTTTCACCGATTGCATCCCCCGGAGAAAAGCCGACAGCGTCTCTCCAGACGCTGCAGCTTTTCTGCGTGCCAAAAAGTTCAGTCTTCTTTCTTCCTCCTGGGAGCGAGCTCGATCGCTCCCAGGACTATTTGACTGTGGCCATCTTGTTGCCAAATAGTAAAACTACACCCACATACATTTCACATTAGACATATACACTTTTTACATTCAAAATAAATGTTTACCTCCCACACCAAAAATTACCCACATACAATTTTTAATTAAAAAAAATTTTTTTTTACAGTAATAAAAAGACAAACAAACACATAAATAGTTACCTAAGGGTCTGAACTTTATAAATACGCATGTCAAAGGAGTATATTAATATATTTTTTTTAAATTATGTGCTTGTAAATAGTGATGGACGCAAATTGAAAAATTGCACCTTTACTTCCAAATAAAATATCGGCGCCATACATTGTGATAGGGACATAATTTAAATGGTGTAATAAGCGGGACAAATTGGCAAATAAAGTACATGGGTTTTAATTATGGTAGCATGTATGAATTTTAAACTATAATGGCCAAAAGCTGAGAAATAATTATTTTTTCCATTTCTTTCTTATTCTTCCTTTTAAAATGCATTTACAGTAAAATGTCTCTTAGCAAAATGTATTACCCACAGAAGACCTAATTGGTGGCGGAAAAAACAAGATATAGATCAATTCATTGTGATGAGTAGTGATAAAGTTATTGGCAAATGAATGGGAGGTGAAAGTTGCTCAGATGCAAAAAAATTTCAACCCTGTGGGCTTAAGTGGTTAAAAAGTGTCTTTTTCTGCATCAGCCGACAGCAATGAGAATCGCAAGTGATGTCCGAAAAAGTAGCGTATGCGCCTACATTTTTCCTCACATGCAGGAACTGCAGTAATCTCGACCATTTTCCATCTAGAACATTTCTGCATGCAGGAACACCATGTGCTGTTCCCCCAAGTGTGCCCTCTGCCTCAGTGCTTTCAGGCAAGCTTATTTCATTTTCACAGACATTTTTTTTTTAGAACCAATATCTGAGCGAGTGGCCAATCAAATGTCTTCCAGGCATTCATTGCGCACATGTGGTTATCAAAGCCAATCTGGCGTTTGTGTTTTTCTATATGAAGCAATGTGTTCCCAGCAGCAAGGTAAGTCCTATTAACAATAATGATTACCACAGTGCTTAATTCATTTAATGATCAGATTGTAAAACATTACAACAACACAGCAGATTCTCATCAATCGTTTACACCGGAGCTGAGTGAATTCCATACAGCGGTGTGTTTGGGTGTCACCTGATTATCCAGTCCTAGCGTTCTAATAAAGACCTTAAAGATTATTTCTAGGAATGGCCATATTTTCCTATCCCTCCTGCCTGGCTACGGTGACGTGTACCTGTTCACATGACACCATGGGTAGGCAATAGGCGTGGGTCTGCCAGGGCGTGGCATCTGGTAATTACCGCTCTTCCAGAGACCATACTGCAAGGGGTGTTGGACTGCTAACCCTAGTGGCCAGTGGGCTACTTTGCTGCCACCCCTGGCATTGCCCCACCAGAAGCAGGGATGGCAAGCACTGATGATCGTATTGTGCTAATTTCATTCTTACGTGAAATTTTGTGTAAAAGTTGGCAATCATTATTATATGTAATTATGATTGTGAATTTTAATTCACCCAATCTATTCCTAATTTTGTGAAATTGTGACTGCAGCCGTTGTAAATGATTGGGCCCACATGTTCCCTGTGCTCCCCCCCCCCTTTTTTTTCTTCATAAATCTTTAACAGAGAGCATCCCTCCCAACTTTTTAAGATAAAAGAGGGACACTCTAAGAAGACACGCCCCCACCACTTCTCTAACCAGGCCCCACCACACCCCTCTCCATGCATATCACAAGGACTTCAGAATCTAAACATGTTGGTTTATCATTCAATCCTCACTGGTCCTTTCTATCCTCATCAGTAAATCTTCATTTTAACATTTGAAAATAAGAAATATATCAACTTAATTGATGGAAATACAGTTTAGAAACACATTTTCAGAAGAAAAAAATACATATATAAATACAGATCTGTACATCAGTCCTGAAAGAGGGACCATGAGGAAGAAAGAGGGACAGAGGGATTTGGTACCCAAAGAGGCGCTGCCCCGCCAAAAAAGGGACAGTAGGGAGCTATGTCATAGACAGGGGCGTAGCAATAGGGGGTGCAGAGGTAGCAACCACATAGGGGCCCTGAAGGGCCCTCCCTCAACTGCAGTATTAGCTCTCTATTGGTCCTGTGCTGGTAATAATCACTTCTGTAGATGCTTTGAATAGTGGTAATCATTAACAAACCTCTCCCCATCCCTTTCTTGCACCTCAGACACTGTAGTTGCCATTGGCAGGTTTTGGTGCCCAGTATCAATTGTTATGTATAGAGTGCTTGGTGGGCCCCATTGTAAAACTTGCATCGGGGCCCACAGCTCCTTAGCTATGCCACTGGTCGTAGACCAGTGTTTCTCAACATTTAATTGGTATGTACCCCTTTTAAAACCCTCACCAAGTACCCCCTAGCATAGTAAGCCATTATCACAAGTGCCCCTTGAAAAACATAAATGTAATCGTAGTACATGATAATTGGTTCTAAACAATGTCCAAGCATTGACTATTGCTTTTAATTAGCTCAAATACTAATTTGGTGTTTAAATAAGATTTATCTTTTTCTAAAACTCTAAATGTTCTTATTCTTGGTTAGGTATATCAAGCCCGAGTACCCCCTGGAACCACCAGAAGTACCCCCTGGGGTACGCGTACCACTGGTTGAGAACCTCGGTGATAGAGCATGGTTACCCTCAGTATACTCATGTGTGACAGTCCTTCTTGCCCACCCCACTTTCAGCAGAAGATATTGCTGAACAAGGGAACAAGGACTAGCTTCTGGCTGTCTGGATGCTGGTTAAAGTCACAACAGGAACCGGTATAAACGTAGAACATGAACGCGAGTCTATAATGACATTGAAAATATTGACCCAAACATTCCCTACGTGTGAATAATACCAGCAGATGTCGTGAGAACTCCAACACTCTGAATACCAGCAGATACCAGGAGGACAATCTTACTACCAGTAGATACCAGGAGAATACTGTGAGTGATTAGTACCAGCAAATACCAGAAGAACACAAACAGCTATATGATAAAAGTAGCACAGCAGAACCAATAACACATTTCAATGCCCTTCATCCCACAAACATTACAGAATGATCCATACTCATGACTGCAGAAGGGTTCATATTATGATGATCAGGGCCGGATTTAGGCCTAGGCCATGGCCTAAGGCACCACAGGAGGAAGGGCCCCAAAGCAGCATTTGCAAGCTTGCAGATGCTGCAATGCAGGGAGATCAGATGAGCGCCTGATCTCCCTGCTGCCAGACACCTGTGCAGTGGCCACCTTGAGCCCTGTGCACGTTGACGTTGTGGTGGGCAGCTACAGACTTGGGCAGCATTGGAGATGGAGACGGAGCTTCCGCACTGGAGACGATCGGACAAATGAGTGACACGAATGGCTGCTGCGGTGTGAAGGCGAGCTGGCTACCTATACTGAAGGGGGGTGGGAAAGGAGGGATTAAGGGAGTCATCTGGCTACCTATACTGAGGGGAAAGGGGAGGGGTTATCTGGCTACCTATACTGGAGGGAAAGTGGGGAGGCCCCTCTGTGCTCACAGGGGCTCCTCCCCTCTAGTTATGCTCTGGCCCAGGTGATCCACAAGAAAGTGAAGAACCCTTAGTCTTGGACCAATTACCATAGACAGGAAAAAAACCTTAGACAGAAAAAACTCCTTCCTTACTCCAGATGGTAGTTAGGCATTGCTGGCGTTGCTGAGTGATCTCTTTTGCTGAACTTTATCTATGGATTGCTAGATCCAGCCTTGCACCAGTGAGAGCTCCCACTGAGAGGTAGGAGTGTGGATCGATAACGGATTTAGTCCAGATCCAGAACGCGCATCTTGGAAGTTTTGGTACTACTGCCTTTTGCAGCATGGCGGGCAGTAATTACCCATAATACCCTTTTGTTCTTCTGACTTGGCATAAAATGGAAGTCCCTCAGTCAGGCTAATAACCACACATAAGGAGCTCACAAGGCTGGGCAAAACCACAGAGAAAAATTTAAATAGACCTCAGCTCAAAACACACAGATAGCCAGGGGCCCAAAATAAACCCCAAAATAACCCCCCCCCCCCCCAAATAAACAAGATTGTTGGTGCCATATATCTAATACAAGTAATCAATCGCATATCTAGTCAATAGCCAGCAGGAAGAGAAAGTCTTAAACTTAGCAGGAGCAGGTTGGAAGAGTTAGGATTTCAGGTGCGAAATCCTCTTTTCAGACTCATAAAAATGTGTGTGCTAGGGCCATGCCTAGGCCTCACCCGCTGTCAGGTAATCCGGTCCTCCTGTAGGCTCCAGGATCTTTTTGGGGCCCCCACCAGCCATCAGGACACTGCCCCATATGCCATCGAGGACACTACCACCGGGACACTGCCGTATGCCGGCGAATTCCTCACACTGCCACACAGATGGGTTGTCGGACTTGCGATCCCTGCAGCCCAGTTGGGCATTCTCCCATTCCTGCTCTCCTCAGCAGGCCTGATCTGCTGTCTGTCTGCTAGGCCTCCACCTGCACTGACAGGGGGCTATATTTCTATTTCTCTCTCTATCTCTTCTCCCTTTCTTTTCCTTTTCTTTGCATGGACCTTCTGGGGGGCACTTGAACTGCTGCAGAGCAGTTGAGCGCAGGGCCAGGCCGAGGCAAGAGAGGTTTCAGCCTCAGGGCGCAGTGTAGGAGGGGGTGCAGGGCGGGGCTGAGGCAGAGGCGAGAGAGGCTCCGGCCTCAGGGCGCAGTGTAGGAGGGGACGCACAACTCACTCAGCTATCATACCCCTATTATGTTTGAAGCTGAGAGAAATAAGAAAAGGGGATACATGGCAGTGTCTGCAAGCCAGATAACTAGAGATTATGATGTTGGGGGCCCTGGGGCACCTCTTAGTCTAATAGCAATCAGTGTTTGACGGCTGGGGTGGGAGGGATGGGGAGGGGCCTCTTAGTGTAATAGCAATCAGTGTGTGATGGCTGGGGTGGGAGGGATGGGGAGGGGCCTCTTAGTGTAATAGCAATCAGTGTGTGACGGCTGGGGTGGGAGGGATGGAGGGAGGGGCCTCTTAGTATAATAGCAATCAGTGTGTGACGGCTGGGGTGGGAGGGATGGAGGAGGGGCCTCTTAGTGTAATAGCAATCAGTGTGTGACGGCTGGGGTGGGAGGGATGGGGAGGGGCATCTTAGTGTAATAGCAATCAGTGTGTGACGGCTGGGTGGGAGGGATGGAGGAGGGGCCTCTTAGTGTAATAGCAATCAGTGTGTGACGGCTGGGGTGGGAGGGATGGGGGAGGGGCCTCTTAGTGTAATAGCAATCAGTGTGTGACGGCTGGGGTGGGAGGGATGGGGGAGAGGCCTCTTAGTGTAATAGCAATCAGTGTGTGACGGCTGGGGTGGGAGGGATGGGGGAGGGGCCTCTTAGTGTAATAGCAATCAGTGTGTGACGGCTGGGGTGGGAGGGATGGAGGGGCGCACTTTGTTGTCACAGCCTTGGGTGCTGGAGGACCTTGTCCCGGCTTTAGTTGAGCGCCACCGATAGAGTGGCAGCTCCGCTCAACATAGCACTCAGGCCATCCCTCTGGTCCTTCTCAGCTACATTCTACATTCTGTGTTGTGCAATGCATATCCATACTGAACATGAACTGTATGTATTTTCTTACTTGAACAGTACCATCACTGACCTTGTATGTGCCAAAAACAGTTCTGGGTACAGCTTCTGTTGTACTTGGCAAAATAAATTATTCTGATTCTGATAACAGTCATGTGGGTTAAAGAAAATCTGTAATAAAAAAACCTCTGGATAAGAGACCTGTCTTTGCTTTGCAAGCTTCAGACCTGCTCTGCTGAGGAATTTGCATATACTGATTATGCAAATTGCCTAGTCGCCTCCCTTGAAGGCTTGCAGCATAAATACCATGTGATCCCACAATCCTTTGCTGGTCATCATGGTTTGTTACTGTTGAAACACTCCTGGAGTGTCAGCCTTGCTATTGTTTGCTAAAGATTATCTTTGAGTATTCCTGGGGACTGCATTAGGCATCCCTCTAGTATAGTCAGGTTGCATTATTTGTATTGCCTGTTCTGTCTTCTGTTTGTCCTTGCGATTGCACTGTCGCCAGCGGTTGGCGATGGTGAATCGTTTGGTCCAGAATCTGGATCGCACTTGCCCTAGCGTTAGCAGCAGTGGATCTCTCTAGTCTGTGTCTTAGAGTTCTACCGTAGCGGCGGTTGCTACTGGTTACTCCTTCTGTCTGTTTTGCTGTGTGGATTGCACTCGCTCTGGTGGAAAGAGCAGTGGATCCTGCTTAGCTCTGTTTCTATACTTGGATCACACTTGCTCTGGCGGAAAGAGCAGTGGATCCTGCTAAGCTCTGTTTCTGTACTTGGATCACACTTGCTCTGGCGGAAAGAGCAGTGGATCCTGCTAGCCTGTTTCTGTACTTGGATCACACTCGCTCTGGTGGAAAAGAGCAGTGGATCCTGCTAACTCTGTTTCCCTACTTGGTTCACACTCGCTCTGGCGGAAAGAGCAGGGGATCCTTCCTGTCCTGTCCCTGAACCTAGATCGCACTCGCTCTGGCGGAAGAGCGGTGGATCTTATCTGACCTATTCCTGTTTCTGTTTGTTTGTCTGTCTGGATCGCACTCG
Organism: Hyperolius riggenbachi; assembly: GCF_040937935.1. Classification (NCBI taxonomy): domain Eukaryota; kingdom Metazoa; phylum Chordata; class Amphibia; order Anura; family Hyperoliidae; genus Hyperolius; species Hyperolius riggenbachi. The sequence goes on from NC_090651.1 coordinate 9,096,530, forward strand.
CTCTAGCAGTAGCAGCGGTGGTTCCTTTTGGACTCTGTCTGGGAGTGTAGGCCAGAGCTGCGGTTGCTGCTGGCTGCTCCTTCTCTCTGTCTTGTCTGATACGAACGCTTGCTGTAGGCTCGGTGGGATAACCGTTAAGCAAGCGTTCTCTATTTCGTGTTTGTGTGGCGTTGGTTAGTTAGGGTGGTGTGCTTGTCTCTGTTGCGCTTATCGTGCGGAGACTGAGCCGTAAACGCGTTCGCTGTTGCGAATGAGTGCGGTATATAGCTAGCTAGCATATGTTATTTTCCTTATCTTCTCATTGTTGTTTGCTGTGTCTTTGCTACTCTCGTGCTCTGTCCTGCTCTGTCTTGTGTCACTTCTGGCAATCGCCTCATTCGCGATTGCGTTCCTGCTTTGTTTCTGCTGTTGTGTGTTCACCGTCGCTGGTTGGCGTCTAGATTGGTGCACACACATACATTCTGTACCTGTGCTGATTCTCATTGGCAATCGCATCTCTTGCGATTGCGTTCTCACTTGGTTTCCACTGTTGTGTGTTCACCGTCGCTGGTTGGCGACAAGATTGGTGGACACACATACATTCCTTCTCTGTGCTTATTCAGTCTTGTGTCACTGTTAGCAATCGCCATCTCTTGCGATTGCTTTCCCACCTGATCTTCACGGTTGTGTGTTCATCGTCGCTGGATGGTGACTAGATTGGTGGACACACATACACCCTGTCTCTGTGCTCTCTCTCTCTAAGGGCTATCTTGCCCTGCATTGCTTCCCCTCGTACAATTCCTATCTAGCATCTGTGGCTGTGCAGAGGATCTGTTCCTCTGCACTCCACAGCTCCATCTGCCAGCAGGAATTCCCCTCTACGGGTGCATTGCACCTTTGCTGGGTTCTCTCAGATTATACGCTTGTGGAGGATTTCCGCAGTGTCAGCGTGCATCCTGTGCGCTGACCACGGAAAGAATTCCATAATCGTTACACACAGGCTGTCGGATTTGTCGCCTGTGCGTTCCGTGGGCTGCAGCGAGACTGCCGTGGGACACAGGAGGATGGGGGAAGCCTCAAGAGGGTCCTACTGAAGTGAGCACCCCCCAGGGGAACTTTTTTTCAGTACAGGTTTTCTTTAAGGAAAACAAAATATGTTCTTCTGGCTTGGTTGGTTAGCCACTTGAAGTGATGATCCATAGCCATTTCAATTTCCAATATTTGCCACTTTGCCCTAATTTGTCTTTGGCACAAACTTTCACTCGCCTCTGAAATAGCCGTCCTCGAGTTCACAGAACATGTGTCGGGTTACCCAGTGATGGCACCACTGAATCATTCATATTCGAGGCATAATTGCTGTTTTTAAAGCAATAAATCTAGCAAGGGTGTACTTTACAGTTGTCTCCTATTTAGTTGTTCTTTTGCACATTTGTCTGTACTTCAGTCTGGGAGGTTATGTACACAAGCAGACAGCCCAATAATTACGTGCTGTTCTTGTGGTTTCCTAATCCTACATACGGCATTGGTGAGCATAGAGGGGGTTGATTATATTTTTGCATTATTAATTAAGTTGTCAGTAGACATTCTTTATATGGCTGACCTTTGTAGAGTCTGAGAAAGTTGGTAGGAACAGAATCGGGAGGGCCTGCAGAGGTAAAGGAAAGAACAGTACTACCTGGCCTGCTGAACCAGAACAGATTCTACTAACTCAGGAAACCCATTTTTGACTATTAAAGAATGAAAAAAAATTATGATGAAAGGTTTCAGAGGGGTCTATAGGAATCATTGGGGTGTATTCACTAACCTAAATTTTGCAGTGCGCAGAAAGTGCATGTCAATTTTACCAGCAGCTCCGATATATATAAATACATTGTACTCCCCATTATGTTGAGATCCTACAATTTGCTGCATAAGTTAAACCATTTTTACAGTGACCTGTTAAAGAGACACTGAAGTGAAAAAAAATATATGATATAATGAATTGGTTGTGTACTATGAATAATTACTAGAAGATTAGCAGCAAAGAAAATATTCTCATACTTTTATTTTCAGGTATATAGTGTTTTTTCTAACATTGCATCATTCTATAATATGTGCAGATTACACAACACTCTGCATTCAAAATGATTCTTTCAGAGCAGTCTATGAACTAATGACCTCTCCTCTGGCAGAGAAAAAGTAAATAGTTAAAGAACAGTTGAGATAATAAAAGTCAGAAAACAGCCCTCTCCACGACTTTGAAAGTCATAGAGATTAATGGCTTTTTTTGTATAGAGATAACAACTGGAGTTTCTCAACTCTTCCTGTACTGGAAACAATTACACTGATGTATCTGATCTTAATGTTTTATTTCTTAGCTGTACTACACATACAAATCATAATATCATATTTTTTTTTTCGCTTCAGTGTCTCTTTAAGCATGAAGTAATCACAGCCTTTTTTTATGGACTATCCCCCCGCCCCCCCCTCCCCCAAGCCATTTTCCAAATACTAATCTTTCCATGAAAAAATAAATCAGCATTTTAAAAAAGTACATAGTTACCTTAGGGATTTTTTTAATATGTATACCATAAAGGGTGTATTACTGTTTTTTTTTTTGTTGATGTTTGTTTGGGTGGTTTTTTTTTGCAAATAAGGGCTTGTAGTTAATTGATATAGTATGAAGAAACACAACACGGAAAAAATACACCTTCATTTCAAAATAAAATATTGGCACCATATATTGGGGGCACAATTGAAATGTTGTAATACCCAGAGAAAATGAGAAAATAAAATGTGTGTGCTTTATCTACAGTAACAAGTTTTAATTCAAAGCTATAATGGCTAAAAACTAAGAAATAACACATTTTTCTTCTTAGTCCCTTTAAAGTGCATATAAAATAATTCTAAGTGAAAAGTACCACCCAAAGAAAGCCTAATTTGTGGTGCAAAAAAATGATGTTCAGATCATTTAGATGTGATAAGTAGCGATAAAGTTATTATGAAATTAATGTAAAAATGGCTTGGTTTATTAAGGGGAAAAAAACGTATAGGCTGTAGACACACAGGGCCCGTATGCAATTAACTTTTTTCACCTGGGTTTCTCCTGGGTGATATTTTTAAATTTGTAAATAAAATGCATTTTAAGCTGCCAGAAAGGAAGAAAATACTCAAAATCATTTTGATAGTACTTTTTCGCCATCTTTTTGGTACTTTTTAGTTGAAAAGTACTGGAAAGATATTTTAAATCAAACATGAAAAATTATCTCGTAGGAGAAAACTCAGATCAACAAGTGAATTGCATGTGGCCCTATGAGCGCTCTCTAAGTGCTTTTCTGGCCAGAGATTTGTGAGCGTTTTTTTTTAAATATGCTTCCATCGACTTGTATTAAAATTGCAGTAAAATCGCCGTAACATTGCCACGATCACAATTTTTTTTGAAAAATCACAATCGCTGCAATTTTACAGCGATTTTACCACAATTTGAATGTAAGTCAATGTGAGAGTTAAAAAAAAAAAAACGCTCAGAAAGCTGTGATGGACAGAAAAGCTCTCATAGTGTTGTTTACAGCCTTTTTGGTGAAGTGGTTAATGTCCACAGACTGAGGAACTTCAGCCTAAACAAACATACCGGCATTAAGTTACAATAGGTAATGTAATCTCTTACCCACCCTGTTTTAAAAGAACAGGCAAATGTTTGTGATTCATGGGGGCTGCCATCTTTGTCATGGGGGCAGCCATCTTTGTCATGGGGGCTGCCATCTTTGTCATGGGGGCAGCCATCTTTTTTGGTTGAAAGGAGGTGACAAGGAGCAGGAGACACAGTTCCAACTATCCTGTGTCCTGATCACCTCTCCCAGCTGCACACGCTAGGCTTCACATGTCAAATTCAAAATGTAAAAAAAGAAAATTGCACCAAAACAGCAGAACGAGAACAACATCAGAAATCCCATCATGCTTTGCACAGCATCAGGGGAAAAAAGCCCGGGCAGATTTCTTCTGTGCAGCTAAAAATGAGGCTTGTATAAGAGAAACAAAGTTCTGATGCTGTGAAACTAAGAAACACAAAGCCTTTTCAGTGATGCTGAGTCGATTTTTAGTCTGGAGTTTCACTTTAATGATGATAGGATATGCTGGACATACTTTGCTGAATGTTATTGTTATTTCCTGCCATAGGCCACTCCTGTTCATCCTACCCCTCTTTCCTTTCCATAGAGCAGTACTGGCTGCTTGGTAGAGAGACCAGCTGGGTGTTTGTATCTATCAACTGAAACAATCATGAACAATTGTTTCAAACTCAAGTCAAAGGAGTGTAGTGAGCCTAAATACAGTCTGAGGACCATTCCTGAGCACACATATTCAATTTCTGTCCACAAATACTTCAATGGCAGCAGAGCTAATTGGCTTGTGTGTAATAGACATAACATCATGTTAGACTAACATCCATTCCTTCTTCATGAGATCATATGATGCCACCTGGTGGCAGAGAATAGAATTAGCACATATGACGATTTTACATACATTAGAGATTCTGTATTAAACCTTAAAGGACCACTATCGTGAAAAAAACGTAATCTTAAAAATACATGAAAACACATAAAAAAAAGTATGTTTTTCCCAGAGTGAAATGTGCTATAGATTACTTTTCTCCTATGCTGATGTCACTTACAGTAGATAGTAGAAATCTGACAGGTTTTGGATTAGTCCATCTGTCCATGGGGGATTCTCAGGGTTTTCTTTATCTTCAAAAGCACTTAGTAAACAGCAGTTGCTCAGTCCAACTGCCAGAATAGTATGCAAACAGGCAGTCAGATAGATACTTTCCAGAATAAATAATATACTGAGAATCATCCATGAAGAAATGGACTAGTCAAAAACATGTCAGTTCTGTCAGATTTCTTCTACCTACTGTAAGTGACAGCAACATAGAAGGAAAGGAAGTGGAAACACATCAGAGATCTTTAATTTTTAATTAAAAACGCTTTATAAAATGCATTAAAAATGCAATGCATATGCATTATTAGACTTTCATTATGTGCGTTTTGGCAGCCAGCCTGCATATTATGCAACATTACCAGCATTTGCGGAACGCATAATGTAAAAACGCAACTTCTCCTGCGTCCCGTAGACTAACATTGCTGCATAAAACGCTGTGTTTCCCATTTTTTTTTTTGTGAAACAAAAATGGGCGTATCCACCCGTCACGAAGGAAGGCACATGTTACCCTCCCCCAAAAATAATAATATTAATAATTGGGTGGGGCAATTGCCCATCACAGCCAATCAGATTGTGTGACTCCAGGCAATGCAGCTTTTTAGTACTGTTTCCCCTGACTTCCTGTAGCGGTGCCTAAGCAATAATCATGTGATCAGTGCTGGAACCCCTAACCATGTAAGTGGTATATTTTATTCATCTTTGTTCTGTTTATCCGCTGATACGTGAGTAGCAGGGGTGCTCATTCGAATGGGAAGGGGAATTGACATTTCCGCATTACCGATCGGAACTCGGAAAACGAAAAAAGGAATTCTGTGGAGATTTACTGCAACTCGGTAATTTTAGGCCAATCACAGAGCTCTGAGGCTGGGAGCACTCATAACATAACGTGAAAAGCTGCGTTTTATGTCATGTTTCATGTTAATGTTCTGTGCGTTTTTACTGCGTTTTTGGTGCGGTTCGCATATACAAATGCGTTTTTCACTGAATTTTTATATTTCCAATTATGCAAATCACTAGGAAGACAACAGGAAGCAGAAATACAGCAAAATATATATATATATTTTGGGAAAAAACGCATGAAGAACGCATACCAATGCGTTCCCATTGACTTTCATTATGTGCATTTTTGATGCATCTATGAATAGTATGCAACAATACCTGCGTTTTTAAAAATGCATATAAAACGCATATGCGTTTTTTATATATGCGTTTTTTATATATGCGTTTTTTTCCTGCGGCCCATAGACTTCCATTGGCAAAAAAACAGAATAACGCAGTAATTTTAGATCAATCACAAGATTTGTTTTTTCTGATTTCCGATTTCCGGTATTTTTTTTGTTATTTTTGTACTGTCTGATGCAAAACTTACAAATAAAATACTCCTTGGAAAAACAGAAAATCAGGAAATCAGGTTCACACTTGCATTCCAGGTCTGGTTTCCCCGGACCCGGAACGCACTGTATGCTGTACAATCGGACCCGGATGTGAGTGGATACATTGTTATTCAATGTATCCATTCACACCAGTCCGTCTGTCAGGATCCGGATCCGGTCTGCGGTCCGGGCTGCGTTCAGGATTTTTCCAACATGCAGCATTTTTCCGGAACGCAGGCTCCGGCGGCCGCACCTGACCCGGAACCTGACCATTTTCTCTGCACCGTAGGAAGTGATGAGAAATGGAAGTTTCTCATCACACTGGCAATAGGAACGGGTGCTTACGGCACCCATCCTTTGTCACATGGGGGGTCCAGGCATGGACAGATGGGGGGGGGGGGAGACGGCAGCGCTGACAGGACAACAGCCCAGGTATGTTTATTACTGTGTTGTGGGCTGTTGTCCTGTACTGTGTGCTCTGTGTGCTCCATTCCCCCTCCCCCCCCCCCCCCCCCGACTCCCCTCATGCCTGTCTGTGCTACCGCGCCTGTTTAAAGTACAGTATCGGCAATCCAGAAGTGTTACTTTCCGGATGCCGAACTGATACTTTTTTCTCTGCACCCTGACCGGATCCTGCCCCCCCCCCCCCCCCCGGACCCGGACGTATGGGCCTGTTTCACACAAAACGCAAGTGTGAACCGGGTCTAAATCTAGCAACATTGATATATGTACAATTGTAATAAAAATACAGATAGCATTATATAAATCCATAATAATAATTTCCACTGCAATGTACTCACTACTATGTATAATGGAGGTACATAATGTCCATTACAGCAGCCTTGCAAATAAACAGTATGATGCTATCGCCACCTGGTGGTGCAGACGTGGCTTTACAGTAGCAAAACCTTCACCTGTGTTGTCTAGAATGGGAAAATTTGAAAACATAAGTCATCCCACAAAACTGAACTGAATGATTGCTAGAAGGAGGGATCATTTGCTAGGGTCATACCAGAATATAGCAAAGGTTATTATAAAGAGAACCTGTAGTGAAAATAACATAATTAATACAATTGCTTATTTTATTTACAATATTCATTTATCGATTATTTAGTCAGTGTTTGCCCATTGTAAATTATTTCCTCTCCCTGATTTACATTCTGAGATTTATCACTGATGGTGACATCTTTAGTTCTGCCAGGTGATCTGTACGGAATGTTCATTACTGAGAGTTCTATGCACAGAGGGAGATACTGCTTGCTTGGAGGTTGGATACAGCCATTATTTCCCACAATGCAACAAGGTTCACAGACAGGAAACTGTCAGGACCATGGCCATGACATCACACGGTGGGAGGAGTTTCTCCAAAATATCAGCCATACAGCGCCCCCCTGATGAGCTATTTGGGAAAAGGTTAAGATTTCTCGTGGGAAAGGGCGTATCAGCTACTGATTGGGATGAAGTTTAATCCTTGGTTACAGTTCCCTTTTAATATGTGCAGTTCTAGTAATTCTGTGGAGGAAGGAGAGTAAGTTAGACAGATGGCACCTCCGTATGGTTACTGCGGAAACAACACCCCCAACCACAAGCAGCAGTGAGTCACTACTACGCATACTGTACCGTACCGTACAATTCATTTCATTCAGTCTGTGCTGTCATATGGCCCTTCTCTGATTGACTTCCTTTCCATTTCGCCCTAACTACTAGTTCCTCTCTGCCAAGAGAACAAAGTACGAGAGATAGGATAAATAGAGGCAGGGGATGAATGATCAGATATTACCAGTTATATGCAGTACTACAATTTCAAACAGACAGAAGGCAACCCATTGATGCATGTCTTCGGCGCTGATTACAGCTCCTCTTCAAATTTCAGATTGCGGTGGTACTGTTTGCAAGCCCACGGATGTTTGCATACGATGTGCCTCTGACGAAGCGGCTTTTGGCCGTGAAACACATGTCAGGCAGTCTTTTTACGTGAATTGGAAGTCTGGTTTTGTATCTACACGTCCTGTCCGCAATTTGAAGATACTGTGAATGCAGAATAAATAAGAGAATTTTGGTTCAAAGAAAACCCCGCCTTCTGTCTGTTTGAAATTGTAGTACTGTATTTGGGGTTGAACCATACTATTTTACCCTGTCTATAACAGTTATATGCAGTGTGTGTGACATGAAGACTTCTGCAAATGTCTGTTCTCTGCAAGACAAAAAACTGTATGAAAGAACACCCAAAGTAACTGCAAAAAGAGACATACTTACCTCAGTAGCTGGAAGCCCCTGGATAGTACAGAAGCTTCTCAGATACTTCTACAGCCCGCTGTTCCAGAGCAGGGTCTCTCTATGCATATTCAATTTTCGCCAGTCTCATAGGTTTCTTGTGGCCACGGAAAAGCAAAGGCCATCAGCTGCTGGAATGGAGGTGTGTCCACAATCTTATATGGCAGTAGCTGTAACGCAAGTACCTTGGCTAGATGTGAAACAAGCTCATCGACTGGTAGGTATCTATGCTGCTTAGCTGCTGCGGCTTTCTATGTATGCTGGGAGCAAATGATTGACCTAGTAGATGCCCAGTCTACACTTCCCACCTAAATGGAGTATGGATGGAATAACAGACTGGTTCACAGTTGGCAAAGGTTTTTGACAAGTTTGCATATTGTCTCCTATTTATTTAAAGGGGCACTATGGCGAAAATTGTTAACATTTGAAATATGTGCAAACATAAACATATAAGAAGTACATTTTTTACAGAGTAAAATGAACCATAACTTACTTTTCTCCTATGTTGCTGTCACTTACAGTAGGCAGTAGAAATCTGACAGAAGCGACAGGTTCTGGACCAGTCCATCTCTTCATAGGGGATTCTCAGCAAGGCTTAGGGCTGGTTCAGACGGACGTCTGCGTAGCGTCGCGTCTGGGGGCGTTGCGGCGGCTGAGCGGTCAGGCTTTCAGTAGCCTTCGGTCGCGTCGTGATGCTGTTGCGGTTTTTTTTTCCCGTAGGGGAACATTAGCCGTCGCGGTTGGCCGCTCCCTGGAAGCTACATGTTGCTTCCAGGGGCAGCCCGAACGCTCGCGAAAATCGGGACCCGAACGCCGCGTTCGGGTAAAAGCGCGCAAAAGCTTGGTGTAAACGCTCTCATTCACTTGAATGGGAGCGTTTACCGCGACGGTCCGAACGCTTGCGGTAAACGCTCCGCAAGCGTCCGTCTGAACCAGCCCTTAAAGAGAGTCTGAAGCGAGAATAAATCTCGCTTCAGACCTCTTAGATAGCAGGGGCACGTGTGCCCCTGCTAAAATGCCGCTATCCCGCGGCTTAACGGGGGTCCCTTCACCCCCAAATCCCCCTCCGTGCAGCGCTTCCGCATTGGGGCAGGGCTAACCGCCACAGCCCTGCCTCCCGCGCGTCTATCAGACGTGTATCTCCGCCTCTCCCCCGCCCCTCTCAGTCTTCCTTCACTGAGAGGGGCGGGGGAGAGGCGGCGATGCGCCGCTGATAGACGCGACTGGAGGCAGGGCTGTTGCCGTTAGCCCTGCCTCCAGCAGCGACCAAGCCTGTGACCAAGTGTCGCAGTGGGGGGTTTGGGGGTCAAGGGACCCCCGTTTAGCGGCGCGTATGCGGCGGTTTAGCAGTGGCACACGTGCCCCTGCTGACTATGAGCTCTGAAGCGAGATTTATTCTCGCTTCAGACTCTCTTTAAGTGGAAATCTATGGCAAATATGGACAAAATACTATAGGAGATGTCATTTTACCAACAAAGATCAGGATAGTCAGAGCCATGGCCTTCCCAGTAGTTACATATGGCTGTGAAAGTTGAACTATAAGTAAAGTCATGTGTAGAAAAATGGATGCTTTTGAGCTGTGGGTGTGGAGAAAGCTACTGAGAGTTCACTGGACTGCCAGAATATCTAACCAGTCACTACTTATTTATTTTATTTATTTATTTATTGTATTTATAAAACGCCAACATTAGTGATGAGCGTAATGATCTAATTACGATTACGCAAAATGTCGTAAAATTTTGCGTAATTCGCGAAATTGCAATTATGGCTATAATCGAAATTTCGCAAATGTCACAAAATTACACGACATTTTGCGTTTATGGAGAATTTCGTAATTACGATTGTTTTTTCGTAATTATGATCGTTGTTCATAATTATGATCGTTTACGTGACATAAACAAATCAGAATTTCGGGAAATTCATCCATTCTCAAAATTGTGTTCCAGTCCAGAGCCTCCTGATACATTTAAAGCGACAGCACTTGCACCTTTGCATTATCAGATATTGCAAGGCCCAAAACCAAGTGTCTCAACATGACTGCTATGTGCACCATGGCAAAGAGCACCTGTCTTAGAAGTGGCTGCAGGCAGAGCCTCCTGATACATTTAAAGCGACAGCATGTGCAGGGCCTTTGCATCAAACCAATCAATGAGTGACTTTCCTGAGTTTAGTCATTACCTAAATGTGCATAATTACTATTAGAAACGAAATTGCATCCATTTTCATAACTAAAATAACTTTGTTTCTATACAAAACATGAAATTACGAAATTTCACACTAAACACAAATTTGCGCCGAAATGCGAAATTACGAAACCGGAATTTCGCTTACAGAATTCCAAATTACAGTTTGTATGGCACTTACGAAATTACGAATTCGTGTTGTAGCGGTAAAATTTGTGTCCGCAATTAAGGAAACAAAATTACGAAAATGTCTGCTTAACACTAGCCAACATATTACGCAGCGCATAAATAAGGCCAGGGTGTTCACCAGAAGGGTTGATACTACCAGGCCCGGTCTGCCCATGATGCCAAGTGTGGCGACTTCCTCAGGAGGCAGAAGTCTGGGGGCGGCACCAGGCAGAAACAGGAAGTGAAGAGAGTGCCTGGCCACAGGGCCGGCGCTATAATGCAGGCAATTCAGAGGTTTCCTCCACCCCCCCCTCATCTCCACCAATCCAGCACTGGGACCCACCAAACCTGTTCGATAAGGGCTTCATGAGCGCGGTCCCATCCGTAAATGAGGCTGGCTGCACTGCACAGGATGCCTATGCAGTAGCACGGAGGCACTCGGGTTCGGTGGAAAACGCCAATCCCAAGCGGCTCCCTGCTACTGCGCCGGTGCCAGGTGTCCTCTTTCATGGGCAGGGCGTGGCCCGGATCTTCCAGAGGGTTCCGGCATCCAGGCGGACCTGGGAAGCCTCTGGAGGTAAGGATTCCAGGCTTCTATTTTATATTGAAACATTTACAAAGTAGGTTGAATGTTTTACTGTCTCTAATCAGTGGCAGCCTATTAAAGCGGATCCGAGATGAAAAACTAACTATAACAAGTAACTTGTCTATATATCTTATCTAAAGTTTAAAATCTAGCTGCAAACAGCTTTAATAGAATATGATTATTTCTTCCTGTGATACAATGACAGCAGCCATGTTGTTTGTAAACATTACACAGAGGCAGGCTTATCTGTATCTTGAGCAAAAAAACCTAATCCCCCCTCCTCCTCCCTCCCCCCTCTGCCTCTGAAATCTCTGGCTAGTAATACCTCCTCCTCCTTCTCCCCAGACTGAGCTCCCATGAGCCCTTGCTACTGTCTGAAAGTGCCTTGGCTCTCTGAAAACCTGTGGGCGTGGCTTGTTTAGTTTATAGGGAATTAGAGTATTAAAACAGAAACAAAAAAGTATTTGGCTTGAGGAATGCCCTATAAACAATAGGAAAGAAACACAATTATGCAATGTGTAAAAGTTTATTTTGGATCCACTTTAAAGTAAACCAGAGACGAAGCACCCTTGTGTATTCTACCATATCACTGGGAACATTAGAGAAAACATCTACCCTGCTTTCTGTTTCATCCTCACTGTTAAAAGTGTCTGTTATCAGCTGTGATAAGAATCCCCGACTGAGCATTCAGTCTGGCTTTGCCGGGAATGATTTTAGCTCATGATTTTAGAGTCATTATAGCAGAGCCACAAGGGGGCAGGCTTGGGCTTGAAAAGACACCAGAGAAGACAGACTCAGCTATAATCTTTCCATAGCAAAGCCAGACTGAATGCTCAGTCGGGGATTCTTATCAGAGGTGATAACAGTCGGATTAAACAGAGAACAATGAAACAAAGAGCAGATTAGGTGTTTACTGTCATGTTCCTACTGATTTATAAGGTAAAATACAAGAGGGTGCTTCATCTCTGGTTCTCTTTAAAATGTCCCTGAGTTAGAAAAAGGTAAATAGTTCATGTATGTTATCTTTTCCTGCTCTCAGAAGTTCTATTCTGCCAGGAAAAAACTTGTATAGCCGTAATTTGCTTATCAGTGATGTTTACTATATTCCCCACAAGACAGAAGCTGTCACTTCCATGCCTAGAAATTAACTCTTTCAGTCAGCAAAATAAAACAAGCAAAACAGTCTGGTCAGGGCCGGGCCGAGGCATAGGCTGGAGAGGCTCCAGCCTCAGGGCGCAGTGTAGGAGGGGGCGCACTACTCATTCAGCTGTCATTCCTAATTGTGTATGAAGCAGAAAGAAATAAGAAAAGGGGATACATAGCAGTGACTGCAAGCCATATAACTAGATATTAAGGTGTTGGGGAGGTGGTGGGCCCTGTGGCGCCTCTTAGTCTAATAGCAATCAGTGTGTGATGGCTGGGGTGGGAGGGATGGAGGAGGGGCCTCTTAGTGTAATAGCAATCAGTGTGTGACGGCTGGGGTGGCAGGGATGGAGGGGCGCACTTTGGTGTCTCAGCCTTGGGTGCTGGAGGACCTTGTCCCGCCTCTGAGTCTGGTTATTGATATGCTTTGCATAGTACATACACATGTTCATCTCATCATGTCACACGTCACCTCAGCTACACTTCTAAGTCACAGGTTCACCTCAGTTCTTGCCAAAGTTGCTCCATGTTTCCTGATTCCAATGACCTTCAACAACCCACAGTTCACTCTCTGTCCATTACATCCCAGCCTTTCCCAGGCGCCTTTGTAATGAGATAATCAATGATTTTCACTCTGCCTGCCTGGGGCTGTAATGTTGTGTAGAGCAGTGTAATGTCTGCTGTGTGGTCAGGACCATTAGCTCCACTTAGGTCTCGGGTTTAAGTGATACAGAACATCACATGGAGTTTCCTGCTCATAGGTCAGCATGCTGGACACATTGATCATTCTTTTATCTGCTGCTTCTCATTCTAGGACTCTCCTGGCCACAGTTATCTGCTTCTTCTGGTAAACTTGATTTTATGTCCTGCTGCATTTATAATGTTTATAATGTAAGACACTTCTAGTATAATATACTTTGCATGCAAACCATATTGGAAGCTAAAGTTCCTCCTAGTGCAATAAATGTTAGCACTTGTCTTGGATGCAGGGCATGCATTTTTTCAGTCTAGCAGAGGCGGTGTATGCCTGTGCGATTAACCATTCAATTGCAACATACGTTTAGGGACGCACAGCCTTTCCACCCACCTTTTCTTAACGTTGTAACTATTTAACTGTCAGGTTAGCTGCTCCCAGCCCCTCCTCCTGAGTTTCCTGTTTGCATTATTAGTATTATTATTTAGTATTTATATAGCGCCAACATATTACGCAGCGCTGTACAGTGTATATATATATATATATATCTTGTCACTAACTGTCCCTCAAAGGAGCTCACAATCTAATCCCTACCATTGCCATATGTCTATATTATGTAGTGTAAGTACTGTAGTCTAGGGCCAATTTTTAGGGGCAGCCAATTAACTTATCCGTATGTTTTTGGAATGTGGGAGGAAACCGGAGTGCCCGGAGGAAACCCACGCAGACACGGAGAGAACATACAAACTCTTTGCAGATAGTGCCCTGGCTGGGATTCGAACCAGGGACCCAGCGCTGCAAGGCGAGAGAGCTAACCACTACGCCACCGTGCTGCATAAAAAGTAGTAGCAGATTTGCATCTGAATTGAATGCAAAGTGTGCAGAAAATATATTTAGGTGCTGCACACTGAGCTGGTGGTCATTTCAGATGCAGCCTTAGTGGTATGCGCTGGATTTTGGACTAGCCCATCTTCCCATAGGGGGGTTCTCAGGGTTTTCTTTATTTTTAAAAGCATTTAGTGAATGGCAGTTGCTCCGTCCAACTGCCAAAATAGTGTGCAGCGAGCAGGGAGGCTGGTCAGCATCTTTGTATAAATCTTTTTCAGAGAATAAAGGCCATGCTGAGATTCCCCTATGGAGAGATGGACTAGCCGAAAACCTGTCAGTAATGTCAGATTTCTACTACCTACTGTAAGTGACAGCAACATCGGAGAGAAGTAATTTATGGCTCATTTTACTCTGCGAGAAATGTACTTCTTATTTGTGTGTGTTTTAAATTTTAAGATTTTCGCGACAGTTCCTCTTTAAGTAGTTAAAGCAGGGCCCGGCCAGGCACTTCTGAGGAAGCATGTTTCTAGGCTTGACAGACGTGTTTTGTGCATTTTGTAAAAAGGGGGCAGGGCATTACATTAAAAGGGGGAGGGATTTACAGGGCCCTTCACTCCTTTATGCAGAGCAGTGCAGTGTGCAATTACTTATGTCACCCGGGCTGTGCTCCCTTCACTTCATTCTGCTGTGTCAGCATGCACAATGCCGGCATAGCTCCCAACTGTCCCTGTTTTGGAAGGACTGTCCCTCTTTGGGAGCCCTGCTCATCTGTGCCTCTTTCCTCCTCATTTGTCCCTCTTTCAGGACTGATGTACAGATCTGTGTAAATATATGTATTTTATCTACTGAAAAATGTGTTTAGCTGACTCTAAACTTTATTCCCATCCTTTAAATTGATATATTTTTTTTTATTTTCAAATGTTAATATGAAGGAAGGAAAGGACCAGTGTGGTTTGAATTATAAAACAACATATTTTTCTTATGAAATCTTTATGGTATGCGTGACTAGGGTTGTGACGGGGGCATGATCAGGGGTGTGGCTTAAGTGTCCCTCTTTCTTAATTCAAAAAGTTGGGAGGTATGTGCGCGTCATGTGACATTGGTGCCTTATAGAGGAAACCACAGCAGAGCCGTGGGAACTCTCGAACCGGGGGACCGGGGATGACAGAGGCAGACCACACATGGGGGGGGAGGGGAGTTTAAACATGGTGCCCCACAAAGTTTTCACTCAGGGGGGCTCATAAAGTGTGGGGGAGGGGGGCCCTTGCACACTAGTTCTGCCCCTGAACCTGAGGAGGGTGAATTTATTTCTTCACTGTCAACCCCCCCCCCCCCCCCCCCCCCAAAAAAAAAAAAAACCAAATGAAACGAAAATAGGTGAAGTAAAATGTCCGTATGTTTGAAGCTGTAGGAGTGGCGCTCTGTACGATCTGTGTGCATTAATGGTAACAAATGACAAT
Source organism: Hyperolius riggenbachi (assembly GCF_040937935.1). NCBI lineage: Eukaryota > Metazoa > Chordata > Amphibia > Anura > Hyperoliidae > Hyperolius > Hyperolius riggenbachi. The sequence continues at coordinate 9,111,913 of NC_090651.1, forward strand.
TAGCATCAGTGTTTTCTAGAATCCTCTTTCCCGGTCACAGTTCATAAATTAAATGTCATTTTATAGCGTGTGAACGAGCGCCGCTTCCTGTCCCGTATTTCATTCCTCCTCCTCCGCCATCGTTCTCTGCCAGCTGCTATTATCAGAGCTGCTGCTAAAAATATAATCCAGGGAGCACAATAATGGTCGTGGAACAGTTGCCCGCTGTCACTGTGTGTAGCTGCATGACTGCAGGGAACAATGCGCTCAGATCCTGCACTTCCTATGCTGCCTGACTAATCCATACGCTGACGCTAGATCAACCGCCAAACAGAAATTATCCATTATTTATTGACATATTTATAGAACTGGCGTTTTTTTTACAAAGCAATTTATATTGGGCTCCTAGCTTTCACATTTTTTGGAGGGACAATCCCTTTTTTGGAACCAAATCCCTCTGTCCCTCTACAATGTAAAGCAGTCAGTGTACAGCTTGTATAACAGTGTAATATTGTATGATATCTTCTCATGGGACAGCACTGCAGATGTGACACTGTGATACAATGTAAAGCAGTCAGTGTACAGCTTGTATAACAGTGTAATATTGTATGATATCTTCTCTTGGGACAGCACTGCAGATGTGACACTGTGATACAATGTAAAGCAGTCAGTGTACAGCTTGTATAACAGTGTAATATTGTATGATATCTTCTCATGGGACAGCACTGCAGATGTGACACTGTGATACAATGTAAAGCAGTCAGTGTACAGCTTGTATAACAGTGTAATATTGTATGATATCTTCTCATGGGACAGCACTGCAGATGTGACGCTGTGATACAATGTAAAGCAGTCAGTGTACAGCTTGTATAACAGTGTAATATTGTATGATATCTTCTCATAAGACAGCACTACAGATGTGACGCTGTGATACAATGTTAAGCAGTCAGTGTATAGCAGTGTAATATTGTATGATATCTTCTCATGGGACAGCACTGCAGATGTGACACTGTGATACAATGTAAAGCAATCAGTGTACAGCTTGTATAACAGTGTAATATTGTATGATATCTTCTCATGGGACAACACTGCAGATGTGACGCTGTGATACAATGTAAAGCAGTCAGTGTACAGCTTGTATAACAGTGTAATATTGTATGATATCTTCTCATGGGACAACACTGCAGATGTGACACTGTGATACAATGTAAAGCAGTCAGTGTACAGCTTGTATAACGGTGTAATATTGTATGATATCTTCTCATGGGACAGCACTGCAGATGTGACACTGTGATACAATGTAAAGCAGTCAGTGTACAGCTTGTATAACAGTGTAATATTGTATGATATCTTCTCATGGGACAACACTGCAGATGTGACACTGTGATACAATGTAAAGCAGTCAGTGTACAGCTTGTATAACGGTGTAAATATTGTATGATATCTTCTCATGGGACAGCACTGCAGATGTGACACTGTGATACAATGTAAAGCAGTCAATGTACAGCTTGTATAACAGTGTAAATATTGTATGATATCTTCTCATGGGACAGCACTGCAGATGTGACACTGTGATACAATGTAAAGCAGTCAGTGTACAGCTTGTATAACAGTGTAAATATTGTATGATATCTTCTCATGGGACAACACTGCAGATGTGACACTGTGATACAATGTAAAGCAGTCAGTGTACAGCTTGTATAACAGTGTAAATATTGTATGATATCTTCTCATGGGACAGCACTGCAGATGTGACACTGTGATACAATGTAAAGCAGTCAGTGTACAGCTTGTATAACAGTGTAAATATTGTATGATATCTTCTCATGGGACAGCACTGCAGATGTGACGCTGTGATACAATGTAAAGCAGTCAGTGTACAGCTTGTACAACAGTGTAATATTGTATGATATCTTCTCATGGGACAGCACTGCAGATGTGACACTGTGACACAATGTAAAGCTGTCAGTGTACAGCTTGTATAACAGTGTAATATTGTATGATATCTTCTCATGGGACAGCACTACATATGTGACACTGTGATACAATGTAAAGTAGTCGGTGTACAGCTTGTATAGCAGTGTAATATTGTATGATATCTTCTCATGGGACAGCACTGCAGATGTGACACTGTGATACAATGTAAAGCAGTCAGTGTACAGCTTGTATAACAGTGTAAATACTGTATGATATCTTCTCATGGGACAGCACTGCAGATGTGACACTGTGATACGATGTAAAGCAGTCAGTGTACAGCTTGTATAACAGTGTAATATTGTATGATATCTTCTCATGGGACAACACTGCAGATGTGACACTGTCTGTGATACAATGTAAAGCAGTCAGTGTACAGCTTGTATAACAGTGTAATATTGTATGATATCTTCTCATGGGACAGCACTGCAGATGTGACACTGTGACACAATGTAAAGCAGTCAGTGTACAGCTTGTATAACAGTGTAATATTGTATGATATCTTCTCATGGGACAACACTGCAGGTGTGACCCTGTGACACAATGTAAAGCAGTCAGTGTACAGCTTGTATAACAGTGTAAATATTGTATGATATCTTCTCATGGGACAGCACTGCAGATGTGACACTGTGACACAATGTAAAGCAGTCAGTGTACAGCTTGTATAACAGTGTAATATTGTATGATATCTTCTCATGGGACAACACTGCAGATGTGACATTGTGATACAATGTAAAGCAGTCAGTGTACAGCTTGTATAACAGTGTGATATTGTATGATATCTTCTCATGGGACAACACTGCAGATGTGACATTGTGATACAATGTAAAGCAGTCAGTGTGCAGCTTGTATAACAGTGTAATATTGTATGATATCTTCTCATGGGACAGCACTGCAGATGTGACACTGTGACACAATGTAAAGCTGTCAGTGTACAGCTTGTATAACAGTGTAATATTGTATGATATCTTCTCATGGGACAGCACTACATATGTGACACTGTGATACAATGTAAAGCAGTCAGTGTACAGCTTGTATAACAGTGTAAATATTGTATGATATCTTCTCATGGGACAACACTGCAGGTGTGACCCTGTGATACAATGTAAAGCAGTCAGTGTACAGCTTGTATAACAGTGTAATATTGTATGATATCTTCTCATGGGACAGCACTGCAGATGTGACACTGTGATACAATGTAAAGCAGGCAGTGTACAGCTTGTATAACAGTGTAATATTGTATGATATCTTCTCATGGGACAACACTGCAGATGTGACACTGTCTGTGATACAATGTAAAGCAGTCAGTGTACAGCTTGTATAACAGTGTAATATTGTATGATATCTTCTCATGGGACAGCACTGCAGATGTGACGCTGTGATACAATGTAAAGCAGTCAGTGTGCAGCTTGTATAACAGTGTAAATATTGTATGATATCTTCTCATGGGACAGCACTGCAGATGTGACACTGTGATACAGTGTAAAGCAGTCAGTGCACAGCTTGTATAACAGTGTAAATATTGTATGATATCTTCTAATGGGACAGCACTGCAGATGTGACACTGTGATACAATGTAAAGCAGTCAGTGTACAGCTTGTATAACAGTGTAATATTGTATGATATCTTCTCATGGGACAGCACTGCAGATGTGACACTGTGATACAATGTAAAGCAGTCAGTCAGTGTACAGCTTGTATAACAGTGTAAATATTGTATGATATCTTCTCATGGGACAACACTGCAGATGTGACACTGTGATACAATGTAAAGCAGTCAGTGTACAGCTTGTATAACAGTGTAAATATTGTAAGATATCTTCTCATGGGACAACACTGCAGATGTGACGCTGTGATACGATGTAAGACAGTCAGTGTACAGCTTGTATAACAGTGTAATATTGTATGATATCTTCTCATGGGACAGCACTGCAGATGTGACACTGTGATACAATGTAAAGCAGTCAGTGTACAGCTTGTATAACAATGTAAATATTGTATATCTTCTCATGGGACAGCACTGCAGATGTGACACTGTGATACAATGTAAAGCAGTCAGTGTGCAGCTTGTATAACAGTGTAAATATTGTATGATATCTTCTCATGGGACAACACTGCAGATGTGACGCTGTGATACAATGTAAATCAGTCAGTGTACAGCTTGTATAACAGTGTAAAAATTGTATGATATCTTCTCATGGGACAGCACTGCAGATGTGACACTGTAATACAATGTAAAGCAGTCAGTGTACAGCTTGTATAACAGTGTAATATTGTATGATAACTTCTCATGGGACAGCACTGCAGATGTGACACTGTGATACAATGTAAAGCAGTCAGTGTACAGCTTGTATAACAGTGTAATATTGTATGATATCTTCTCATGGGACAGCACTGCAGATGTGACGCTGTGATACAATGTAAAGCAGTCAGTGTGCAGCTTGTATAACAGTGTAAATATTGTATGATATCTTCTCATGGGACAGCACTGCAGATGTGACACTGTGATACAATGTAAAGCAGTCAGTGCACAGCTTGTATAACAGTGTAAATATTGTATGATATCTTCTCATGGGACAACACTGCAGATGTGACACTGTGATACAATGTAAAGCAGTCAGTGTACAGCTTGTAAAACAGTGTAATATTGTATGATATCTTCTCATGGGACAGCACTGCAGATGTGACACTGTGATACAATGTAAAGCAGTCAGTGTACAGCTTGTATATCTGTAAATATTGTATGATATCTTCTCATGGGACAGCACTGCAGATGTGACACAATGTAAAGCAGTCAGTGTACAGCTTGTATAACATTGTAAACATTGTATGATATCTTCTCATGGGACATCACTGCAGATGTGACACAATGTGACACAATGTAAAGCAGTCAGTGTACAGCTTGTATAACAGTGTAAATATTGTATGATATCCTCTCATGGGACAGCACTGCAGATGTGACACTGTGATACAATGTAAAGCAGTCAGTGTACAGCTTGTATAACAGTGTAAATATTGCATGATATCTTCTCATGGGACAACACTGCAGATGTGACGCTGTGATACAATGTAAAGCAGTCAGTGTACAGCTTGTATAACAGTGTAAATATTGTATGATATCTTCTCCTAGGACAGCACTGCAGATGTGACGCTGTGATACAATGTAAAGCAGTCAGTGCACAGCTTGTATAACAGTGTAATATTGTATGATATCTTCTCATGGGACAGCACTGCAGAGGTGACACTGTGATACGATGTAAGACAGTCAGTGTACAGCTTGTATAACAGTTTAATATTGTATGATATCGTCTCATGGGACAACACTGCAGATGTGACACTGTGATACAATGTAAAGCAGTCAGTGTACAGCTTGTATAACAGTGTAATATTGTATGATATCTTCTCATGTGACAGCATTGCAGATGTGACGCTGTGATACAATGTAAAGCAGTCAGTGTACAGCTTGTATAACAGTGTAATATTGTATGATATCTTCTCATGGGACAACACTGCAGATGTGACACTGTGATACGATGTAAAGCTGTCAGTGTACAGCTTGTATAACAGTGTAATATTGTATGATATCTTCTCATGGGACAGCACTGCAGATGTGACACTGTGATACAATATAAAGCAGTCAGTGTACAGCTTCTATAACAGTGTAATATTGTATGATATCTTCTCATGGGACAGCACTGCTGATGTGACACTGTGATACAATGTAAGACAGTCAGTGTACAGCTTGTATAACAGTGTAATCTTGTATGATATCTTCTCCTGGGACAGCACTGCAGATGTGACACTGTGATACAATGTAAGACAGTCAGTGTACAGCTTGTATAACAGTGTAATCTTGTATGATATCTTCTCATGGGACAGCACTGCAGATGTGACGCTGTGATACAATGTAAAGCAGTCAGTGTACAGCTTGTATAATAGTGTAATATTGTATGATATCTTCTCATGGGACAGCACTGCAGATGTGACACTGTGATACAATGTAAAGCAGTCAGTGCACAGCTTGTATAACAGTGTAATATTGTATGATATCTTCTCATGGGACAGCACTGCAGAGGTGACACTGTGATACGATGTAAGACAGTCAGTGTACAGCTTGTATAACAGTGTAATATTGTATGATATCTTCTCATGGGACAACACTGCAGATGTGACACTGTGATACAATGTAAAGCAGTCAGTGTACAGCTTGCATAACAGTGTAATATTGTATGATATCTTCTCATGGGACAGCACTGCAGATGTGACACTGTGATACAATATAAAGCAGTCAGTGTACAGCTTCTATAACAGTGTAATATTGTATGATATCTTCTCATGGGACAGCACTGCTGATGTGACACTGTGATACAATGTAAGACAGTCAGTGTACAGCTTGTATAACAGTGTAATCTTGTATAATATCTTCTCCTGGGACAGCACTGCAGATGTGACACTGTGATACAATGTAAGACAGTCAGTGTACAGCTTGTATAACAGTGTAATCTTGTATGATATCTTCTCATGGGACAGCACTGCAGATGTGACGCTGTGATACAATGTAAAGCAGTCAGTGTACAGCTTGTATAACTGTAAATATTGTATGATATCTTCTCATGGGACAGCACTGCAGATGTGACGCTGTGATACAATGTAAAGCAGTCAGTGTACAGCTTGTATAATAGTGTAATATTGTATGATATCTTCTCATGGGACAGCACTGCAGGTGTGACACTGTGATACAATGTAAAGCAGTCAGTGCACAGCTTGTATAACAGTGTAATATTGTATGATATCGTCTCATGGGACAGCACTGCAGAGGTGACACTGTGATACGATGTAAGACAGTCAGTGTACAGCTTGTATAACAGTGTAATATTGTATGATATCTTCTCATGGGACAACACTGCAGATGTGACACTGTGATACGATGTAAAGCTGTCAGTGTACAGCTTGTATAACAGTGTAATATTGTATGATATCTTCTCATGGGACAGCACTGCAGATGTGACACTGTGATACAATATAAAGCAGTCAGTGTACAGCTTCTATAACAGTGTAATATTGTATGATATCTTCTCATGGGACAGCACTGCTGATGTGACACTGTGATACAATGTAAGACAGTCAGTGTACAGCTTGTATAACAGTGTAATCTTGTATGATATCTTCTCCTGGGACAGCACTGCAGATGTGACACTGTGATACAATGTAAGACAGTCAGTGTACAGCTTGTATAACAGTGTAATCTTGTATGATATCTTCTCATGGGACAGCACTGCAGCTGTGACGCTGTGATACAATGTAAAGCAGTCAGTGTACAGCTTGTATAATAGTGTAATATTGTATGATATCTTCTCATGGGACAGCACTGCAGATGTGACACTGTGATACAATGTAAAGCAGTCAGTGCACAGCTTGTATAACAGTGTAATATTGTATGATATCTTCTCATGGGACAGCACTGCAGAGGTGACACTGTGATACGATGTAAGACAGTCAGTGTACAGCTTGTATAACAGTGTAATATTGTATGATATCTTCTCATGGGACAACACTGCAGATGTGACACTGTGTGACAATGTAAAGCAGTCAGTGTACAGCTTGTATAACAGTGTAATATTGTATGATATCTTCTCATGGGACAGCACTGCAGATGTGACACTGATACAATATAAAGCAGTCAGTGTACAGCTTCTATAACAGTGTAATATTGTATGATATCTTCTCATGGGACAGCACTGCTGATGTGACACTGTGATACAATGTAAGACAGTCAGTGTACAGCTTGTATAACAGTGTAATCTTGTATGATATCTTCTCCTGGGACAGCACTGCAGATGTGACACTGTGATACAATGTAAGACAGTCAGTGTACAGCTTGTATAACAGTGTAATCTTGTATGATATCTTCTCATGGGACAGCACTGCAGATGTGACGCTGTGATACAATGTAAAGCAGTCAGTGTACAGCTTGTATAACTGTAAATATTGTATGATATCTTCTCATGGGACAGCACTGCAGATGTGACGCTGTGATACAATGTAAAGCAGTCAGTGTACAGCTTGTATAATAGTGTAATATTGTATGATATCTTCTCATGGGACAGCACTGCAGATGTGACACTGTGATACAATGTAAAGCAGTCAGTGCACAGCTTGTATAACAGTGTAATATTGTATGATATCGTCTCATGGGACAGCACTGCAGAGGTGACACTGTGATACGATGTAAGACAGTCAGTGTACAGCTTGTATAACAGTGTAATATTGTATGATATCTTCTCATGGGACAACACTGCAGATGTGACACTGTGATACAATGTAAAGCAGTCAGTGTACAGCTTGTATAACAGTGTAATATTGTATGATATCTTCTCATGGGACAGCACTGCAGATGTGACACTGTGATACAATATAAAGCAGTCAGTGTACAGCTTCTATAACAGTGTAATATTGTATGATATCTTCTCATGGGACAGCACTGCAGATGTGACGCTGTGATACAATGTAAAGCAGTCAGTGTACAGCTTGTATAACAGTGTAATATTGTATGATATCTTCTCATGGGACAGCACTGCAGATGTGACGCTGTGATACGATGTAAGACAGTCAGTGTACAGCTTGTATAACAGTGTAATATTGTATGATATCTTCTCATGGGACAACACTGCAGATGTGACACTGTGATACAATATAAAGCAGTCAGTGTACAGCTTCTATAACAGTGTAATATTGTATGATATCTTCTCATGGGACAGCACTGCAGATGTGACGCTGTGATACAATGTAAAGCAGTCAGTGTACAGCTTGTATAACAGTGTAATATTGTATGATATCTTCTCATGGGACAGCACTGCAGATGTGACGCTGTGATACGATGTAAAGCAGTCAGTGTACAGCTTGTATAACAGTGTAATATTGTATGATATCTTCTCATGGGACAGCACTGCAGATGTGACACTGTGATACAATGTAAAGCAGTCAGTGTACAGCTTGTATAACAGTGTAATATTGTATGATATCTTCTCATGGGACAGCACTGCTGATGTGACACTGTGATACAATGTAAGACAGTCAGTGTACAGCTTGTATAACAGTGTAATCTTGTATGATATCTTCTCCTGGGACAGCACTGCAGATGTGACACTGTGATACAATGTAAAGCAGTTAGTGTACAGCTTGTATAACAGTGTAATATTGTATGATATCTTCTCATGGGACAACACTGCAGATGTAACGCTGTGATAGAATGTAAAGCAGTCAGTGTACAGCTTGTATAACAGTGTGAATATTGTATGATATCTTCTCATGGGACAGCACTGCAGATATGATACTGTAATACAATGTAAATCAGTCAGTGTACAGCTTGTATAACAGTGTAAATTTACTGTCCCATCAAAATAACTCAACACACAGCCATTAATGTCTAAACAGCTGGCAACACAATGTAAAGCAGTCAGTGTACAGCTTGTATAACAGTGCAATATTGTATGATATCTTCTCATGGGACAACACTGCAGATGTGACGCTGTGATACAATGTAAAGCAGTCAGTGAACAGCTTGTATAATAGTATAAATATTGTATGATATCTTCTCTTGGGACAGCACTGCAGATGTGACACTGTGATACAATGTAAATCAGTCAGTGTACAGCTTGTATAACCGTGTAAATATTGTATGATATCTTCTCGTGGGACAGCACTGCAGATGTGACACTGACACAATGTAAAGCAGTCAGTGTACAGCTTGTATAACAGTGTAATATTGTATGATATCTTCTCATGGGACAACACTGCAGATGTGACACTGTGATACAATGTAAAGCAGTCAGTGTACAGCTTGTATAACAGTGTAAATATTGTATGATATCTTCTCATGGGGCAGCACTGCAGAGGTGACGCTGTGAAAATGTAAAGCAGTCAGTGTACAGCTTGTATAACAGTGTAAATATTGTATGATATCTTCTCATGGGACAGCACGGCAGATATAACGCTGTGCTACAATGTAAAGCAGTCAGTGTACAGCTTGTATAACAGTGTAATATTTTATGATCTCTTCTCATGGGACAACACTGCAGATGTGACGCTGTGATACAATGTAAAGCAGTCAGTGTACAGCTTGTATAACAGTGTAAATATTGTATGATATCTTCTCATGGGACAACACTGCAGATGTGACACTGTGCTACAATGTAAAGCAGTCAGTGTACAGCTTATATAACAGTGTAAATATTGTATGATATCTTCTCATGCGACAGCACTGCAGGCAGTGTTGCCAACCGCACGTAAATTTACGGACAGCCCGTAAATTTTGATACTAAATAAGCTGCCCGTGAATTCCGTAAGGAATTCTGCAGCGTCCGTAAAAGGGCGACCAGTCGGCTGCCCGCTCTGTTGCAGGAGGACAGCAGCGCAGTGGAGGGAGAGCTGTGGGCAGCGGTGGAGAAGGGGGGAAATATCCCCCCCTTCTCTCACCTGATGCCACAGCTCTCCCTTCACTGCGCTGCTGTCCTCCTGCTGGGGGGGGGGGGGTCACCTGGCTACATATACTGGGCACATATAACCCTGACTACATATACTGGGGACATATACCCGACTACATATACTGGGCACATTACCCCTGGCTACATATACTGGGCACATATACCCCCTGACTACATATAATGGGTACATATACCCCCTGGCTACATATACTGGGCACATATACCCCCTGGCTACATATACTGGGAACAGGTCCTCTGGCTACATATACTGGGCACATATAACCCTGACTACATATACTGGGGACATATACCCGACTACATATACTGGGCACATTACCCCTGGCTACATATACTGGGCACATATACCCCTGGCTAAATATACTGGGTACATATACCCCTGGCTATATATACTGGGCACATATACCCCTGGCTACATATACTGGGCACATATACCTCTGGCTACATATACTGGGCACATATAACCCTCCCTGACTACATATACTGGGACATATACCTGTGGCTACATATACTGGGCACATATACCCTGGCTACATATATTGGGGACATATACCCCTGCCTACATATACCCCTGGCTACATATACTGGGGACATATATCCCTGGCTACATATGCTGGGGACATATACCTCTGGCTACATATATTGGGCACATATACCCCTGGCTACATATGCTGGGGACATATACCTCTGGCTACATTTTCTGGGCACATATACCCCTGCCTACATATACTGGGGACATATACCTCAGGCTACATATACTGGGCACATATATCTGCTGGCTACATATACTAAGGACACTGGCTGTTTGCCATTATGTGCATTTACTGGTGAAAAGCTGTCTCTTATTATGTGCATTTACTGGTGAAAAGCTGTCTCTTATTATGTGCATTTACTGGTGAAAAGCTGTCTCTTATTATGTGCATTTACTGGTGAAAAGCTGTCTCTTATTATGTGCATTTACTGGTGAAAAGCTGTCTCTCATTACGTGCATTTACTGGTGAAAGACTGTCTCTTAAAACGTGCATTTACTGGTGAAAGGCTGTCTCTTATGTGCATTTACTGGTGAAAAGCTGTCTCTTATGTGCATTTACTGGTGAAACGCTGTCTCTCATGTGCATTTAGTGGGTAAACGCTGTCTCTCATGTGCATTTACTTGCCATGCCCACTTTTGTCGCCGCAGCGTGCAAAGTTTCCTCGAACATGTTGCCCCCTACCCATTTGACTGGCCCCTCATATGTGCCAGTCTAGAACCGACCCTGTACCCCTGCCTAGTGCCTACATATACCCCTGGCTACCTGTTCTGGGGACATCTCTCCCCCTGGCTACCTGTTCTGGGGACATCTATACCCCTGGCCACCTATTCTGGGGACACCTATAGACTTTGGGGCTACCTGTTTTTGGGGAACCACTGCTGTCAGATTAAATGTATTTTGGGGAACTGCTGCCAGATTATGTGTATGTTGGGGGAATCGCTGCTGCCAGATTACATCTATTTTTTGGGAACCACTGCCATATTATCTGTATTTTGGAAGAACCTCTGCCAGATTACTTGGATTTTTGGTGAAATTTTGGGGGAAGGGGAGGAAACACTATGGCAGAGCTCAAACTTCCCTGGCAGACCTTTTACAGCAATACTAAAAGCATGTATATTTGGCCCCACCCATGACCACGCCCACATTCTGTTGCGTGACCACACCCATTTTTCGGCGCGGCGCAGGGGATTTTGTCAGTAAAAAAAAATCTTTTGTCAGTAAATTTGTAGGTATTTGTCAGTAAAAAATAGCGTGAAAGGTTGGGAACACTGACTGCAGGTGTAACACTGTGATACAATGTAAAGCAGTCAGTGTACAGCTTGTATAACAGTGTAAATTTACTGTCCCATCAAAATAATTCAACACACAACAATTAATATTTAAACTGCTGGCAACAAAAGTGAGTACACCCCTAAGTGGAGAATGTCACAATTCTGCCCAATCAGACATTTTCCCTCCCCGGGGTCATGTGATTGGTTAGTGTTATAAGGTCTGTGAAGTGACTGGGGAGCAGGAGGTGTGTTACATTTGGTGTTATCGCTCTCACACTCTCATACTGGTCACTGGAAGCTCAGCATGGCTCCTCATGGCAAAGAAACCCTCTGAGGAGCTTATAGAGGAATTCTGCCCAATCAGACATTTTCCCTCCCCGGGGTCATGTGACTGGTTAGTGTTACAAGGTCTCAGGTGTGACTGGGGAGCAGGAGGTGTGTTACATTTGGTGTTATCGCTCTCACACTCTCTCATACTGGTCACTGGAAGCTCAGCATGGCTCCTCATGGCACAGACCTCTCTGAGGAGCTTATAGAGGAATTCTGCCCAATCAGACACTTTCCCTCCCCGGGGTCATGTGACTGGTTAGTGTTACAAGGTCTCAGGTGTGACTGGGGAGCAGGAGGTGTGTTACATTTGGTGTTATCGCTCTCACACTCTCTCATACTGGTCACTGGAAGCTCAGCATGGCTCCTCATGAAAAAGAAACCCTCTGAGGAGCTTATAGAGGAATTCTGCCCAATCAGACATTTTCCCTCCCCGGGGTCATGTGACTGGTTAGTGTTACAAGGTCTCAGGTGTGACTGGGGAGCAGGAGGTGTGTTACATTTGGTGTTATCACTCTCACACTCTCTCATACTGGTCACTGGGGACTCAGCATGGCTCCTCATGGCAGAGATCTCTCTAAGGAGCTTATAGAAGAATTCTGCCGAATCAGACACTTTCCCTCCCCGGGGTCATGTGACTGGTTAGTGTTACAAGGTCTCAGGTGTGACTGGGGAGCAGGAGGTGTGTTACATTTGGTGTTATCACTCTCACACTCTCTCATACTGGTCACTGGGGGCTCAGCATGGCTCCTCATGGCAGAGATCTCTCTGAGGAGCTTATAGAGGAATTCTGCCCAATCAGACACTTTCCCTCCCCAGGGTCATGTGACTGGTTAGTGTTACAAGGTCTCAGGTGTGACTAGGGAGCAGGAGGTGTGTTACATTTGGTGTTATCGCTCTCACACTCTCTCATACTGGTCACTGGGACTTGGCATCTCATTGCAGAGACCTCTTTTAAAAAAAATTATTGTTTGTAGAGATCAGGGGCGTAGCAATAGGGGTTGCAGAGGTTGCGACCGCATCAGGGCCCTCCCTCAACTGCAGTATTAGCTCTTTATTGGTCCTGTGCTCATAATAATCACTTCTATAGATGCTTTGAGTAGTAGTGATCACTAACAAGCTGCTCCCCATCCCCTTCTTGCTCCTCTGACACTGTAGTTGCCATTGGCAGGGATTGCTATGTATAGAGTGCTTGGGGGTAATCAGTAACAAGCTGCTCCCCATCCCCTTCTTGCACCTCTGACACTGTAGTTGCCATTGGCAGGGATTGCTATGTATAGAGTGCTTGGGGGTAATCAGTAACAAGCTGTTCCCCATCCCCTTCTTGCACCTCTGACACTGTAGTTGCCATTGGCAGGGATTGCTATGTATAGAGTGCTTGGGGGTAATCAGTAACAAGCTGCTCCCCATCCCCTTCTTGCACCTCTGACACTGTAGTTGCCATTGGCAGGGATTGCTATGTATAGAGTGCTTGGGGGTAATCAGTAACAAGCTGTTCCCCATCCCCTTCTTGCACCTCTGACACTGTAGTTGCCATTGGCAGGGATTGCTATGTATAGAGTGCTTGGGGGTAATCAGTAACAAGCTGTTCCCCATCCCCTTCTTGCACCTCTGACACTGTAGTTGCCATTGGCAGGGATTGCTATGTATAGAGTACTTGGGGGTAATCAGTAACAAGCTGCTCCCCATCCCCTTCCTGCACCTCTGACACTGTAGTTGCCATTGGCAGGGATTGCTATGTATAGAGTGCTTGGGGGTAATCAGTAACAAGCTGCTCCCCATCCCCTTCTTGCACCTCTGACACTGTAGTTGCCATTGGCAGGGATTGCTATGTATAGAGTGCTTGGGGGTAATCAGTAACAAGCTGCTCCCCATCCCCTTCTTGCTCCTCTGACACTGTAGTTGCCATTGGCAGGGATTGCTATGTATAGAGTGCTTGGGGGTAATCAGTAACAAGCCGCTCCCCATCCCCTTCTTGCTCCTCTGACACTGTAGTTGCCATTGGCAGGGATTGCTATGTATAGAGTGCTTGGGGGTAATCAGTAACAAGCTGCTCCCCATCCCCTTCTTGCACCTCTGACACTGTAGTTGCCATTGGCAGGGATTGCTATGTATAGAGTGCTTGGGGGTAATCAGTAACAAGCTGCTCCCCTCCCCTTCTTGTACCTCTGACACTGTAGTTGCCATTGGCAGGGATTGCTATGTATAGAGTGCTTGGGGGTAATCAGTAACAAGCTGCTCCCCATCCCCTTCTTGCACCTCTGACACTGTAGTTGCCATTGGCAGGGATTGCTATGTATAGAGTGCTTGGGGGTAATCAGTAACAAGCTGCTCCCCTCCCCTTCTTGTACCTCTGACACTGTAGTTGCCATTGGCAGGGATTGCTATGTATAGAGTGCTTGGGGGTAATCAGTAACAAGCTGCTCCCCATCCCCTTCTTGCACCTCTGACACTGTAGTTGCCATTGGCAGGGATTGCTATGTATAGAGTGCTTGGCGGTAATCAGTAACAAGCTGCTCCCCATCCCCTTCTTGCACCTCTGACACTGTAGTTGCCATTGGCAGGGATTGCTATGTATAGAGTGCTTGGGGGTAATCAGTAACAAACTGTTCCCCATCCCCTTCTTGCACCTCTGACACTGTAGTGGCCATTGGCAGGTTTTGGTGCTCCGTATCAATTGTTACGTATAGAGTGCTTGGGGGGCCCCATGTAAACTTGCATCGGGGCCCACAGCTCCTTAGCTACGCCACTGGTAAGATGGCCCAGTCTATAAGAAGATTGCCACCTCCCTGAAACTGAGCTGCATTACGGTGGCCAAGACCATACAGCGGTGTAACAAGACAGGCTCCCCTCAGAACAAGCCTTGTCATGGCTGACCAAAGGGGTTAAGTGCTCGGTGTCCTATACAGAGGTTGTCTTTTGCAAATGTAAGTATGAGTGCTGGCAGCATTGTTACAGAGGGTGAGGAAGTGTGTGTGTGGGGGGGGGGGGGGAGGGAGTCAGCCTGTCAGTGCTCAGACCATACACCACACAATGCATAAAATCAGTCTGCATGGCTGTCATCCCAGAAGAAAGCCTCTTCTAAAGAAGATGTACAAGAAAGCCTGTAGTGTGCTGAAGATAAGCAGACTAAGGACAGGGATAACTGGAACCATGTCCTGTGGTCTGATGAGACCTAGGTAAAGTTATTTGGTTCAGATGGTGTTATGCGTGTGTCAAAACCAGGTGAGGAGTACTAATATAAGTGTGTCTTGCCTACAGTAAAGCATGGTGGTGGTCGTGTCATGGTTTTGGGCTGCATGAGTGCTGCTGACACTGGGGAGCTACAGCTCTTTGAGGGAACCATGAATGCCAACATGTACTGTGACATACTGAAACAGAGCATAATCAACTGCCTTTGGAAACTTCCAAGATGACCACTGCCTTGTTACAGAAACTGAAAGTAGAGGTGCTGGACTGGACAAACATCATGTCTCCAGACCTAAACCCTATTAAGCATCCCTGGGTTATCCTCAAACAGATGGTAGAAGAGCAGAAGGTCTCTAACATCCCCCAGCTTCATCATGGAGGAGGGGATGAGGATTCCAGTGGCTCCTGTGACACTCTAGTGACCTCCATGCCCAAGAGAGATAAGGCAGTGCTTAATCATGGTGGGCACACAAAATATTGAAAGTTTGGGAACAATTTTGACATTCTTCAGTCTTGCCCCTTAACCCTCCTGGCAGTAACCACGACCTACACTCGGGGTAGCCACCGCAGAGGGTTTCTCTGCCTCGGGAGGGATTTGTTGAATCAAATTTGCTTTAACCTTTGTAGCTAGCACTTTGATAGCTACCATTGCCTGCCTCCCAAGTACGTCCGCTCTCTTTTGATTGCCCCTGATCACCACCGTTATACGTACCCCCCCTCCTCCCCCCAGATCCCACAATGGCGCAGCCTCTCCAATCAGCTCCAGGCTTCGCTATGGGGACGTTCAGGATTGCGCATGATGTCGATGACGTCAGACGTCATGTCCGATCGTCGCCATAGCGACAACTGAAGCTCATTGGGGAGGCTGCGGCTCTCGCGGGAACGCGGCTAGGTAACGTATAGCGGCGCCGATCGGGGGGATCAGAAGGGTGCGGGGGACTTGGGGGACAATGGTAGCTAGTCTAGTGCTAGCTACAAAAACTACAGCAAATTTAATTCAAAAAATCCCTCCCCCGGATGCAGCCTCAGAAACTGCGTACCGCCAGGGAGGTTAAGTTGGCCACACACTTATAGATTTGCAGCAGATTCGACCATCAGATAGATTTCTGGCAGGTGCCCGTCAAGTCCAATCTGACAGGAATCTATCTGATGTGTGCCACACACTAATGAAATCTATTGAAAATCTATCTAAATGCATTATTGTACCATTAAATCCAATGCAACTCTATAGGCCATCGATCTGCTGCCAGCAGCATATCGACCTAGATCTTCCATTCTGTCAGATAGATTAAATCGGCCACAAATCGATTAATAGATTTGAAAGAATCGATTTGTGATCGATCAATCGATGGCTGAAATCGACCAGTGTATGGGCCCCTTTATCTGTCGTGCACAATCTAATTTTACCATAGACATAGGTCCATCATAGTCTAGGGCCAATTTTAGGTGGAAGCCAATTAACTTATCTGTATTGTGAAGATGCGGTGAGTGCTGGGCACTGGAAGCCTGACAGCCGTTTTGCGCACCCTGCGCTTCTACGGAGGCTGATGTTTGCTCCACTTCACACTACTGGTATGCGCCACCTATGTTACCACTACTGAGTGTATTGTCATATGCACAAATTCTGCAATTAAAATGGAAATAGCAGCGCCAACTTCCTTCATTCTCGTATACACTACTAACTTATCTGTATGTTTTGGGGATTTGGGAGGAAACCGGAGTGCTTGGAGGAAACCCACACCGACACGGGAGGAACATACACACTCCTTGCGCTCTTTTGTAAATGTAAATGTTGGAAGATATGGCTTTATAGCGAATAACGCACATCGCTGCGACACTTTGCTCGTTGTATTGCTGGATGTGACTCCTAATCAATAAAATGATCTCATTTGATCAAAAACCACAAATCCTCAATCTTCTTGTAAGATTTTGTATGAAAGCGATAAATGGTTTTATGGAATCTAAAGTGGCCTCAAAGGAACGCAACTGAAGCACATGTGGCTGCGATAAATCAACTGCTCCAAAAACCAAGAATGCAACGCGGCCAAATAATAAGACGTAACTGTAATATCGAAGTGCTTTCCCATCGTGTCATTATTTAATGATGGCGGAGCTGGCAAGAGGAAAGGAGAATAAGGTAAGAATGGGATGTGTTACATAAACGTTGGATGAGAGGCCATACGCTGGATTCACCAACCTATGTTACGTTTTTCATGCGCAGATAAAGCGCACATAAAGTGTAACTACTCAAACACGTAAGCAGAAACTTTTTTATACTCGCAAAGCATAGCATTTCTGGTAAACGCTGAACAGGGCAGTAACGTCATTTATTTGTTGTTAGATGAATGTGAGTTGTGTTATTCATGTAACCTTGCATTATGAACTTTGCGTGACTAAACGCTACATGGACCATGTACACTTGTAATTTACACGGGGGTTGATTCACTAAGCTGCACTGCTACAGCAGCGAATTTTATAATCTCCAGCGCACACTATGCAGCCATAGCTTGCGCTGCTAAATAACGTTACGCTACAATCGTTTAACGAGCGATTTGTTAAACTTAACGACCGATCCACTGAACCCGCCCTGAGGCGGGTCCAATAGCTTCAAAGAACGAGATTCCTGCACATTGATTGGCCCAGTAGGCTGCCTGTCACTTGACAGTCAGTCTATTGGCCTGCTGTAGCAACACAGCTTAGTCTTTTATTATTTTATGCATAGGCTTCAATGCATTAAGCATGCCCCCATTTGGTAAAGCAGAAAACAGATGATTTTACCAAGCAGTTTGTGAAATGCAAATTCACTGAAGCTGTTAATGCATGGAAAACTAAAATGACTGACTAAGAAGGTAGATTACCGACTTGTGAGGCAAATACCTCAATAAATGTCAATTCACAAAGATTATAGCATGCTTTAGAAGGGATTCATTTTAGAAATTTTTTATTCGAATGCATTTTGATTTTAACTTTATTTTTTCGCTACAAGATGGTGCTACAAACACTATCCTGGATTATCAGGAAGTCTTTAATCTCTATTTTGTTTTTTTACTTTCATTATTATGAATGAACTTGGCCCCTGATCAGAGTCATGTCCATTCATTCAAGGCACGTTGATTGGCTCAGGGAACATGTTTTCCTTCACCTATCGCTGCCATGTGAATTCCGAAGTGAACTAACTGCGGGAGTGAGGGGATGCACGCGTACCCGCCGCAGAAATACAGGACATGTATATATGTCCAGATAGACTAGACTATCGGGGCTCCTAAATGATAAAGTGGTTAAACATTGGCAACATTTTAAGAAAACTACTGAACTATAAACACATGTGTGGAAAACCCGGAATGAGGTAAAAAAAAAAAGTCTAAATTGAACTGAACAGCCCTTAGTGAATTGAAGCCATACACTCTAATGCCAGGAATGACACTGTGGAAATCCAATCATAAAGGGAGGAGGCCTTTATCGGGGCTACTGAACTCGGCTGCTCATCTCATTCATCTCTCCTCTCGCTCTTCCTCTGCTGCTCCTCTCTGCTAAGCTTGTCATTGGCTGCCAATTAACCAGAGGTTCCAGTTCAAACTCTTAAAGTGATCCCCAGACTAAAAATCTACTCAGCAGCACTGAAAAGGCTTGGTGTTTCTTTCACAGTTTCACAGCATCAGAACTTTGTTTTTCTTATCCAACCCTCATTTTTAGCTGCACAGAAGACAACTGCCCGGGCATTTTTCCCCTGATGCTGCGCAAAGCATGATGGGATTTCTGATGTCTCGTTCCGCTGTTTTGGTGCAATTTTTTTTTTAAATTTTGAATTTGAGGTTTGAAGCCTAGCGTGCGCAGCTGGGAGGACACAGGACACAGGACAGTTGGAACTGTGTCTCCTGCTCCCTGTCACCTCCTTTCAACCAAAAAGATGGCTGCCCCCATGAAATCACAAACATTTGCCTGTTCTTTATAAACAGGGTGGGTGAGAGATTATATTACCTATCTATTTTAATTAACATAACTAATGTAACTTAATGACAGTATAAAAACAAGGAACACCAAGAGCCCCAATAGTGTAATATGTACTGGTAAATGGTTACTAGATAGAGTAAATATTAATACTCACAAACCAGGGTTACCATTAGGCAACCACTGTAAAGGCAGGTGGGGAGATTTTCCTGACCCCACTCAGGAATAAGAAGTCGCTCTCTGTAGATGAGAAAAAGGGGGTTCAACCCTCCACCCAGGGTGGACTCAATATTATGCAGGAGAACAGAGGCGCCAAAAGGATAAAAGGAAGCTAAATGAGCTTAAAAAACAAATTCTTGGTAAATAGAGGAGGTAGTGGTGGACTTACCTCCTCCAAGTAGACACACAACGACTGTAGTAAACACAGTCAATATATTTTATTTATGAACTCCAAATATGCAACGCGTTTCGCAGGTTTGATCCCGCTTCATCAGGCAATAACAACGGAGCAATAGCTGTAAACAGAGATAATGGGCTCATAACCCATGTGTAGTCATACAGTCATTAAATTGTATAAAAATAAAATATATATAAAAATTATAAATAAATGTCAAACAACAAAGGTGAAATAGGTATTAAAAAGTGGGGGTGATTGGGATAAAAACAGTGGAAAAGGTAATTGTGAGCAGTGATGAGCAAAACTGTTAATATTCTTTTCGCATAAAATCTTGCAATAATAATGTTTAATTCAAATTTCAAGTAAACAATTTTTTTGGGGGTGGGGGGGAATTCCCGTTAACGTGCACGTTTTTTGCGTACATATCCACGAAAAAAACACCGATCTTTTGGGCTAGAATAAAAATTATTGTTTTGGACGCTTTGCACTAAAATATAGTTCTATATGTTTTCACAATAAAATATTGAGCTAAAAGCAAAGAATGTAAAAATTAAAGATAAACCTCGAATCAAAAACCGAATTCTCAATGCAAAAATTCACAAGCAATGGAAAAAAAATGAAGGTATCATAAGGAAAGACAGCTGGGACTTACCATATGTGGTCAGTAGAAGAGCCAGGCACCTCTGTGAGGGCTCACTTCCAGGAATACTCATTTATACTAGTTGGGGGGTTGATTGACCAATCACAGTGCTTGGTAAATGTGCTGAGTCATTCTGCACATGTGCAGATGCAACTAGCAGTTGCTGGTGCCATTTTAGAATAGGGCAGGATTAAGGGCAAGTTCATTTTAGTGATGCAGTGCCATCTAGTGGTGGATTGTAATATATGTATATAGGAGATTGTATGATAAAGTGCATAGTAGAGCGTAACAATTACATATTACCTGAACAGATAAAATAAGTACCTGCAAGACAGGTTAAAATGATGTGATACATGTAAAATAATAAGATAATCAAAGATTATTAATAATGCATACTATAAAAATATATAAAAACCTCAAAGAAAAGCATGATATAAAACACTAGGAAAGATTGTCACATCTGTGTCACTTGATGTTGTAGCATCATGATATAAGTAACCATATTGTTGTCTATCCATCCATAGGTTTTTGCAGTTTTGTGGCAATGTATTGATTGTTCATATTTTACAGTAAAAATATAAAACTGTAAAATCATAACATCAGAATTTAAAAAATTAAAAGAGAGGACTAGATAAAAGTGTGAACGGAACAGTATGAATATATTGCTTAGAAAATTAATAGATTTTTTCTAGGACCTCGTTTAATCCTTCTGGAGCGAGTGTCCTAAGAGTCTGGATCCAGTACATTTCTAGTTTTTTGAGTTTCTCAAATGCCGCTGCTTCTGATTGGTTAATGGTGTCTATTAAGGTGATGGGAAAAGTGTCGGGTTTGCTCTGGTGCATGAGGTGAAAGTGGCGTGAAACACTGTGCATGGGAAATTTATTAAGAATGTTCCTTTTATGTTGGCCGATTCGGCTCCGGGCTTCTTGAGTTGTTCTGCCAACATACTGGAGATGACAGGCACAAGTAATCACGTAAATAACGAATTTGGACTGGCAGGAGATGTGTTTCTTTATGGAGTAATGGGTATTGGTGACAAATGATTTAAATGAGGAGGTATTGGAGACAAAGGTGCATGCTAGACAACGGATGTGGTTGCAGGACCAGGATCCTGGTGTGGAGGGGGCTTGGTTAGGTGTACTTTCAGTTTTGTGGCAGCGGAGTCTGCTGGGGGCTAGTAAGTTACGGAGGTTGGGTGCTCTTCTATAAGTGATGAGTGGCTTATTGGGTAGAATGGGTCTGAGGTATGGGTCCTGGAGTAAAATTTCCCATCTTTTGTTGAGTATTGATCTGATGCCCTGGTGTTCTTTGCTAAATTGTGTGATGAATCTGGGGGGTGGGTTTGCATCAGTATTAGGATTGGGTACTGGGTATGAAATGGAGGGTTGTTTAGCTTTATGGCATGCATCGCGGATGAGTTTTTTCGGGTATTTTCGAGCAGTAAATTTCTTGGTAAGTGTTTTGGATTGTGTAATATAATCATGGTTATCTGTGCAGTTTCTGTATATGCGTCTGAACTGGCTGTAGGGTGTATTTTGGGTCCAAGGTCGGTGATGAAAGCTATTGAAAAGGATGTAGTTGTTGGAGTCTACGGATTTGAAGAAGGTCTTGGTTTTGATTTTACTGTGTTCGGTGAAAATCGTTAGGTCCAGGAAGTCGATGGATACAGGGTGATGTTGTGAGGTGAATTGAAGGCCGGCTTTGTTTGTGTTTAGAAATTGTATGAATGCGGGGATGAGTGTGATGTCACCTTTCCAAAAAATAAACAGGTCATCGATGTAACGTTTGTATAGTATAATGTTGTCGGTAAATGGATGATCAGTTTCTATTAGTTGTTGTTCAATGTAGCCCATGGTGAGGTTTGTATATGATGGTGCAAAGGAGCTACCCATAGCTGTGCCGCTGGTTTGGTGGTAGTATTTGTCAGTATGTTTGTTTAGGCTGAAGTTCCCCTTTAACTACAAAGCTCTCCACAATCTCTCTCCCCTGTACATCTCCTCACTAGTTTACAGATACCAACCCAACCGCAATCTCTACTTTGCATAAGATCTTCTGCTATCCTCTGATAGAATTACCGCCTCGCATTTACGCATACAAGACTTCTCATGTGCTTCACCCCTGGTTCTCCTGCCACATCTCTCACTCTCCAACCATTGAAATCTTTTAAGGACAACTGCAGCGAGAGGTTTATGGAGGCTGCCATATTTATTTACTTTTAAGCAATACCAGTTGCCTGGCTGTCCTGCTGTTTCTCTGCCTCTAATACTTTTAGTTATAGACCCTGAACAAGCATGCAGCAGATCAGGTGTTTCTGACATTATTATTAGCTGCATGCTTGTTTCTGCAGCTAAAATACTTGTTACTTAAAGCAGTATCGTCACCATAAAAATCAAATTTCAACAGCAACTGGTCTGAGTGTATTAAGTGATAAAGATGCTAATCCTGCATTAAAAACTTTTTCTGCTGTAATGATTTGGAGTTATCACATACTTAAGAAGCACTGGCTCTTTAGTACTCGGTGCCAAAGAATTGCATGCTGGGGGTTCTTTTTATCTATAATCTATTCCTCCTCTTCCCTTTATTTCCCTACCTAGCTGCTTATCTGAAATCCCCTACTCACCTGTGTTTACAAGCAAGGCTGAGGCGACTCAGCGATTGGAGGAGACAAGAAAAAAAGTAAAGGGCAGAAATGACATCACGAGTTAGCCTTAAAGAGAACCCGAGGTGGGTTTGAAGAATATTATCTGATACAGAGGCTGGATCTGCCTATACAGCCCAGCCTCTGTTGCTATCCCAAACCCCCCTAAGGTCCCCCTGCACTCTGCAATGCCTCATAAATCACAGCCACGCTGCTGACAAACAGCTTGTCAGAGCTGGCTGTGTTTATCTCTATAGTGTCAGTCTGCTGCTCTCCCCGCCTCCTGCAGAACTCCAGTCCCCGCCTACATCCCTTCCCTCCCTGCTGATTGGAGGGAAGGGACGGGGGCAGGGACCGGAGCTATGCAGGAGGCGGGGGAGCAGCTGAGACTGACACTACAGATGTAAACACAGCCTCACAGCACAGCTGTGATTTATGAGGGAGTGCAGAGTGCAGGGGGACCTTAGTAGGGTTTGGGATAGCAACAGAGGCCGGGCTGTATAGGCAGATCCAGCCTCTGTATGCAGATAACATTCTTTAAACACACCTCGGGTTCTCTTAAAGAAAACCTGTAACAAAAAAAAACTCCCCTGGGGGGGTACCCACCTGGGGTGGGGGAAGATCTTTTGCATAAATAACAACTGAAGTTTCTTAACTCTTCCTGTACTGGAAACAATATGAAACTCATATCTTTGCTACTAATGTTGTATTTCTTAGCTGTACTACACATACAAATCATTATATCATACGTTTATTTTCACTTCAGATTCCTTTTAAAAGTGGAAAAGAAATACACATTGATCGTGGACACATCAGATTCAGGTTAGGGTCGGTTCAGACGGGCGGCTTCCGGCGTCTCGTCTCCTCTCGCGGTGTGTTGTTTGAGGGCTCTCTGCAGCAATTGGCAGTGTCCTGTCGCGACCGGCGTTTTTAGTCCCTAAAGACGCGGTGGTAAATTGACCCTAGAAGCTGCATTTGACGTCTAGGGTTGCCTGAAATAAAAAGGGAAAATCGGGATCAGAACGCCGCATTTGCGCAATCTATGGTAATCGACTGTAACTGCACAATGTTAAACGCTGCCAATTCGCCTGAAAGGGAACGTTTAACCGACGAGTCCCGGAGGCTTGTCGGTAAACGCTGCCAAGCGTCCGTGTGATCCACCCCTTAATGAATTTAAAGTGAACCTTAACCCTGGCAAGTAAAAAAAGTTTCACTTACCCGGGGCTTCCCCAAGCCCCCTGCAGCCGCCCTGTGCCCTCGCTGCTCCTCAAGTGTCCTCCGGTCCCCGCTGCGGGTTAGTTTTATTTTCGGACAACTGGGAGTCGGCTCCCAGCCACGCGTATTCTCCACCTTGCCGCCGCCAAACTTGTCCTGCGCAGGTGCATCCTTGCCTATAGGCTCCTCTGATGTAAATCTGGGCCTTGGCATGAAAGGGGGGGGGGGGGGGGGAGGGTAAAAATAGAATATTGGTAAATATTACAGATTCTTTACTATTGGCTACTTACAGCACCCACGTTTCCTGGCACCTTTGTTTCACGTAGGCATGTGTGTTATCCTAAAACCAGCCACAATAATCAGAAATAAATAACTCTGGTAAAGTTTAGCATTGCATCTTCCCGTGTGCCCGTCTGTTTGTGTAATCTGGATATGAATTAATATTGAGCAGTTCAGCTGGACAGCATTAAATTGAAGTCATCCACTTAGAAAAATAAAATAATCTAATGAATTATTTGGTAATGCGAATCTCCCGGAGCACCCAGTGAGCGTCTCCGCACTGAGCGCATGTTTCTCACTGTCAAGCTTTGTATTTGCAGTTGCATCTATTTAAAGGATACCGGAAGTGACATGTGGCATAATGAGATGGACATAGGTATGTACAGTGCCAAGCACACATATAACTAGGCTCTGTTCCTTTTTTCTTTCTCTGCCTGAAAGAGTTAAATATCAGGTATGTAAGTGGCTGACTCAGTCCTGGCTCAGACAGGAAGTGACTACAGTGTGACCCTCACAGATAAGAAATTCAGTTTTTATCTCTTTCCTGCTCTCAGAAGCCATTTTCTGCTAGGAAAGTGTTGGAATTTCTTATCAGTGAGGGTCACACTGTAGTCACTTCCTGTCTGAGTCAGGACTGAGTCAGCCACTTACATACCTGATATTTAACTCTTTCAGGCAGAGAAAGAAAAAAAGGAGGTGCTGGGCACTGTACATACCCATGTCTATCTCATCATTTCACATGTAACTTCTTTACTCACAGTTATGATTAAGGCTTTGTTCACATCTAAAATTGAAATCGCTGACGGCAGCGATTTTTTTGTGCATTTTTTCCTCCTCCCGGTGCATAGCTGCGCGCTGTGATTTTGTATAAAGCGCTTTTGCAGAGCGCTTTGTTTTTTCACTTCCTGACGCAAGTCAGGAAGTGAACTCTTTGACCCGAAAAATAATAAATACATTGGGCTCATTTCACGAAGGGGTGCTAACTCAGTTAGCACGTCCAAAGCTTTTATTGATCGCGCGCAAAGTTTAGCGGTGCGCGCGAAACGTTGCACTGGGTGCGACAAAGTCACATCTGGTGCCCCTAAAATGTTGCACCGGATGCGCCTGGTGCGACATTTTAGTCGCACCCGGTGCGCCATTTCACGAGCACCGCTAAACTTTGCGCATCTTAAAGAGCTTTAGGCATGCTATGGGGGCTTTTAGGCGTGCAAAGTTGGTTAGCACCCTTTTGTGAATCAAGCCCAACGTATTTATTCCTAAAGGATACCTGAACTGACATGTGACATAATGAGATAGACATGTGTATGTACAGTGCCAAGTACACACATAAGTAGGCTGTGTTCCTTTTTTTCTTACTCTGTCTGAAAGAGTTAAATATCAGGTATGTAAGTGGCTGACTCAGTCCTGACTCAGACAGGAAGTGACTACAGTGTGACCCTCACTGATAAGAAATTCCAACTATAAAACACTTTCCTAGCAGAAAATGGATTCTGAGAGCAGGAAAGAGATAAAAAGGGGAATTTGTTATCAGTGAGGGTCACACTGTAGTCACTTCCTGTCTGTGTCAGGACTGAGTCAGCCACTTACATACCTGATATTTAACTCTTTCAGGCAGAGAAAGAAAAAAAGGAACACGCCTAGTTATTAGTGTGCTAGGCACTGTACATACACATGTCTGTCTCATCATGTCACACGTCACCTCGGGTTTCCTTTAAAAGTTCTGGGGAAATCGCTATACCAAGTACTTTTTTCAAGCTTTTTGCGGTTTCCTTGTACCTGCCATTATAAGGAAATCACCCCAAAAATGGTACAGGCAGCGCTTTGGTGAGCGGATCGGAAGCAAACCGCTCAGATATGAACACTCTCATTGGGAATCATTGCACAAACGTATTTAGGGCGATTTTGAAAATCGCCAGCGCATTAAAAAAAAACGCAAAACGCCCCTAGGTGTGAACAAGCCTAAAGAGCCATACCTTGCTCTGATATGCGTGAGCTTTTATTTGTGTATTATGATGTTGGAATAAAGATTTTCTACTACTACCATCTGGTGTATCAGGACATCCTTTTGGTTATTGTTGGACTTGGCATCTGATTTTCCTGCTCCCGCATGGCAACAGAACGTGTGTGTAGCGGCCTCATTCTGCTTTCTCCATCCATTTCATACTCTGAATCTCAATAGCATAAGCTGCGCAAACCAGCATAAGGCTAGCTGCACACTAGATATCGCAAAGCGCTATCGCAATCACTAACGTTTTGTGTCAGCTGCGTTTCCAGCGATTAAGCTAATTCATATACGATGTATTGGAGGCCGAACGCTCTCACAATGCTGCATGCCTTGTATTTGGGATTTCCAAAATCACAAGCGCTCTAATGGGCTCAACACCATGGACTTACACTGGCAAAGCGTTTTTGAAAGCGCCAGCGATTGTCGGAGCTCCGAAAACGCACCGAAAATTGCACTAGTGTCCCAGCCATAATACTGCAGCGCCTGTTTTTCAGGCGCAAATATTTATTTAATTCATGCAGCTAAAATTTCCTGTGATTTTTTTGTTGTTGTTTTTTGTTCATTACTTTACACAGATTTTAGCTAATGTAAAATGTTCAGCTAAATGTAACATGCAAACTGCACATGTCTATTTAACTGGTGCAGGATAGTGATCGCATATGACTGAGATAACCAGTCGCGCATGAGATATTACCATTAATGGTTGGACAATAACATGCGATTGTGGTTTGTGCATTTTGCCTTATATGTCTTGTGATGTGCAGTCAAAACAGGAATACACAATAGTGTAACTGATTCAACCTCAGCATTTCCTAAAGGATTATAAGATATTATAAGATAAACAAAGGTACATGAGGTACTAGCCCTGCTAATAAATTGTCTGAAATTCATTCCCGTTATCCCGTACAGCAAGTGCTGAAAAATAGTTTAGATATCTATGAAAATAAAGCAGTCAAACATGGCTACATACAACTGCTGGCTGATATTGGGGTGCACCTATGACTGCTGGCTGATATTGGGGTGCATCTATGAGTGCTGGAAGATATTGGGGGCCACCTATGACTGCTGGCTGATATTGGGGTCCACCTATGACTGCTGGAAGATATTAGGGGCCACCTATGACTGCTGGCCGATATTGGGGGGCACCTATGACTGCTGGCTGATATTGGGGGACACGTATGGCTGCTGGCTGATATTGGGGGTCGCCTATGACTGCTGGCTGATATTGGGGAGCACCTAAGACCGCTGGCTGGTATTGGGGAGCACCTATGACTGCTGGCTGATATTGGGTGACACCTATGACTGCTGGCCGATATTGGGGGGCACCTATGACTGCTGGCTGATATTGGGGGACACGTATGGCTGCTGGCTGATATTGGGGGTCGCCTATGACTGCTGGCTGATATTGGGGAGCACCTAAGACTGCTGGCTGGTATTGGGGAGCACCTATGACTGCTGGCTGATATTGGGTGACACCTATGACTGCTGGCTGATATTGTGGGTATAGAGCTGGTATGGGGGAGCACCTATGACTGCTGGCTGATATTGGGGGCCTCCTATGACTGCTGGCAGATATTGGGGTAGGACTGCTGGCTGATATTGGGGTCCACCTATGACTGCTGGCTGATATTGGGGGTCACCTATGGCTGCTGGCTGATATTGGGGGCCACCTATGACTGCTGGCTGATATTGGGGGCCACCTATGACTGCTGGCTGATATTGGGGCCCACCTATGACTGCTGGCTGATATTGGGGCCCACCTATGACTGCTGGCTTATATTGGAGCCCACCTATGACTGCTGGCTGATATTGGGGCCCACCTATGACTGCTGGCTGATATCGGGGGTCACCTGTGAGTGCTGGCTGATATTGGGGGACACCTATGACAGCTGGCTGATATTGGGGGACACCTATGACTGCTGGCTGATATTGGGGGTCACCTATGACTGCTGGTTGATATTGGGGAGACCCCCATCACTGCAGGCTGATATTACCCGCATCTTATTGGCCAGCTGAATATCAGAGCCCTATATTAGCCCAGAGCAGCCATCTGGTACATGTATTACACAGTTCTATACAATTAATAGCCTATAAGTACAGCAGCGGCTCTGGGCTCTACGCCTGACTTCTCAGGACACAGAGGGGTGATTTGCATATACGATTAATGGAAGAAGACGCGTATTCTGCTTAATAGACGCTCATCTCTGGAATCTGATTCCGTTTCCCAGCCATTGTTTTCTGAATAATGATGTAAGCGGCCAGCGCTCCCCATGTGACCCTCCTGGCCCCCACCCTGCGCTGAGCGAGGAGAGAGGAGTCACGGAGCAGACGCTGCTCTCTGGCGACACCTAGCGGTGACAGCGCTCATTGCTTTGCTGCTCTCTCTGCACAGAGGAGGATGAGAAGCTTCTGCTGCTTATTAGATGAGAGGGGCTCCGGAGGGGGAGAGACAGCCAGATAGCGAGATGAGCTGACCCCCTTCCCGGATCCCAGGAGAAGGAAGGAGAGCTCCAGATCTTCATCTATCCCATAAATCCACCTCTACTGCTCCAATCATCAGTACCCTCCCCTCCCCCTCTGCAGATCTCCCCCCCAGCACCCCCTCTCCACCCCCCAGCCCTCTCCAAGGTGCTGAACCCTCCTCCAGCGCTCAGGGCATACATGGCATCTCTGGGCATATAACAGGGGGACCCCCTAACCCTTCCTACCACCCCCCCCCCCCCCCCCCTGACCTGACATCCCTGTCTGGCTGAGACCACCCTGGAGAGCCTGCAGAGCTGTGGATTCATCATGGCTACCTGCAAGAATGGCTCCTGCTGGACCCCGGCAATGCTGCTGCTCCTCACAGGTATGTCATGTGCAATAATAATAATAATTATTATTATAATAATAATAGTGAATGCTGCATTCCTGACATGTAACTGTACGCTGCTCACGTACCATGCATGCAAGCAATGCCCTGTTATCCCCAATGCCTGGCACAGGATCCATCCCATGCAGCTGTACAGAGTCTACATGTGTCCCAGCATCAGCTGTCCATCAATATAACCCTATACTGTGTAACATGGGAACAATTTCACCTTATAGAAAGGGCAGCCGGCTTGTAATGTCATTAGCAAGACTCGCATGCCAGCACAGACTGCCAGTCATAGTCTAATGTCCTGCCATGTTGTTATTATGTATTTATATAGCACTGACATCTCCTGCAGCACATTACAGAGTACATAGTCATGTCACTGACTGTCCTCAGAGGAGCTCACAATCTAATTCTACCATAGTCCTAGCGTAATGTCCTACCATATTATTATTATGTATTTATATAGCACTGACATCTCCTGCAGCACATTACAGAGTACATAGTCATGTCACTGACTGTCCTCAGAGGAGCTCACAGTCTAATCCTATCATAGTCATAGTCTCATGTCCTACTATATTATTATTATGTATTTATATAGCACTGACATCGCCTGCAGCACATTACAGAGTACATAGTCATGTCACTGACTGTCCTCAGAGGAGCTCACACTCTAATCCTACCATAGTCATAGTCTAATGTCCTACCATATTATTATTATGTATTTATATAGCACTGACATCTTCTGCAGCACTGTACAGAGTAATAGTCATGTCACTGACTGTCCTCAGAGGAGCCCACAATCTAATCCTACTATAGTCATAGTCTAATGTCCTACCATATTATTATTATGTATTTATATAGCACTGATATCTTCTGCTGCACATTACAGAGTACATAGTCATGTCACTGACTGTCCTCAGAGGAGCTCACAATGTAATCCTACCATAGTCATAGTCTAATGTCCTACCATATTATTATTATGTATTTATATAGCACTGACACCTTCTGCAGCACATTACAGAGTACATAGTCATGTCACTGACTGTCCTCAGAGGAGCTCACACTCTAATCCTTCCATAGTCATAGTCTAATGTCCTACCATAATATTATTATGTATTTATATAGCACTGACCTCTCCTGCAGCACATTACAGAGTACATAGTCATGTCACTGACTGTCCTCAGAGGAGCTCACAATCTAATCCTACCATAGTCATAGTGTAATGTCCTACCATATTATTATTATGTATTTATATAGCACTGACATCTTCTGCAGCACATTACAGAGTACATAGTCATGTCACTGACTGTCCTCAGAGGAGCTCACAATGTAATCCTACCATAGTCATAGTCTAATGTCCTACCATATTATTATTATGTATTTATATAGCATTGACATCTTCTGCAGCACATTACAGAGTACATAGTCATGTCACTGACTGTCCTCAGAGGAGCTCACACTCTAATCCTACCATAGTCATAGTCTAATGTCCTACCATATTATTATTATGTATTTATATAGCACTGACATCTTCTGCAGCACTGTACAGAGTAATAGTCATGTCACTGACTGTCCTCAGAGGAGCCCACAATCTAATCCTACTATAGTCATAGTCTAATGTCCTACCATATTATTATTATGTATTTATATAGCACTGATATCTTCTGCTGCACATTACAGAGTACATAGTCATGTCACTGACTGTCCTCAGAGGAGCTCAGAATGTAATCCTACCATAGTCATAGTCTAATGTCCTACCATATTACTATTATGTATTTATATAGCACTGACACCTTCTGCAGCACATTACAGAGTACATAGTCATGTCACTGACTGTCCTCAGAGGAGCTCACACTCTAATCCTACCATAGTCATAGTCTAATGTCCTACCATATTATTATTATGTATTTATATAGCACTGACCTCTCCTGCAGCACATTACAGAGTACATAGTCATGTCACTGACTGTCCTCAGAGGAGCTCACAATCTAATCCTACCATAGTCATAGTGTAATGTCCTACCATATTATTATTATGTATTTATATAGCACTGACATCTTCTGCAGCACATTACAGAGTACATAGTCATGTCACTGACTGTCCTCAGAGGAGCTCACAATGTAATCCTACCATAGTCATAGTCTAATGTCCTACCATATTATTATTATGTATTTATATAGCACTGACACCTTCTGCAGCACATTACAGAGTACATAGTCATGTCACTGACTGTCCTCAGAGGAGCTCACACTCTAATCCTACCATAGTCATAGTCTAATGTCCTACCATATTATTATTATGTATTTATATAGCACTGACATCTCCTGCAGCACATTACAGAGTACATAGTCATGTCACTGACTGTCCTCAGAGGAGCTCACAATCTAATCCTACCATAGTCATAGTGTAATGTCCTACCATATTATTATTATGTATTTATATAGCACTGACATCTTCTGCAGCACATTACAGAGTACATAGTCATGTCACTGACTGTCCTCAGAGGAGCTCACAATGTAATCCTACCATAGTCATAGTCTAATGTCCTACCATATTATTATTATGTATTTATATAGCACTGACACCTTCTGCAGCACATTACAGAGTACATAGTCATGTCACTGACTGTCCTCAGAGGAGCTCACACTCTAATCCTACCATAGTCATAGTCTAATGTCCTACCATATTATTATTATGTATTTATATAGCACTGACATCTCCTGCAGCACGTTACAGAGTACATAGTCATGTCACTGACCGTCCTCTGAAGAGCTTACATTTGGGTGCCGATGTATCTATCAGATATGCAACAGTTTTTTCTTACTGATGCTTTTGTCATTTCCATCCCCATTGAATGGCTACCTATGACAGATCCCTTTAAGGGCCCTTTTCCACTACAGCGTTTGCGATTGCTTAATCGCAAAACCGCAAACCGCTAGTGATTTGTCAAATCGCTACAGTTTGCTTTTAGCATAGGAATCGCGGTAGGTCATTTCCACTACCGCGATTCGTTTTTGACCGGATCGCGATCGCGCGGCGGAGCGATTATTGCCGCGATTTTGCTATGCAGTGCATAGCATAGCAAAATCGCGGCCGCGAACGTCGGGGAATCGCCGGTAATTGCGATTCAGCAATCGCTAGCGTTCAGCGTGAACGCTAGCGATTGCTAGTGGAAAAGGGCCCTAAAGGACCACTGTAGTGAGAGGTACGGAGGCTGCCATATTTATTTCTGTTTAAACAATACCAGTTGCTTGTCTGTGTTCTGCTGATCCTCGGCCTCTAATACTTTCAGCTATAGCCCCTGAATAAGCATGCAGCAGATCAGATGTTTCTGACATTATTGTCAGATCTGACAAGATTAGCTGCATGCGTGTTTCAAGTGTGTGATTCAGACCCCACTGCTGGCAAATAGATCTGCAGGGCTGCCAGGCAACTGGTATTGTTTAAAAGGAAATAAATATGGCAGCCTCCATTTACCGTTCACTACAGTTGTCCTTTAACTGAACACCTCCCCAATCTCTCTCTCTCTCACACACTGCCCAATTCTAACCTCGACCCTGGCAATAACCCCTTCCTGATGCCTAACCTCACCTCCCCGTAACTTTAGCCCCTTTCTGACGCTTGACCTAACCCTTACACCTCCTCATTAACATTAACCCTTTCCTGTCTGTGTGACCTGGCAGCATGTATGTGAGTACCGTTAACTTAAGAGGGCAGACCTGGGGAGCCCATACAGCTGGCTCTGGGGCCCTGGGCAATTGCCTAGTTACATAGTTACATAGTTATTTGGGTTGAAAAAAGACATACGTCCATCGAGTTCAACCAGAGAACAAAGTACACCAGCCTGCTCCCTCACATATCCCTGTTGATCCAGAGGAAGGCGAAAAACCCCACAAGACATGGTCCAATTAGCCCCAAAAGGGAAAAAATTCCTTCCGGACTCCAGATGGCAATCAGATAAAATCCCTGGATCCACATCACTGAGCATTACCTAGTAATTGTAGCCATGGATGTCTTTCAACGCAAGGAAAGCATCTAAGCCCCCTTTAAATGCAGGTATAGAGTTTGCCATAACGACTTCCTGTGGCAATGCATTCCACATCTTAATCACTCTTACTGTAAAGAACCCTTTCCTAAATAAATGTCTAAAACGTTTTTCCTCCATGCGCAGATCATGTCCTCTAGTCCTTTGAGAAGGCCTAGGGACAAAAAGCTCATCCGCCAAGCTATTATATTGCCCTCTGATGTATTTATACACGTTAATTAGATCCCCTCTAAGGCGTCTTTTCTCTAGGCTAAATAAACCCAGTTTATCTAACCTTTCTTGGTAAGCGAGACCTTCCATCCCACGTATCAATTTTGTTGCTCGTCTCTGCACCTGCTCTAAAACTGCAATATCTTTCCTGTAATGTGGTGCCCAGAACTGAATTCCATATTCCAGATGTTGCCTTACTAGAGAGTTAAACAGGGGCAATATTATGCTAGCATCTCGAGTTTTTATTTCCCTTTTAATGTATCCCAAAATTTTGTTAGCTTTAGCTGCAGCGGCTTGGCATTGAGTACGCTAAGTCCTTCTCCAAGTTTGATGTCCCCAACTGTATCCCATTTATTTTGTATGGTGCTAGACCATTGGTACGAACAAAATGCATGACTTTACATTTTTCAACTTTGAATTTCATCTGCCATGTATGTGCCCATATAGCCATCCTATCCAGATCCTGTTGCGATATGACACTATCTTCCTGAGAGTTGATGATTCTGCACAATTTTGTATCATCTGCAAAAATAGCAACATTGCTCACTACTGCATCTACTAGGTCATTAATAAATAAATTGAAGAGCACTGGACCCAGTACAGACCCCTGTGGGACCCCACTGCTAACAGTCTCCCATTTTGTATAAGATCCATTGACCACAACTCTTTGTTTTCTGTCCATTAGGGCCCTTTTCCACTAGCGCGTTTGCGCTGGCCTAATCGTAAAGTCGCAAACCGCTAGCGATTTTACAATCGCTATGGTTTGCTTTTTAACATAGTAATCGTGGTAGGTCATTTCCACTACCGCGATTCGTTTTTTACAGGAACGCGAACACGCGGCGGAGCGATATTTGCCGCGATTTTGCTATGCTGTGCATAGCATAGCAAAATCGCTGCCGCAAATGTCGGGAAATAGCCGGTAATTGCCATTCAGCGATCGCTAGCGTTCAGCGTGAACGCTAGCAACTGCTAGTGGAAAAGGGCCCTTAGCCAGTTCCCTATCCATGCACACAGACTAGTTGCCCCCTGTGAAAAGTTCTAGCTTTGGTTCTCATTTCTGTAACTGCAACAGACGAGTAGGCTTCACCCAGGAATAACTGTAATCACTTCTAGTCCGTCTGTAGCAGCTCCTATGCATAATTCTTACACTGTATACAACATACAGAACATTCAGCTTCTGCAGACTAGGGGTGGTCAGTAAGATGCCAATAGCTGATGCAGAATTATGCACATTTTTAATGCAAACTTGTGCTGCTTGTCAATGAATTTGGCAAATGGGATTCGGCAAAAGAATGGCACACAAAGTACATTACTGGATCCCTCATGAAAAATAGGCACCAGGGATATTGGGGTGTTGGCAATAGATGCTAGTAAAATATCAGTAATATTACAGATATTCTGCTATTGGGCAGTGGTAATTCTCATAGAAAATTATCCGTAAATTATTACCAATATTGTACTAACGCTAAATCTAACCCTACTCTCACACAAGCCCTCCTACCCATGCCTATCCCTAACCGATTACCTACCCATGCCTATCCCTAACCGACCCCCCACTGATGCCTAAACGACCCCCCACCCATGCCTAACCCTAACCGACCCCCCACCCATGCCTAACCCTAACCAACCTACCATCAAAGTCTCACCTAACCCCCTCTGATTCTTAACACTAATTGACCCCCCCTTCCAATCAAAGGCTAACCCTAACCTACCTCCAACTGTACCTAACCCAAACCAGCCTTCACCCATGTGTAACCCTAATAACCGACCCCCACCAAAGTCTAACCCTAATTGCTCCCCCCCCTTCCAATCAAAGGCTAACCCTAACCTACCTCCAACTGTACCTAACTCAAACCTATGTGTAACCCTAATAACCGACCCCCACCAAAGTCTAACCCTAACCGATCACTCACCGAAGCCCAACCCTAATCGACCCTCTCTGATTCTTAGATTCTTAACCCTAATTGACCTCCCCACTTCCAAGCAAAGGCTAACCTTAACCTACCTCCAACCGTACCTAACCCTAACCAACCCTCACCCATGTGTAACCCTAACCAAACCCCCACCCACGCCTAACCCTAACCACTCTCCACCCCCCTTCCCCCGCATTTGTATCAGTATGTTGATATCAGTAACAGTTGGAAATTTTGGCGACTGAGTCATCAGATAAAATATAGGGTGCTGGGACCACCCACTATACAAACTACGACTACAGACTGCACCCGCGGCACCCACAGTTCCTATTATCCCCTTTTGGGACCTCATGAAAAGTAGCATTCAGTGTCCTCCCCTCTGGGCCCAGTAGCAGAGTACAGTATTTATCCCCCTATGCTGGGCCTGCAGGATCCTTGTGAGCAGTCTGGGCCCAGTAGCAGAGTACAGCGTTTATCCACCTATGCTGGCCCTGCAGCATCAATGTGAGCAGTCTGGGCCCAGTAGCAGAGTATAGCATTTATCCCCCTATGCGGGCCCTGCAGGATCCTTGTGAGCAGTCTGTGCCCAGTAGCAGAGTACAGCGTTTATCCCCCTATGCTGGCCCTGCAGCATCAATGTGAGCAGTCTGGGCCTAGTAGCAGAGTACAGCATTTATCCCCCTATGCGGGCCCTGCGGGATCATTGTGAGTGGTCTGGGCCCAGTAGCAGAGTACAGCGTTTATCCCCCTATGCTGGCCCTGCAGGATCATTGTGAGCAGTCTGGGCCCAGTAGCAGAGTACAGCATTTATCCCCCTATGCTGGCCCTGCAGGATCCTTGTGAGCGGTCTGGGCCCAGTAGCAGAGTACAGCGTTTATCCCCCTATGCTGGCCCTGCAGGATCATTGTGAGCAGTCTGGGCCCAGTAGCAGAGTACAGCATGTATCCACCTCTGCTGGCCCTGCAGCATCAATGTGAGCAGTCTGGGCCCAGTAGCAGAGTACAGTGTTTATCCCCCTATGCTGGCCCTGCAGGATCCTTGTGAGCAGTCTGGGCCCAGTAGCAGAGTATAGCGTGTATCCCCCTATGCGGGCCCTGCAGGATCCTTGTGAGCAGTCTGGGCCCAGTAGCAGAGTACAGCGTTTACCCCCTATGCAGGCCCTGCAGTATCCTTGCGAGCAGTCTGGGCCCAGTAGCAGAGTACAGCGTTTACCCCCTATGCAGGCCCTGCAGGATCCTTGTTAGCAGTCTGGGCCTAGTAGCAGAGTACAGCATTTATCCCCCTATGCTGGCCCTGCAGGATCAATGTGAGCAGTCTGGGCCCAGTAGCAGAGTATAGCGTTTATCCCCCTATGCTGGCCCTGCAGGATCAATGTGAGCAGTCTGGGCCCAGTAGCAGAGTATAGCGTTTATCCCCCTATGCTGGCCCTGCAGCATCAATGTGAGCAGTCTGGGCCCAGTAGCAGAGTATAGCGTTTATCCCCCTATGCTGGCCCTGCAGGATCAATGTGAGCAGTCTGGGCCCAGTAGCAGAGTACAGCGTTTATCCCCCTATGCTGGCCCTGCAGCATCAATGTGAGCAGTCTGGGCCCAGTAGCAGAGTATAGCGTTTATCCCCCTATGCTGGCCCTGCAGGATCATTGTGAGCAGTCTGGGCCCAGTAGCAGAGTACAGCGTTTATCCCCCTATGCTGGCCCTGCAGGATCATTGTGAGCAGTCTGGGCCCAGTAGCAGAGTACAGCGTTTATCCCCCTATGCGGGCCCTGCAGAATCCTTGTGAGCAGTCTGGGCCCAGTAGCAGAGTACAGCGTTTATCCCCCTATGCGGGCCCTGCAGCATCAATGTGAGCAGTCTGGGCCCAGTAGCAGAGTACAGCGTTTATCCCCCTATGCGGGCCCTGCAGAATCCTTGTGAGCAGTCTGGGCCCAGTAGCAGAGTACAGCGTTTATCCCCCTATGCTGGGCCTGCAGCATCATTGTGATCAGTCTGGGCCCAGTAGCAGATTATAGCGTTTATTCCCCTATGCGGGCCCTGCAGTATCCTTGTGAGCAGTCTGGGCCCAGTAGCAGAGTACAGCGTTTATTCCCCTATGCGGGCCCTGCAGTATCCTTGTCAGCAGTCTGCAGGCAGTACACAGGAGACACAGAAATTACACAGCTATTATTAGCATGTCTGATGAGCAGAATCATCTCCGTGAAACCCACATGTCCCACTAGACACAGCCTAAATCTGCGCAGAAATTGTTAAAGAGGGAGAGAGAGAGAGAGCTGACTCTGTAAATCACACACACCAGGCAATTACCGATCACTAAACTGCATCAGCTGAAACCAAGCGGCCGGATAACAGCTCAGACCAGCGATTTACTGTTTGGTTTCTTAGTGGGACGTTATTATTTATAGGCCAGCAGTGCTGACAGAGCGAAGGATAGCCTGTCCTGTGTCAATATATACAGGAGGCGGGGGGGGGGGGGGGCACCCGGAAACAATAACATGAACTAAAGCATGGAAAGGAGTATGAAAATATCCCAGGATAAAAGAGAAGCCAAAATATTGTCTAGGAAATAGTAGCAAGCACAAGTTTCGTGACGCACACTAATTTCATCAGGCATCATTCATTAATTGATGAAAATCAGCTCAATGGACCACTTTCGCGAAAAAGTAGGCAAGTCTGACAGAACCG
The DNA here is from genome assembly GCF_040937935.1 of Hyperolius riggenbachi. NCBI lineage: Eukaryota > Metazoa > Chordata > Amphibia > Anura > Hyperoliidae > Hyperolius > Hyperolius riggenbachi. The sequence goes on from NC_090651.1 coordinate 9,150,511, forward strand.
ACAGGTTTTGGGCCAGTTCATCTCCTCATGGGGATTCTCAGGGTTTTCTTGGTTTTCAACAGAATTTCGTAAACAGCAATTGAAAAGTGTAACTGCCAAAACAGTGTGCAAGTGAGTAAGGAGACAGGCTGGTATCTTACTATTTTGGCGGTTAAACTGCTGTTCAGGAAATGCTGTTGAAAACAAAGAAAACCCAGAGAATCACCCATGAGAAGATGGACTGGCCCAGTCCATCTTGAGATGAGGGGCTGCATTGGAGGAGTGGGAGGAGAGGTGGGTGAGAGGGCAGCATCAGAGGTGCGGGAGGAAAGATCAATGAGAGGGGCAGCATCAGAGGAGCGGGAGGAGAGGTGGATGAGAGGGGCAGCATCAAAGGAGCGGGAGGAGAGGTGGATGAAAGGGGCAGCATCAGAGGAGCGGGAGGAGAGGTGAATGAGAGGAGCAGCATCAGAGGAGTGGGAGGAGAGGTGGATGAGAGGGGCAGCATCAGAGGAGTGGGAGGAGGGGTGGATGAGAGGGGCAGCTTCAGAGGAGCGGGAGGAGAGGTGAATGAGGCGGGCAGCATCGGAGGAGAGGTGGATGAGAGGGGCAGCATCAGAGGAGCAGGAGGAGAGGTGGATGAGAGGGGCAGCATCAGAGGAGTGGGAGGAGGGGTGGATGAGAGGGGCAGCATCAGAGGAGCGGGAGGAGAGGTGAATGAGGCGGGCAGCATCGGAGGAGAGGTGGATGAGAGGGGCAGCATCAGAGGAGCAGGAGGAGAGGTGGATGAGAGGGGCAGCATCAGAGGAGCGGGAGGAGAGGTGAATGAGAGGAGCAGCATCAGAGGAGCTGGAGGAAAGGTGGATGAGAGGGGCAGCATCAGAGGAGCAGGAGGAGAGGTGGTATATATATATTATATTGTGGAGTGAGAATAAAGCTGTTCTTTTTATGTGAATCAGTACAATTTTGTCATTTTTGGGGAGGTGATTCATCCAGCACCCCCCATCTTATATATTTTAATCATAGTTGTTTTTATCCTTGGGGCGCCTCTGTACCTTTCTTGAATCAGAGGAGCAGGAGAAGAGGTGAATGAGGCGGGCAGCATCAGCGGAGCGGGAGGAGAGGTGGATGAGAGGGGCAGCATCAGAGGAGCGGGAGGAGTGGTGGATGAGGGAGGCAGCATCAGAGGAGCAGGAGAAGAGGTGGATGAGAGGAGCAGCATTAGAGGAGCGGGAGGAGAGGTGGATGAGAGGAGCAGCATCAGAGGAGTCAGAGGAGAGGTGGGTGAGAGGGGCAGCATCAGAGAAGCGGAAGGAGAGGTGGATGAGAGGGGCAGCATTAGAGGAGCGGGAGGAGAGGTGGATGAGAGGGGCAGCATCAGAGATGAGAGGGGCAGCATCAGAGGAGCGGGAGGAGAGGTGGATGAGAGGAGCAGCATCAGAGATGAGAGGGGCAGCATCAGAGGAGCGGGAGGAGAGGTGGATGAGAGGGGCAGCATTAGAGGAGCGGGAGGAGAGGTGGATGAGAGAGGCAGCATCAGAGATGAGAGGGGCAGCATCAGAGGAGCGGGAGGAGAGGTGGATGAGAGGGGCAGCATTAGAGGAGCGGGAGGAGAGGTGGATGAGAGAGGCAGCATCAGAGATGAGAGGGGCAGCATCAGAGGAGAGATGGATGAGAGGAGCAGCATCAGAGATGAGAGGGGCAGCATCAGAGGAGCAGGAGGAGAGGTGGATGAGAGGAGCAGCATCAGAGATGAGAGGGGCAGCATCAGAGGAGCGGGAGGAGAGGTGGATGAGAGGAGCAGCATCAAAGGAGTGGGAGGAGAGGTGGATGAGAGGAGCAGTATCAGAGATGAGAGGGGCAGCATCAGAGGAGCGGGAGGAGAGGTGGATGAGAGGAGCAGCATCAGAGGAGTGGGAGGAGAGGTGGATGAGAGGAGCAGCATCAGAGATGAGAGGGGCAGCATCAGAGGAGCGGGAGGAGAGGTGGATGAGAGGAGCAGCATCAGAGGAGCGGGAGGAGAGGTGGATGAGAGGAGCAGCATCAGAGATGAGAGGGGCAGCATCAGAGGAGCGGGAGGAGAGGTGGATGAGAGGGGCAGCATCAGAGGAGCGGGAGGAGAGGTAGATGAGATGGGCAGGTGACATTTGCTCCAAGATATGTTCACCCAAATGTATACTTCTGATGCAGTGTTTATGTAGACCAGCTATACCATGTGTGCTATGTCTCATAAGAGCAGAAATAAGGTTAGATTTGTGCATTTCGTCCTGCCACTGCTGGCAGCTCCACAGCTCTGCAGGGCTCTTTATATTTTTCCCCTGGAAGCCTGACGCTGATCATATGGCCCAGTGCTGGCCGTCATACGTACTGACAGGCAGAACATACTGGCAGCTGAAACCTAATCCTGGGATAATGCATTCTTAATGTACATTGCAGATCTCTCCAGCACCTGCACAGCTGCCTCCACTGAGCGGCTAATGACTTTCAGTGCTGACAGCTAACGCAGAGTGAAGAGTGACGATCAGCCATAGGAGAAGGCACTGATAATGACACAGGGGCCATTCAGCAGTGTCGACTCCACCAATGATGAACTCAGGGTGTCCTTTCGGGTCACCATTTTGTGATTAATGGGAATTCCGCTCAGCTCACACTTGTTGGACGGTGGAGCGATCATACTGTAGGGATATTCTGTTCCAGGGAAAGGTCCAGTGCCCGGCGTTGACTCTCCGGAGCTGATGCGTCTCGTTTTATCGTGTGATTGGCAAGACATCTGCTGTCACTCATATCTGTCAGGTCTGGGCTTTGCCGACATGCAATGGACAGACTGATATCACACCTTTATCAAAGATCACACCTTATCAAAGATAACATCTCATCAGAGTAGCAAAGCGAGCGCTACAAACGTATGCCTGCTAATTGGCAATGGCACTCGTCCTGCCCTGAGCCCCTGCGGGATCGTAGCGCTCGCTATGCTACTCTGATAAGGCGTGTTAACTTTTATAAGATGTGATATCTTTTCAGAAGGTGTGATATCTTTTCAGAAGGTGTGATATCTTTTCAGAAGGTGTGATATCTTTTCAGAAGGTGTGATATTTGAGTTAGCATGGTTTAGTGAATCATGCCCCATGAAAGTAGACTTGTGTGAGGAGCACAGAGGGAGGCATCCATTCTGTATGTCGGTTGGTGCATTACTGGCCAGCAGTGACCTTAGTGTGAACCAAGACTCTCAACAAAGGACTTCTATGACAGGTCAGCTTGGCTAAAAACTGTCCGTTTGTCTGACCTCAGAATTTTATAAACCTATAATGTGTGCTCCTCAGAAGGGGCTGCAAATGGAGGGTAACCCAACACCCTAAAATACAAGAACACAGAGACAGCGGATTGCCCAATGGTGCAGTATATCACAGGAAAAATAGTGACTATCAGAAGAAACTTAGGGTACCCACAAAGGAAGGTTGTACATGGGGCCACCAACCCCTTAAAGTTAACCAGTGACCCTCATGTATTTTACCATATATATATCAGTGGGAACATTAGAGAAAACACCTACCCTGCTCTCTGTTTCTTTCTTCACTGTTCAGCCTGCTTGTTATCAGCCCTGATAAAATCCCCCCTGTCCTGAGCATTCAGTCTGGCTCTGCTCAGGAATCATTATAGCTGAGTCATTATAGCAGAGCCAGGAGGGGGCAGGCTTGGGCTTGAAAAGACATCAGAGAAGACAGACTCAGCTATAATGATTCCTGAGCAGAGCCAGACTGAATCCTTAGTCTGGGATTTTATCAGGGCTGATAACAAGCCGGCTGAGCAGTGAAGGATGAAGCAGATAGCAGGGTAGGTGTTTTCTCTAATGTTCCCACTGATATATATGGTAAATACATGAGGGTGCTTTGTCTCTGGTTCGCTTTGTCTCTGGTTCCCTTTAAGGCAGGTCTAGATCATTAACCCCAACTCCAGTTCCAGCTGGAACTGGATACGGTCACGCTCTTGGGAAAAACAACAAAGGTCCTATTGGTGGCGGGGCCACTAGGTACCAGCATACACCCCTCCCAACGAAGGGTGAAAAGCACAAAGGGGTTAGGAGGCGCCCAGGAGTAGATAAAACTAAGTTAAAAACAAATAAACATAGAAAAATAGAGGTGGCTTACCCAAATAATGACAATTTCATATAAATATGAATTTTAATAAGAACTGGCAACACGTTTTGTGGATATGCGCCCACTTCCTCAGGCCAAATATAGTGTCAAAGCTGTGTTAGAAAGAACAGGAGTGAGAGTAAAGCTTGGTACACATCCAATTTTAATTGGCAAATTTTACCACCCCCATGTAGTATGAGGGCAACAGATTTTTATTACCATGAATAGATTGAGTAGGTAAGCTCTCATACTACATGGAGGTGGTTAGCCAATGATTAGCCAAACAAAATTGTACATATCACCTACTAACTAATCGGAGTGCTCACGTTTTCTGAAATGAGGTTTCTGCAGCTGGAAATCCAGAAACCGTTATTTGGTCACATGACCAGGAAAGGTTGGGTTTTCAGGCTCTTTGTGTGGCTCTGTTGGAGATGTCTGGATTGCATCATCCCCAGTGTTCATACTGCAAGGGGTGAGGTCACAGATGGAATCTCTTTGAAAAGATTGCAGCCAATGGCGGGGACGGTCTGTTGTGCAGGAAGTGGCTGGGGCATGGGCTCTTGATTATACAACCTACCAGCTCCAGCACTGAGCAGTGAGCACTTACTTTGATGCAGGGAAATATTAGGGCTTGCAAAGGGAGATTTAATGCATGTATTTAGAAAGGCATCCGATATTTGCTATCGCCTTCCTGTATTTCTCACATTAAAGAGAAACTCCAACCAAGAATTGAACTTCATCCCAATCAGTAGCTGATACCCCCTTTTACATGAGAAATCTATTCCTTTTCACAAACAGATCATCAGGGGGCTCTGTGTGGCTGATATTGTGGTGAAACCCCTCCCACAGTGTGATGTCATGACCATGGTCCTGACAGTTCCCTGCCTGTGAACCACATTGCATTGTGGGAAATAACGGCTGTTTCCAACTGCCAAGCAACCAGTATCTCCCGATATGAATATCTATAAAAGAACAACCTTTTAGCTTATCACATTGTTAGGGGGAGTGGCAGTGGCGTAGCTAAGGAGCTGTGGGCCCCGGTGCAAGTTTTACATGGGCCCCCCAAGCACTCTATACATAACAATTGATACGGCGCACCAAAATCTGCCAATGGCCACTACAGTGTCAGAGGTGCAAGAAGGGAATGGGGAACCGTGTGTTAAGGACTACTACAAATTTCAAAGTATTTATAGAAGTGATTATTACCAGCACAGGAGCAACAGAGAGCTAATACTGTGATAGAGGGTGGACCCTTTGGGGCCCCTCTGGCCCAAGGGCCCCGATGCGGCCGCTACCTCTGCACCCCCTATTGCTACGCCCCTGGGGAGTGGTTATAGATAATGACAGTTGGTGCTCTCTACTTTTTCATGTTTCCTAGCAGTAAAGATGATTATGTGCAGGCTGATTGTGGATGAAACAACATGAACAAATTACATGGCAAATATCATATCTTGATCTCTCTTCTGTTTTTTTTATTTTTTAACTTCTAGCTTTGCAATGTATCGATTTATCCCCCCCCCCCTTTTCCCTAGCGTTCCTCTTTAACTCTTCCCTACCTACACTTGACACTTAACACCCCACCCCCCTCCCCCCACACACACACTTACACGTAACCCTTACTAGTAGCAATGTGGCATTTGGTTGCATAATAGCCACACCCCGGGCTCTCTAACATTTATCCTTAGCCAATATCCGGAGTTGAGCTACATAGTTAATAGACTCTACTCCATGCGCTGAACCAGTGTTACGTTACATGGTACCCAAATGCCTGGTGCCTCTTACAGACCTCAGACGCTATCTGAAGATTGGCTACATAATAGCTGAACTCCATGCACCACCCCTTGCTGTCCTCCGGTGTTAGCCAGAGTTGGACTATAGCCGGACTCTGGTGCTCCGGCACCCAACTTATACCGTCGGCACCACCAGAGCTGCAATTTACATTGTGGTCTATGGCAGTGTCCACATTACCAACGAGTTAAAGTTAAAGTGGACCCAAATTAAAAATGCAAGATTTCAGAAATAACATCTATTTTCTAAATTATAATAATAAATAGCAGCCTTTTTTCAGCTGCATGATGACAAATATAAAATATTTTATATTTATTGGAGAAACCCCTCCCTTCCTTTCATATTGCCGGGACATAATCCGGCAGACTGGTCGAGTAGGTGGTGTCCGGCAAAGGAGGAATTGCTAATGGCTGCCACCTGTATAACCCTAGTTATGCAAAGAGAAGGGTGAAAACCATGCACTGAAATGCTCATAGGCTTGAAGGAGTGTTTATTTATCTTCGTATGTGTCAGAGTGGTGCAACGAAATATTTTGAACTAAAAAATTTTTTGGTATGGGTCCGCTTTAACTGCATTGGAACCAATCATTTGTCTTTACAGCTTTATCAGCATGGTTCACTTTGAATGCTAGAGAATACAGGACATTCTGGCCTGTCCGAGGCTGTGCATTAATAATAAAAGTTAAAAAAAACATTGGAAAATGATTATTAATGTAATTTGTTTAGACACTGCCTTAACTAAAAGATTTGAACTAACAAGTGTATTCCTTCTTCTGTCTTCTCTCCTTCATTGTATTTTTGTTTGTTTTGTGTCTCTGCTGCTGACCCCATTGCCGTCCCCATGTTTGTCCCCCATGTTTCCTCTTGTGCCCTCCCTTTTCTTTGTATTTCCATGTATTTTGTTGCCTTTAATGTGGTACCTTGTTGTCTTCTTTTGTACTGCTCTTGTGTTTAACATGCCCATGTCCTTTATTGGCCTTTTCCTTATGGCATCGTATTTATTGTTTGTTGGCCCTATTACTGACCCCATTGCTGTCCCCATGTTTGTTTTCCGTCTTTCCTTGTCCGTGTATTTTCTCTTATTTTCTTGGGTTTACCACGGTACTTTGTTTTCTTCATTTGTACTCCTGTTGTGTTTAACATGTCTGTGTACCTCTCTGTTGGCCTTTCCTTTATGGCACTGTATGACTCCCTTGCCCCCATCCCACTCTTGTGTTTGGTGTATGTGTATTCTTCTGGTGCTGGTGCCACTCTGCAGTTGGCTTCTGCTCCCCCGTGTGTGTTGAGGTTCCTTCTGGAACGGAGGCTGTGCAAGGACACAATATGACCTTGTTGTGCATCTCGTGCATGCAGAGAGAGGAGGTCTACGCCATCACCAACGTTGAGTGGTACTATGAACCCCCTGACAGCAGTGGAAACAAATCACTTGTATGTATTCTGTATTTACTATATGCGATCTTGCCGTAATTTCATTACGTTGTATTGGGAAAAGCTTTGCCAGATCAGAATGTTGCTGGTAGATGTGGACATTGCTGTTGTGTATTTCTAAATCATTTTCTTGGTGGAGGAAAACATCTTGGTTTTGCAATCCGATATATAAAGGAATAAAGTCTATCATTTCCCAGAACATTGTTAAATAGAAACCAAGGTGAGAGAGAAATGGAGGCTTAGATATGTATTTCCTTTTAAAGGACCACTATTGCGAAACATTTTAAAATTTAAAATGCGTGTAAACATATACAAATAAGAAGTGTTTTTCTTCCAGAATAAAATAAGCCACAAATTACCTTTTTCCTATGTTGCTGTCACTTACAGTACGTAATAGAAATTTGACAGAACCGACAGGTTTTGGACTAGAGTCTAGACCATCTCTTGATTCTCAGCAAGGGAATACACAGGTCGATCCGGCGGCCGATTAGCTGCCGCATCGACCCCAGCCGCATCCCTGCTTGTCCGCGCGAATCGATTGCAGCTCGTCCCCGCCGGCGCTTCCCTATCAGCGCTCGATTACCTGCCATTATCTGCCGGCGTGGATCGAGCGGGCGCGGGTCGAGCAGCATGACCGGCCAGCTGAATATTATCAGCTGGCCGGATCAGCTGGTCGATACACTGTACAGAAACGTACCGTGTATCTCCAGCATTATTCTTTATAATGATATTCCCTGAAAAAGGATTTATACAATGATGCCGGCCAGCCTCCCTGCTCGCTGCACACATTTTTGACAGTTGGACAGAGCAACTGCCATTCACTAAGGGCTCGTTTCCACTATAGCGAATCCGCATGCAGGCACTGCATGCGGATTCGCATAGGCAATACAAGTGGATGGGATTGTTTCCACTTGTGCGTCGTGCGGGTGCGTATCGGCGTGCGGGAAAAATCTGCACGACAGGGTCGTCAGATTTCGCGTGCGGCAGGAATGCGGGTGAATCGCTGCTAATGCATTCAATAGGGAAATCGCATGCGGCTTTGTCATGCGTATTTCCCTGTGATTTCGCATGCGATTTTGCATGTAAAGCAATGGAGCTTTACACAGGCAGTGACATGGTTAAATTCGCCTGGCTCCTTGCCATGCGAAATCGCATGCAAAATCGCGGGTAAATCCGCATGCGGAAACGCAGCCGCATGCGATTTCTTCTGCGGTGGAATCCAGGCGATTCCGCACCGCTACAGTGGAAACGAGCCCTAAGTGCTTTTGAAAATAAACAAAACCCTGGGAATCCCCTAGTTGAAAACCTGTCAGTTCTGTCAGATTTCTACTCCCTACTGTAAGTGACAGCAACATTGGAAAATGGTAATTTATGGCTCATTTTACTCTGGAAGAATCATACTTCTTATTTGTATGTGTTTACAGGCATTTTAAATTTTACGATTTTCGCAATAGTGGTCCTTTAACCATTTCAGCCCGCGGGTATTTTTCACCTTATGGACGAGAGGAATTTTCCCATTTCAGCGCTCCTCCCTTTTATTCCTCAACGTTATCACTACTTATCACAAAGAAATGATCTATACCTTGTTTTCTTCCACCACCAATTAGGCTTTCTTTGGGTGCTACATTAACATTAAGTTAAGAATTATTTTATTCTAAATGCATTTTAATGGGAATAATTAAGAAAAAAATGCAAAAAAACATTATTTCTCAGTTGTCGGCCATTACAGTTTTAAAATACCACATGCTACTGTAATTAAAATCCACACATTTTATTTGCCCATTTGTCCCGGTTATTGCAATGCTAAAATTATACCCCTAGTATAATGTATGGTGACAATATTTTATTTGGAAATACAGGTACATTTTTTCAGTTTTACATCCATCGCTAATTTTTAGCCCATAAATTTATAATAATATGCCCTCTTGACATACATATTAATTTTTTTTATAGGTGTAATTTTACTATTTGGCCACAAGATGTCCCCGCTGAGCAAATATCCTATTAGCGTACAATGGGCACGGGCATGCTAGCGTTTTTGCGCGCAATCGCAAATTTTCGCATGCAATCGCAAATTTTTGCGCTCAAAAACGCTAGCGCAGCCGTGCTATGAGTTATCACGGTTTAGTGAATGAAGCCCAATGTATGCTACATAGGAAACAATGTTGCTACATTGTAACTAGGGAAGTGATGCAGGCTTCAATGGAAGCCTGCGATCACAGTGCCTGCAGGTAGGTTAATGAATGGGACGTTAGTTCCCATTCATAAATGTAACTATTGGCGGCGGAAGGAGTTTAAAAATAAACACTGTTTTTGAACAAAAACAGTGTTTATTCTCGGTGGACATGTACAGACTTTTGTCCCCTGCAGCCAATCCCACCTGCTACCAGCAACATCTTCATCATGGGCATCCGCCCGCACACTGCCCCCCAAGCTGCAGGGACGAGAGTAGCGCATCCCCGCGGTTGTAGCAGCTGCCGCTGCGGACGTGACGCTCACGTCCGCACGGCATAAATGGCTAAGCAATACCAGTTGCCTGGCTGTCCTACTAATCTTTTACCTCTAATTCTCTTAGCCATAGCCCCTGAATAAGCATGCAGATCAGGTGCTGTGACAAATTGTTCACACCTAGGGGCGTTTTCGCAGTTTCTTAAGTGCCGGCGAATTTGAAAATCACCTTAAAAGCACTTGTGCAATGATTCCTTATGAGAGTGATCACATCTGAGCGGTTCCATTCCGAGCCGCTCATCAAAGCGCTGCCTGTCCCATTTTTGGGGTGATTTGCCTATAATGTCAGGTACAGGGACATCGCAAAGCGCTTGAAAAAGCGATTGGTGTAGCGATTTCCCCAACGCTTCTAAGAATAAATACATTGTATTTATTCTTTTCCGGATCAAAGAGTTCATTTCCTGACTTGTGTCAGGAAGTGAAAAAACAAATCGCTCCGCAAAAGCGCTTAGAAAAGCACTTCACACAAAACCACAACGTGCAAGTAAGTGCTGGAAGAGGAAAAATCGCGTTGCGATTAAAGTGGATCCGAGATAATCTTTTACTCATTGCATAATTGTGTCCCTTACATATAGTTTATAGGGCATTCCTCAAGCCAAATACTTTTTTTTGTTTTTTGTTTTAATACCCCAATCCCCTATAAACGTAACAAGCCTCACCCACAGCTCCTCCAGCGCCCAGGCATTCTGAGTGCCAAGTAGCAAGTGCTCATGGGAACTCAGTCTGGGGAGGAGGTGGTGTTACCATCTAGAGATTTTAGAGGCAAGGGGGACGGAAATGGGAGGAGAAAGGAGGAGAGGGGAGTGAAGTTTTCACAGGCTGAGGGGTGGAGATGCAGAGCAGCTTGCCTGTGTGTAATGATGACAAGCAGAACATGGCTGCTCTCTCGGGAAAAAATAATCATATACTGTTGAAAATGGATTTGCTGTGTAAACTATCTAAACTTAATAATACGATTTGTATATAGACAAGTTACTTGTTATAGTTAGTTTTTCATCTCGTATCCACTTTAAGAGAAGGGAATGGGCAGGTGATAGGAAGAAGCCCGCCACTTCCTGTCTGAAGGCTTGACTTTGGCCAAAATTTTAATTTTTCAAGGAGTGATTACTGGACCGGGGGGGACGTGGAGAGAAATAGACAGTACACAGAGGTATGTGGATCCAGCAGGAATATACCTCTGTGCTGGCCCTTAGGTAGCTTTGTCTCAGGTCAGGTATACTTTCATCTCTAAGGAGATTTATTAATTAGGGACCCCTGCTATCTATCATAGTGTCAAAATGCTGATTGGTATTGGGCCAATCAGAATTGACTATAAGTGCCTCTGGCTGGGCATACATGGTGAACAATGTCAGCATTCACACTGGAACTCTTATCCCCTCCATCGGGGTGCATGAAAAAATGGGCGCGGCTGGGTAAGGAATTGGCGCCGGTGGATAACAAAATCTCAATAATGATAAACATCATTAACAAAACTGGTTAACGATAAATACCGCTTTAAAACAGACAGGAATGGATAACGAAAAAATATTAACTGTAAAAATCGTTACGTAATTCAACAATACAGCTTAACCCAACCCTACTCTCCCACAGAACCCTCCCCTGGTGGTGCCTAAAACTAACCACCCCCCTGGAGGTGCCTAATTCAAACCCCCCCTTGTGTTGCCTAACCCTAACCCCTCCCCAGATGGTGCCTAACCACTCCCCCTGGATGGTGCCTAACCCTAACCACTCCCCCTGCAGAAACACCCTTTTATTTTAATATTTTTGATAACGTAAAATCTGTACAGGCAGATTAAATAATATGACAAAAACTATAACGTTGCAAGCTTCTAAAACGATAACCTATTTCAAAAACTTTAATGTTCTCATGTTGTTAACGATATTTATTGGGCGCCCTTTTTTCTGCTTTGGGCGCCGTATTAACAATAAATGCATCGCCCTTGCGGTGCCCTTTTTTCCTGTTACCCCCCCCATCGGCTTTCTCTTCTCCTGATGGTGAACTGTCTCTACTGAGGCCAATGCCGTCTTACGAGGGTTGGAGATGGCTTCTATCTGGTAATTCTCAGACTCACTTCTCTCTAGATCTACCGATATGATGGAAAGCCTCGAGAGACACTCGGGAGTCAGTTCAAAGGCCGCCTCCTGTGGATCGGGAGCAAGGACCTCCAGGACGTCTCGCTCATCTTGCAGAATGTGACCATCACGGACGCCGGGAAATATTTCTGTCACGTTAACCGCACTCTGCACTTCGAGGCTCATCAGCACTCGATTCAGAACAGCGTAACCATCGATCTTATTGTCACCGAAGCAGGTAAGAAACGTGTTGAGGAACTTCACAAGGAAGAGCCCTCAGCTTGTAGGTGATGCCGGGACGGTAACACTGGCACTGTACAAAGGTGTAACCATAACGTGAGCAGTTCTTGCAGCTACACTGGAGCCAGGGATATGGGGGTGCTAGATTACTGCCCTTCCTCCCTCCGATACTGGGGCACTCCCTCCAGAACAGGTGTTATTGGTTCACTGGTTCTGAATGGGGTAAGTCATGGTGGTTACATTGTTTTCGAAGAGTCATGGTGACCACACTTATTGTATGACCTCTGGAAGATGGGCGCCCTGGCCCTAGAGGATGCCATGGGGATAGGCTCTGGGAACATAGTGGAGGCCCTCATGGCTTGTTGGAACTTTCCCACCTTGTTTGGTGTATATTTAAAATTTTGCAGAACGTTTTTGACTAGCTTTTTATTTTTTATTTTTTTTTTAAATTAGCCATTGATTTTGATTGAAAACCGCTTGCTTTGTGAGGAAAGTAGTGCAGTTTGTATCTTTTTTTAACTCTATGCGGTTTCGCATATACCTCCGAAAAATGCAGCAGCAATGCAGGCTGTCATTATATGCGCTTCTGCATGCGGGTTAGCTCAAGTGGGAACCCTTCAACTGGTGCTTCTTCCAGCTCCTAGAAATGTATCAGGTGCCACACGCCATAAGTTCCGCCATTCTACAGGCAGCAGAAGATCGCAACCTACCGTTGAGTCCGGGTCTTCTGCACGGGCGCGCCGCACGCCTCCCATGATCGCGCTCCTGTGGCCCTACTGCGCTTCCACAGTTCAGGTCTCTGTGAACTGCACAAGCACAGAGCTCCCCTAGCGTCAGAAATGTGTTCACGAGAAGCGCATAATACTAATTCCTTTTTTTATATAGCGCATTTCTTCTGTCAGACTCAAAGCGCTTGCAAGGCAGCCACTAGAGCGCACTCAGTAGGCAGTGTTAGGCCAGAGCTGCAGCCACTAGGGGGCACTCTCTAGGCAGTAGCAGTGTTAGGCCAGAGCTGCAGCCACTAGGGGGCGCTCTATAGGCAGTAACAGTGTTAGGCCAGAGCTGCAGCCACTAGGGAGTGCTCTATAGGCAGTAGCAGTGTTAGGCCAGAGCTGCAGCCACTAGGGGGCGCTCTATAGGCAGTAGCAGTGTTAGGGAGTCTCCCCCAAAGAACTTCTTACTGAATAGGTGCTGGCTTACTGAACAGACTGAGCCGAGATTCGAACCCTGGTCTCCTGTGTCAGAGGCAGAGCTCTTAACCATTACAGCATCCAGCCACTGCCACATGTGCAGAAGACCACAACTCAGCCACGGATCGCGATCTTACGGAGGAGACAGCTGTTGCCTGCAGAACAGCAATACTTCAGTGTGGAAACTGATAGACTTCTAAGGGCTGGAAGAAGCCTCAGATGAGTAAAATGTTTTTTTTCTTAGGTCGCCTCGTGTATCATTTAAGTGTGTTTGTTGGACCTCTGTCATCCATCCAGCCGTGTGAACCGAGCCTTACGCATGCCAAAATGTAATCGCAAGCTTCCATGGTTATCTATAGAGAGATGATAATGAGATAATCTCAACTAGCATGAAGATAAACATTAACCACTTAAGCCTACAGGGTTGTTTATTTTTTGCATCTGAGCAAATTTCACCTCCTATTCATTCGCCAATAACTTTATCACTACTTATCACAATGAATTGATCTATATCTTGTTTTTCCCGCTACCAATTAGGCTTTCTTTGGGTGATACATTTTGCTGAGAATTCATTTATTCTAAATCCATTTTAACAGGAATATTAAGAAAGAAATGGAAAAAAATCATTATTTCTCAGTTTTTGGCCATTATAGTTTGAAATGAATACATGCTACCGTAATTAAAACCCATGTATTTTATTTGCCCATTGGTCCCGGTTATTAACACCATTTAAATGATGTCCCTATCACAATGTATGGTGCCGAACAATGTATGGTGCCGATATTTTATTTGGAAATTAAGGTGCATTTTTTCAATTTGCGTCCATCACTATTTACAAGCCCATAATTAAAAAAATTATATTAACCACTTAACGACCAGCCAACGGCGGCTGGTCGCAGTGCTATTTCCATGGAAACGGCCGCTCGTTCATGTGAGTTCATGGAGGGAGTCTCCTTTAACAGCCGGAGAGCCTCCGATCTTGGCTCACAGGCGAAATGTAAACACGCGGGGAAGAAATCCCCGGTGTTTACATCGCACGCCGCTGCTGTTGCAGCAGCGCCGTAAAGGAGATCGCGATCCCCGGCCTTTGATTGGCCGGGGATCGCTGGCATCTGATAGGCTGAAGCCTATCAGAGGCGGTACAGGACTGATCGCCATCCTGTGCCACCCTTAGGAGGAGAGGGAGGGAAGGAGAGGGAGGGGGAAAAGCGCTGCGGAGGGGGGCTTTGAGGAGAGCCCCCCCCCCCGCTCGGCAGTAGACGGCGGCGATCAGACCCCCCCCAGCAGGACATCCCCCTAGTGGGGAAAAAAGGGGGGGGAAGTCTGATCGCCCTGCCTAAAACCTGATCTGTGCTGCGGGCTGAGGAGCCCATGCAGCACAGATCATATAATAATCAGCCGGTCCTTATACTCCTTTGACATGCATATTTAAAAAGTTCAGACCCTTAGGTAACTATTTGTTTTTTTTTATTATTGTAATTTTTTTTTTTATTATTAAAAATTGTATTTGGATATATTTGATGTGGGAGGTAAACAGCTAATTTTAAATGTTAAAAATGTATTTATTTAATAAGTGGATGTGGGTGTAGTTTTAGTATTTGGCCACAAGATGGCCACAGTCAAAAAGTCCTGAGAGCGATCGATCTCACTCCCAGGAAGATAGGAAACTTTTTTTCACTTAGAAAAACTACAGCCTCTGATTAGAGGCGGTCGGTTTTTCGGGGGGGTGGGGGGTTGACTTTGATCAATGAATGGGATTTATAATCTCATTCATTGATCGTTGGGCTAACGACCGGCGGCGGGAGCGGGCGCGGGAGTGCACGCAGCCCAACTGGATGAGAATGTTCATCGAGTTGGGCTTAAGTGGTTAAAGGACAACTGAAGTGAGAGGGATATAGAGGCTGCCATATTTATTTCCTTTTAAGCTATACCAGTTGCCTGGCTGTCCTGCTGATCCTGCCTCTAATACTTTTAGCCATAGCCCCTGAACATGCATGCAGCAGATCAGATGTTTCTGACTTTATTGTCAGATCTGACAAGATTAGCTGCATGCTTGTTCCTGGTGTTATTCAGACACTACTACAGCCAAATAGATCAGCAGAATAGCGAGGCAACTGGTATTGCTTAAAAGGAAATAAATATGACAGCCACCACATACCTTTCACTTTAGTGGTCCTTTAAGAAATAAGCCCCTGCAAGTATGAGAGTATCCCACCGTGTGGGAGGGGCTGTGCTTTCTTCAATCGTCGCAGGAAGTGGCCCCTCTGACGGAACATTCTATTTCTGGGATAATGGCGGCTTCCTGCTGGCTGCCTCACTCTCTGCTGAACGCTCAGGTTTGCAGGAAGTGTGGGTGGCAGAGAATTTAATTATGACATTTTATAGAGCTTATCTGTACTAACCTAACCATGGAAACGAAGTCACTCGAGCCTGACGCCAAGCTGTGACTCCGGCGTTGGAGGGAAGCGGCGCGCGGGAAGGAATTGCCATTCTAGCTTCTTATATGTGGCATTTCACCCTGAAAAACAACATGCCTAGGCAATTTACAACTAATAACCTCACCTGTGTAATGTACATTCCTAATGACAGGCCCGGCTTTTATACCACGGCAAGAAACAGAGGCGTCTGAGGAATCGTAGCTTAAAGGGAGGGCTCACGGAGAAATAAAAATACTAATCCACTTACCTGGGGCTTCCTCCAGCCCGTGGCAGGCAGGACGTGCCCTCGACACCGCTCCGGAGGCTCCCGGTCTTTTCCGGTGGCTCACCCGATCTGGCCAGGCTGGCTTCCAGGCCGGGCTCTTGTGCGCTCCAACGTGCGTCTCACGCGGTCGCACTGACGTCATCGGACATCCTCCAGGATGTACTGCGCAGGCGCAGTAGTTCTGCGCCTGTGCGACCGCGTGAGACGCACGTTGGAGCGCAAGGAGTAGCCCGACCAGGAAGCCGGCCTGGCCAGGTCGGGTGAGTCACCGGAGAAGACCGGGAGCCTCCGGAGCGGCGTCGAGGGCACGTCCTGCCTGCCACAGGCTGGAGGAAGCCCCAGGTAAGTGGATTAGTATTTTTATTTTTTTAAACAACTCCGGGGATATTTCCTTTAAAGTGGATCTGAACCGAGTATAATGATTCAAAACAAACACATGATGTACCTGCAAATGAATATTACATACTTACCTCACTGTCCGTTTCCCTCGGAAGCTCACCATTTTGTTTTCCTAACAACTACTCCTTCCAGTTCTGACAAGATTTTGTCAGAGATTAAATATATCAGTTGCTGTCAGTTATAACTAAAAGGACAACTGATGGGCAAGGTAATGTCCATGTTTCACTATGGCTCAAGTGGACAGTATGTGTATGTTTATTTTGACTTTTAATTTTCAGTTCAGGTTTGCTTTAGAGTGGGATAAACTCCATATTAACTAAAAAAAATAAATCATCCAATTCGAAATTACTTCTTTGGCTTACCTGTCCTGTTTTAGTGTCAGATTTTGGAAAAATGTGCTGTAAAAAAAGAACATTTATGCTGGTTTCGATCATGTTGCTTCCAGGGTCAGCTGAAGCAGAAAAAAATCTGATCCCGGCTGTTCACCCAAATGGCGGAAGTGACAGGGATATCGAAGCTGCCATAATTATTTCATTTTAAGCAATACCAGTTGCCCGGCTATCCTGCTGATCCTCTGCCTCTAATACATTTAGCCACAGCCCCTGAACAAGCATGCAGCAGATGCCCTGACTGCAGTGAGACTAGATTAGCTGCATGCTTGTTTCAGGTGTGTGATTCAAACACTACCGCAGCCAAAGAGATCAGCAGGACTGCCAGGCAACTGGTATTGTTTAAAGAGAGTCTGAAGCCTTCTAAAAATCCTCTTTTTATTAGACATTTATCTTCAGCAATAGCAGCAGTGCTAAAACGCTGCATTCCAGTGACTAAACGATGTCATAAAACCCCCCAAATACCGGGGCAAAAGTCCACGACATTCCAAGTCGTGGATTTTCCTGCCGGGGGAGGCAGCTGTCGCTCTGCCTCCATTAGGACTCGTCCACACCAAGGGCATATTTGCCCTTTTTTCAGGCGCAGGTGATTTTCAAAATCACCCATAAAACACTTGTGCAATGAATCTCTATGAGAAGGTTCATATCAGCGCCTTGTGAATGCTTTGCGGTGGGCTTGGCGGTGCCTGTACCATTTTTGGGGTGTTTTTGCTATAATGGAAGGTATAGGAAAAACGCTCACAAAATCGTTTTGTGCAACGATTGTATTTATTATTTCCCGGGTCAAAGAGTTCACTTCCTGACTTGCATCAGGGAGTGAATTACAAAACCGCTCTAGAAAAGTGCTTTTACCAGAAACGCAGCGCTCAGTGGAGCGCTAAGAGGGGGGGGGGGGGGAAGCGCTCAAAACTGCAAAACACTTGCGTTTTCAATTTTAGGTGTGAATGAGGCCTTAGCATCAATCTCCGCCGCTCCCCGCCCCTCTGAGTAAAAGAAGACTGAGAGGGGCGGGGAGAGGCGGCGATCAGCAGGATTGGCCTCGATTCATAAAGCATTTCCGCATGAGGAAATGCTGAAAACGGCTCACTTTACCGACCACACAGCCAAATCTGTATTCATAAAGGCTTTTTCCGCATGAAAAGCCGACATCCACGAGCAGAGTGATAAATCACCGCCTTGCGCGGTGATTATCACAGCAAAAGTAACAAATGTCAATTCATAAAGATTAGAGGTAGCGGTATGCGGACGGGTATTACCGCTACCTCTGATGTGGCGAGAAGCGTGCGGAATACAGTGCAGTGAATGGGACAGACCTCCCAAGCAGCTGCAGAGAGAACACCGCACGGAGGGACTCCGCCTGCTTCTCCTGTTTCCGCATGTCTCCCGACAGCCTAACGCCTGCCTACAGCGGAGTATCTCCGCACGCCTGTCACAACTAGCTAAATTTTTATGAATTACCACCCTGAAGGCGGAAATACCGACAGCGGTGTTTCCCCGCTCGACTTTCCCCGCTCGCAGGCACTTTTATGAATCGAGGCCATTGACGTGAGTAACGTCAGAGCTACAGCACAAAGCTCTGCCTCTACCAGGAAGCGCTCCCCACATTTTGCCCCGGGGATTTGGGGGGGGGGGGGGGTTAATGACATATTTCTGCCGCGGGAATGCAGCGTTTTAGCACTGCTGATATTGCTGAAAATAAATGTCAAATAAAAAGAGGATTTTTAGAAGGTTTCAGACTCTATTTAAGAAGAAAGAAACATGGCAGCCTCAATATTCTTCTCTCTTGTCCTTTAAATAGAATGTGTCCGTGCCTGAATACTTTACCTGTCGGTGTCTGCCGCTGTCGTCACACTCTTTCTCACACACGCGCGCGCATGGTTGCTGGCATATTGCACGTGGGCGCGTGTGTATGTGCGGAAGAGCGTGGAGACGGAGCAATCGGCGGACACGGATAGGGAAAGTATTCATGCACAGACACCCTAGGGCATTTTACCGTAGGGAGGGACGGAAGTCTAGCCACACCCCCTCTCTCACCTCTGCAGCAGTGCAGGAGACAGAGAGGTCACATGGGGAGGGGCATGCTTGCAGTTGGGCGGTAAGCAGGTCTTCACCAGTTGTGATTATGCAGATCAGTACAGGATAGCTTTAAATTCTCTCTACTTTCTGGGGTGTGATGGAGAAGCTGCTGTAGATAATGATTCTGCCCGTTATCTGCAGAGTAAATGTTTTCCTGAGAGCCTTTGATTGCATTCAGCTATTTAGTTGTAAACATCCATTAAAGCTTCTCAGGACTGGAGCCATAATTCTGCGTACTTCGGCTCCTTTTCATGTCCTTGAGGACAAAATGTGATGCCACTACTCCAGTGGGTTTTCCTGAGGGCCCTTTCACACTGGCGCGGCGCGGTGCGGCATTTTACCGCAGCTTACCGTTAGGGCAGTGAAAGTCTACGGGGTAGTTCACTAAACCGTGATAACTCAAATATCACACCTGATCAAAGATATCACACGTTATCAAAGTTAACACGCCTTATCAGAGTAGCATAGCGAGCGCTACGAACTTATGCCTGCTAATTGGCAATGGCACTCGTCCTGCCCTGAGCCCCTGCGGGTGATCAGGTGTTATATTTGAGTTATCACTGTTTAGTGAGGCAAGCCATAGGTGCGCAGCGCCAGAAGTACTCTATAAAACGTGAGCCCGTACCTATGTTACCGTGCGGCTCCTGCGGCGACATGCGGCAGACCGAAATTCATGTAAGTCTATAGCGACGCACAAGCTTTAAAATGACAGCCACAAGTTTAATGTGCTGCACATGCACGGAAGCCTATTTTACCAATACACTTCCGCGCACATCATAGATTCGGCCACAGGAAGTGATCGCTAGAGAGCGTCACTTCCTAATTGGTCTGCAGCCAGACGGGGATTACCATGTATTAAAACAGTAATCTCCGAAGGCTGATTTTGGCGTTGGTCCCCTCACCGTACGTGCCAATATGCAGTGTGAAACCGGCCTTAAAGGAATACTGTAAGGGGGTAGAGGGAAAAAGAGTTGAACTTACCCGAGCTTTCTAATGGTCCCCCACAGACTTCCTGTGTCTGCGCAGTCGCTCATCGATGCTCCGGCCCCGCCTCCGGTTCACTTCTTGAATTTGCGATTTTTAAAGTTGGAAAACCACCGAAACCATACTGGGCCTGTGCAATACACTCCTGGTGACGTCAGTGGCAGCGAGGACACGGCCGCGCAGGCGCAGTGGTTTTCCAACTTTAAAGTTACAAATTCTGAAAGTGAACCGGAGGCGGGGCCGGAGCATCGGTGAATGGCTGCGCGGGCACAGGATGTCTGCGGGGGGTGGAGCATCGGTGAGTGGCTGTGCGAGCACAGGATGTCTGCGGGGGGCGGAGCATCGGTGAGTGGCTGCGCAGGCACAGGATGTCTGCAGGGGGCGGAGCATCGGTGAGTGGCTGCGCAGGCACAGGATGTCTGCAGGGGGCGGAGCATCGGTGAGTGGCTGCACAGGATGTCTGCGAGGGACCATTAGAAGCCCCGGGTAAGTTCAACTCTTTTTCCTCTGACCCCCCCCCCCCCCTACAGTACTCCTTAGATTGCAGATGGAGACAAAGTAACATTATTAAGGTGCCCATACATCTAGCGATTTTGCGGCCGACCGACAATCCGATTCAATGATTTTATCAAATTGGATGAAAATTGGTGCAGAAACAAGCATGCCATTCAATGATTCCATTGAAATCGGGCCAAAGAAGTTAAATGTATCATTCGATCATGATGGACAATCTCAGCCGTACATGGTCCATTGGGTGCCCGGCAGTGACGCAGTTGGATATAGCGATGATCGACATAAGTGACGGACCTCCGACATTATTCCCCCAAGAGTAGAATGTCCTCCCCCCGCCCGGTGTCTGTGTGGCATGGATTCTGGCCTCCTCTGCTGTCACCCCATGTGGCACCAGGTGTGTGTGTGATTTTACATGCACACCACATGGTGGCGCTCACGGTAACGATGGACACTGGGGTAATGGCGTATGGGGCTGGGAGTAACGCCAGCGGGGCAGGTGAGAATTTACACTGCTTGGGCATGGATCAGGCAAGCGCCGGTGGAGGCATCACTAGGCTGATTCGGCATAGCCGGGACAAAGTTCCTCCAGCAGCCAAGGCTGAGACACCAAAGTGCGCCCCTCCATCCCTCCCACCCCAGCCGTCACACGCTGACTGCTATTACACTAAGATTCTCCTCAGGGCCCCCAACACCTTCATCTCAAGTAATCTGGCTTGCAGTCACTGCCATGTATCCCTTGTCTTATTTCTCTCTGCTTCAAACACAATAGGGGAGTGATAGCTAAATGAGTTGTGCGCCCCCTCTTAAACTATGCCCTGAGGCTGGAGCCTCTCTCGCCTCTGCCTCGGCCCGGCCCTTGGAATTGGCCTGCGTTGTATGGGCAGCTGACAGATCTCTCTCTAATCACATTCAATCAGAGAGAGATCGGTCTCTTGGTCGATCTGCCCATACATCTGTAGATGTATGGGTATCCCTTTAGTCTAGTCTTGATGGGGTGGACAACCTGCCGATGGAAAGGTATCAGTCTATGAGGAACAGAAATCGATGCATTAGGCCTCTCTCCTATGGATAGGAGCCTGAATTATACGCTTGTTGGGCAGGTCAGTCTCCTATCCAGGGCCGGATTTTCCATAAGGCACTGCAGGCATGTGGCTACAGGCGCCTTATGTGGGAGAGGTGGCCTATCTCCTCAGATCACTGACCTCAGGAGTTTACAATCTAATCCCTCTAAGCTTCATATCACTAACCTTATGCACTTACCCCCTAATCCTTGTCTCGTGTCGCTAAGGATGACATGAGACCAGGGACGGATCTAGGGGGGGGGGCGAGCGGGTCTCTTGCCCCAGGCGCAGTTTGTTGAATTCTTAAAAAGGCGCCAAAACTGGATAGGGAAAGGCAGTTTAGGCGCCAAAACCTGACCTTTAGGCGCCAAAACTGGATAGGGAAAGGCAGTTTAGGCGCCAAAACCTGACCTTGCCCCAGGCGCAATTTGTTCTAGATCCGTCCCTGCATGAGACATTGGTTAGAGTGTAAAATTCTAAGGACAGTTAGTGACATAAGGAAGGGATTAGAGTTCCGAATATTTTTACTTGGGGTGTGGCCTGTGCTCAGGGGAGGAGTTTAGGGAGCCAGGACGCCTGTGCAGACGGGCCTCTGAGTTATAAATTCCGGCCCAGCTCCTATCTGACGGCCACTGAGCAGAATGGTAGTAATTCTCACCTCACGTGTTTGACATTTGCTGTGATTACCAGCAGGGCAGGGATGTGACTCGGTGTGGTTCCCGCCTTGCCAATGCCCGTGCTGAAATCCAGCAAGCGCCCAGGCGGTGCATGTAACGGACAGGCTGTAGAATAGCCTCCTGTGTGAAATAGGCCTAATCCAATGCATAACTTCATTACTCTTTGAGACTTGGCTGCCATCTTCATCACAGGACCAACGGCAATCTCCAGGACTGCTGCAGTTTTGCATAAACACGAATCTAGTGCACAGGTGTCAAACACCAGGCCCCCGGGCCGACTGCGGCCCTCCTTGCCATTTTATGTGGCCCTCCAGAGCTTCAAATGTGCATCATTGTAAGCGGTAAAAGACTGACAGCACGCTGCCTTCCCCTCCAGAGGAGCACACTGGAAGGGCCAGATTTACCATAAGGCACTGTAGGCACGTGCCTACAGGTGTCAGATGATGGAAAGGCAGCTCTCTCCCCTTCCCAAATGCCTTCCTCCTGCCTTATCTATGCAGAGTCCCGAGAAAAGACTAAATGAGAGCTTACTCACGCAGCTCTCAGCATTCCACTGATGAGATCTCCCTTCAGTGGGGGCACCTCTAGCTACCTAATAGTTGGGAGCACCTCTATCTACTTAATATTGAGGGTACTTCTTGTTACCTAATAACAAGGGGTACCTGTGGCTACCTATGCCAGGCAGGGAAAGTAGGGGGAAGGTGAAAGCTGGGACAGCCAGCACTCTAGCAGTGCAGTTGACCATGGGTTTGTGGGTTCATGGAGGGCGAAGTCTAAAGGTGCCAGGACATCTGTGCCTATAGGCTCCTGAGCTGTAAATCCAGGCCTGCATGCATGGGGGGCGGAGTCTAGGGTGCCAGGACATCTGTGCCTATAGGCTCCTGAGATGTAAATCCAGGCCTGCACACAGGCGGTGATGGTGCTTCTGGTTGAAACATTGTCAGTTTGAGGAGTGGTGCAGCTACAACTCATGGGACCCCTCAGCAAAATTACCATAGGGCCCCTTAATGATATTCAAACTTGTGTGGCTGGTAACCACCCTCCCCACCTCTCCACCACCTCAGCTTACCAAAAAGACTATAGGAAAGTGAAGATTGGCATCTTGCCTTGGACCATATTTCACCTTGATCCTTTCCTGTGGAAGCAGCGCTGGGGCAGGTAAATATTAAACTGCTCTACTGCGCTACTCTGCAGAAGGGGAGGAGCTGTCCCTCCATGGTCGCTATAGTTACGACACTTAGTTTGAGGCTGTTCAATAAATGTTAAAGTGAGCCAGAGATGAAGCACCCTCATGTATTTTACCATATAGATCAGTGGGAACATTAGAGAAAACACCTACCCTGCTCTCTGTTTCATTCTGCACTGCACAGCTTGTTTCTTATCAGACCTGATAAAATTCCCGACTGAGCATTCAGTCTGGCTTTGCTATAATGACTCAGCTATAATGATTCCTGAGCAGATCCAGCAGGGGGCAGGCTTGGACTTGAAAAGACATGAGAGAACACAGACTGAGCTATAAATATTCCTGAACAAAGCCAGACTGAATGCTCAGTCGGGATTTTATCAGGGCTGATAAGAAGCAAGCTGTGCAGTTTAGAATGAAACAGAAGGCAGGGTTGGTGTTTTCTCTAATGTCCCCACTGATATACATGGTAAAATACATGAGGGTGCTTCATCTCTGGTTCCCTTTAAATCTTGATAAACAATTTGGCCCCCGACTAAGACAAGGTTTTAGATTTCGGCCTGTTGCGTGATCGAGTTTGACACCCCTGGCCTAGTGTTTCGCTTTGCTGGAACCACTTTTCAGCAGTGTTCCTGTCAGCCCAGAGATGGCTCATCTTTGTCCTGTTGTTGGTCTCAAGTCTGGTCTTTGAAACCCTCCTGGCAATCTTGTGGAGATAAGTAATGATGTCTTCATCACTGATGGTCAAAGAGATGATAATAATACTGCTCCTGATGCAGGTGTAATGACTGAATTATGTGTGAGCTGAATTATCCACACCGTCTTTGGCGGAGTTGTCCTTGCTAACCTTTGTGCACCACTTCCTACAGCCAATGAAGACTTCACCTCCGTCCTCTCGGAGATCATGATGTACATCCTCCTGGCGTTCCTCACCTTGTGGCTGCTGATAGAGGTGGTTTACTGTTACAGGAAGATCTCTAAGTCGGAAGAAGTGACTCAGGAAAGCGTGTAAGTAGATTTCTGTATTTTGGGCTCAGCCATTTTCTGTATTTTCATTTTCACCCGAAGAGCCACGAATGATGTACAAAAGGAAGTCAGCATGACTTGGGTTACTGCAGACCTCAAAAGAAGCGACCAAAGTGATTAATAAATGCACTTCCGTGATAACATATTAATGTTGTTGTTCTACTTGATATACAGTATCTCACGAGTGAGGACACCCCTCACATTTCTGTAAAGTAGTCAGTGTACAGCTTGTATAACAGTGTAAATTTACTGTCCCATCAAAATAACTCAACACAGGGCAGGACGGGTGGAGCTCTCATCATTGCCAATTAGCAGGCATAAGTTCGCTATGCTACTCTGATAAGGCGTGCTATTTGTCTTAGTGAATCATGCCCCTTGTTTGCCACAACAATTTTTTTTAGCACTGCCTTAACTTCTTTGGGCCTGGAGGACACTAGGACGTCACAGGTGCCACTGGAATCCTCTTCCACTCCTCCATGATGAAGCTGGGGGATGTTAGAGACCTTGCGCTCCTCCACCCTCCATATGAGGAAGCCCCACAGATTCTCAATAGGATTTAGGTCTGGAGACATGCTTGGCCAGTGCAGCACCTTTACCCTCAGTTTCTTAAGCAAGGCAGTGGTCATCTTGGAGGTGTGTTTGGGGTCGTTATGATTTTGGAATACTGCCTTGTGGCCCAGTTTCTGGGAGGGGATCATGCTCTGCTTCAGTATGTCACAGTACATGTTGGCATTCATGGTTCCCTCAATGAACTGTAGCTCCCCAGTGCTGGCAGCACTCATGCAGCCCAAAACCATGACACTCCCACCACCATGCTTCACTGTAGGCAAGACACACTTGTCTTTGTACTCTTCATCTAGTAGCCATCACACACACTTGACACCATCTGAACCAAATACGTATATTTTGGTCTCATCAGACCACAGGACATGGTTCCAGTAATCTATGTCCATAGTCTTCTTGGAAGGAAGGTGGGTGTAGGTGTGTGTGATGTTTGGTTGAAAGAAGGTTTGGGGGTGTTTGGTCGGAAGGTTAGCGAGTTGTGTTGAGGATGCTGGGTGGGAAGCCAGGTTGATGATATTTGATTGGAAATTTGAGGTGTGTGTGTGTGTGTTATGTTGGGTTGGAAGGAATGCTTGGAGGTGTTTGGTTGGAAGGTTAGCAGGTTAGGGTGGGGATGCTGGGTGAGAAGGCAGGTTGATGATGTTTGACTGGAAGGTCGAGGAGTGTGCGTAGGGGTGATGTTTGGTTTGAAGGTGTGTGGGGTTTGTGGCGGGGATGTTGGGTTGGAAGGAAGGTTTGGGGATGTTGGGTTGGAAGGTAGGGGGGTTTGTGGCGGGGATGTCGGGTTGGAAGGAAGGTTTGGGGATGTTGGGTTGGAAGGTAGGTGGGTTTTGGTGGAGATATCATGTTGGAAGGCAGGGTGGGGGTGGTTAAGAGCTGAGCTTCAAGGCTGAGAAGGACACCTGAACTGTACAATGTGATTTGTGAGATTCTGCAGCAAAATGAGAAGCAATTTCAAAGCCATTTATTTCTGAGCAGGTTACTAGGAGTCAGATTACCGCTCATTGTGCGTATGGAAAACAGGAGAGTCGCTGATGTAGAGCTGTTTTGTGCTCTTCCCTTTTCTTGTGAGGATCAGGGGTGGCATCATTTCTGTGCGGTGACTGAGTGAGCAAGCGGATAATAATAGAATGTGGAGGCTGATTAAATGACATGGCCTGAGCCAGGGACAAGGAACTACACACTGAACTCTATTGTCGCTTCTCTCTACAGCACTGATTATCTAGCAATACCTTCAGAAAACAAAGAGAACTGTTCTGTCCCGGTGGAGGAGTAAAACTGACGCCGATTCTACAAACCTGTAACGGTACGTTCAGCTAAGGCGAATCATGTGATGGATCTGACCAAAGTCTTGCTGTCTAATTAGTCTGGGTTCTCAGAAGGGCCATAAAACAGGTGTGCCCATCCTGATCGTCACCCCCATAACAAGTGTAACCACAAAACACACCTGATCTGAAGTATAGTCCCCTGTGTCGGAGGGAGGGAAAGTTTAGTAGTTGGGGTGCCCCACAGCTAGGGATACTCATTCAGATTTTGCGGAAATGCAATTTCCAAAATTCCGATCGGAAATTTCATTTCTGCATCGGAATGCGGAAATCGGTAATACAAGTGCGGTAGGCGGATTTCCGCCGGAAATCGTGGATATTTCTTTTTGAAAACTTTTTTTTTTGCATCTTGTTCACAAGATTCTGTTTAACCACCCTGGCGTTCTGATTAAATCGCCAGGGTGGCTGCGGGAGGGTTTTTTTTAAATAAAAAAAAAACTATTTCATGCAGCCAACTGAAAGTTGGCTGCATGAAAGCCCACTAGAGGGCGCTCCGGAGGCGATCTTCCGATCGCCTCCGGCGCCCAGAATAAACAAGGAAGGCCGCAATGAGCGGCCTTCCTTGTTTTGCTTATATCGTCGCCATAGCGACGAGCGGAGTGACGTCATCGACGTCAGCCGACGTCCTGACGTCAGCCGCCTCCGATCCAGCCCTTAGCGCTGGCCGGAACTTTTTGTTCCGGCTACGCTGGGCTCAGGCGGCTGGGGGGACCCTCTTTCGCCGCTGCTCGCGGCGAATCGCCGCAGAGCGGCGGCGATCAGGCAGCACACGCGGCTGGCAAAGTGCCGGCTGCGTGTGCTGCTTTTTATTTCATTAAAATCGGCCCAGCAGGGCCTGAGCGGCAGCCGCTGGCGGTGTTGGACGAGCTGAGCTCGTCCAGACCGCTCAGCTGGTTAATAAACCCTGAAAATTTGGACTTACGGGGGCTTTGCTATTAACCACTAAAGTCGGCGGATTTTTACTGTAATGTTAAATTCAGAAAATCTGCATTATCCGATATGCGGTAATTTTAAGCCAATCAGAAGACTGGGAATGAATAAACCAGTCAGAGAATGGGGATTTAGGCAGAAATTTCTGCATTCTCTGATTGGTTTATTCATTCTGAGTCTTCTGATTGGCTTAAAATTACCGCATATCGGATAATGCAGATTTTCTGAATTTAACATTACAGTAAAAATCCGCAGACTTTAGTGGTTAATAGCAAAGCCCCCGTAAGTCCTAGAAACACCAAATTTTCAGGGTTTATTAAACATTTCAGCCGGCTGGATTTTTCACCTTCCGCATCAGAGCAATTTTCACCTCCCATTTATTCGCTAATAACTTTATCACTACTTATCACAATTTATTGACCTATATCTTGTTTTTTCCGCCACTAATTAGGCTTTCTTTGGGTGGTACATTTTGCTAAGAATTATTTATTTATAAACGCATTTTAACAGGATTAATAAGAAAAAAATTGAAAAAATTCATTATTTCTCAGTATTCGGCCATTATAGCTTTAAAATAATCCACGCTACCATAATTAAAACCTACCGTATATACTCGGCTATATGTCGAGAAATTTAGGGCTGACTCAAAGTTTAAAAGTGGGGGGGTGGACCTTTACGTGAGTAGTCCTAAATTTCCCAACTTATAGCCAATATGCCAGTGTGCCCCCTCCCTCCCACCCAATGGGAGCCTCTGTATAAATGTCCTACTTGCGCTTTGTAATCCTGTGGCAAAGTGATTCCCACGGCCGAAGCAGTCACCCCCCCCCCCCCCATCAGTGTGCGCTGGTTTCTCTCTTCTCCTTTCACTCGCGCTGACCTCCGTGCTTTAGCGTAGCCCCGCCTCCTGATGTCAGAAGACGGAGATACGCTAAAGCACAGAGGTCAGCGCGAGTGAAGGGAGAGAGAAACCAGCGCACACTGATGGGGGGGTGATGCCTTCTGCCATGGGGATCACTTTGCCACAGGATTACAAAGGGCAAGTAGGACATTTATACAGAGGCTCCCATTGGGTGCTGGTGGGTGGGAGAGGGTAATTATAAGCCTCAAATGCTTGGGTGACGGTGGGAAGGAGGGGTGCAATGGAGACAGGGTCAGGGAACCACTATGGGTGATGGTGGGAAGGAGGGGTGCAGTGGAGACAGGGTCAGGGACCCCCTATGGGTGATGGTGGGAAGGAGGGGTGCAGTGGAGACAGGGTCAGGGAACCCCTATGGGTGATGGTGGGAAGGAGGGGTGCAGTGGAGACAGGGTCAGGGACCTCCTATGGGTGATGGTGGGGGGGGGGGGGGGGTAATTATAAGCCTCAAATGCTTGGGTGACGGTGGGAAGAAGGGGTGCAATGGAGACAGGGTCAGGGAACCACTATGGGTGATGGTGGGAAGGAGGGGTGCAGTGGAGACAGGGTCAGGGACCCCCTATGGGTGATGGTGGGAAGGAGGGGTGCAGTGGAGACAGGGTCAGGGACCCCCTATGGGTGATGGTGGGAAGGAGGGGTGCAGTGGAGACAGGGTCAGGGAACCCCTATGGGTGATGGTGGGAAGGAGGGGTGCAGTGGAGACAGGGTCAGGGACCCCCTATGGGTGATGGTGGGAAGGAGGGGTGCAGTGGAGACAGGGTCAGGGAACCCCTATGGGTGATGGTGGGAAGGAGGGGTGCAGTGGAGACAGGGTCAGGGACCTCCTATGGGTGATGGTGGGTGGGAGGGGTGATTTAGAGGCAGCAAACATGTGGGTGATGGTGGGAGGAAGGGGATGGGGGAATTACAGGCAGCGTGGGTCGGGAAAATGAAAAATTCCAGCTTATGAGGGTCAAATATTGGGGTCGACTTATAAACGAGGTCGACTTGTATCCGAGTATATACGGTATGTATTTTATTTGCCCGTATGTCTCGGTTATTATACCATTTAAATTATGTCCCGATTGTGATGATCCGCTCAGCTGGCTGCACAGGCAGACAGCTGTTTGACCATTCCTCTAGTCTGTGGGCTGCAGGTCTCTGGAACAGAGACCTGTCTTTCCATTGCAAGTTTCTGGTCTGTTCTCTTGCTGGGGAATTTGCATACATTCGTTATGCAAATCCCCTACCTGCCTTCTTTGATGACTGGCACTATAAGAGCTTTATGTTTCCCAGAAGGCTTTGCTGGTCATTTCCTTTCCATGGTCTGTTCCTGATGGACACTGCTGGAGTGTCAGCCATTGCTATCTAGTATAGTTAATTCCTGGGGGTTGCTTTAGGCTCCCCTTCTAGCCCAGTCAGGTTGTATTATCTGTATTGCCTGTTCTGTCTTGTCTTGCCTGTTGCCATTGTCCTGTCCCAACAGTGGTCGACAGGAAATGGTTCTGATCTCTGTTCTTGGAGTATAGCTGGTGCAGCGGTTGCTACCAGCTATCTCTTCTGTTCTGTCGCCTGGGATCGCGCTAGCTACTTTTCGCTAGCGCTGTGGATCCTTCTGTTCTGTCTCCTGGGATCGCGCTAGCCACTTTTCACTAGCGCTGGGGATCCTTCTGTTCTGCTACTCTGTACCTGGATCACACTAGCCACTTTTCGCTAGTGCTGTGGATTCTATCTCTCGTTTGTCCCTGTTTTCGTGTGTGTGTCTTGTCCGCTACGCTTGCTGGAGGCTCGGTGAGGTAACCGTTAAGCAAGCGCTCGCGTCCTCTGTTTCATGTTTGTCTGTTAATGGTTAGTTAGGCGTGCTTGTCTCTATTGTGCTTATCACGTGGAGATCGCGCATAACCGCGTGCACTGTTGCGAATGAGTGCGGTGTTCGCGGTTAGCTAGTGTTTGTTATTTTCCGTATCTCTTTTTTGTA
Organism: Hyperolius riggenbachi; assembly: GCF_040937935.1. Classification (NCBI taxonomy): domain Eukaryota; kingdom Metazoa; phylum Chordata; class Amphibia; order Anura; family Hyperoliidae; genus Hyperolius; species Hyperolius riggenbachi. The sequence goes on from NC_090651.1 coordinate 9,180,552, forward strand.
TTATTTGCTGTGCCTTTGCTACCCTCGTATTCTATTCTGATCTGCCTTGTGTCACGTCTGGCGATCGCACCTCTCGCGATCACGTTCCTATTTCGTATCTAGCGTTTGTTATTTTCCGTATCTCCTTTTTGTATTATTTGCTGTGCCTTTGCTACCCTCGTATTCTATTCTGATCTGCCTTGTGTCACGTCTGGCGATCGCACCTCTCGCGATCACGTTCCTATTTCGTATCTGCTGTTGTGTGTGTGCGCTGTCGCGGGGTGGCGACTGGATTGGCGCACACACATACAACCTGTCCCTTTGCTCAATCTCATTCGCAATCGCCTCTCTTGCGATTGCGTTCTGCGCTTCGTACAATTCCTGTCTGGCACTTGTGGAGGTACAGAGGATTGGTTCCTCTGCACTCCCCAGCGCCATCTGCTGACAGGAATTTCCCTCTACGGGTGCGTAGCACCTTTTGCTGGGTGCCTGCAAATATACGCTTGTGGAGGATTTCTGCCGTGTCAGCGCACGCGCTGTGCGCTGATCACGGAGAAAGTTTCACAGTCGTTACACCGATCACAATGTATGGCGACAATATTATATTTGGAAATAAAGGTGCATTGTTTCCGTTTTGCGTCCATCACTATTTACAAGCTTATAATTTAAAACACGTTTGTAGTATACGCCCTTCACATGCATATTTAAAAAGTTCAGACCCTTATGTCTTTTTGGGGTTTTTTTGTTTTTTTTTTTATTGTAATTTTTTTTTTTCTTACCATAAATTTTTTATTTGGGTAATATTTTGGTGTGGGACATAAACAGTTAATTTTTAATGTGTAGATTGTAATGTAAAAAATATGTAGATGTAGTTTTACTATTTGGCCACAAGATGGCCACCTTCGTTTTTGTTTTCCCTCCTTGTACTTCTCGCTAAGCGGAAGTACAAGGGGGATGCGGAAATTTTTCAGGGCAGAAGAACTGAAGCCTCACGGGTGAGCGGTTCGGAGGGATCGGTGATCGGGAACCATGTTCCCTTTCACTGATCCCAGGGCTACCGGGGGACACCACGGGGGCGCGCCCCCTGTTCCTCGCTGCCGGCACCGGGCATTATTCGCCTGGCATAGCTGAATAATGCGCGCTGCCGTTCGCGTCCTCTGAAGCTTACTGCGCAGGCGTAGTACGAAGTTTTCTTGTACTGCGCCTGCGCTGTAAGCTTCTGATGACGCGGGCGGGAATGAGCATGGCCGCGCAGCTGCAGTTGGACGGCGTGTCGCGCTAGACCGGGGCCGGCGGCGGTGAACGGCAGAACGGAGAAGGACAGCGTGGGACGTTACTGCTACATGGGGCAGATAGAAGCCCTAGGTAGGTGGCGGTTTTTATCCTTAGTAAACCCCCACAGAACCCCTTTAACCTCCTTAGCGGTAACCCCGTGTGTGACACGGGGTAAGCCGCCGGAGGGTGCCGCTCAGGCCCTGCTGGGCCGATTTGCTTATTTTTTTTTTTTGCTGGACGCAGCTAGCACTTTGCTAGCTGCGCCAGCACCCCGATCGCCGCCGCCGCGCGCCCGATCGCCGCTATCCGGTGCGGCGCGCGGCCCCCCCCCCCAGACCCCGAGCGCTGCCTGGCCAATCAGTGCCAGGCAGCGCCGAGGGGTGGATCGGGTCTCCCAATGACGTCCCGACGTCGCTGACGTCGGTGACGTCATCCCGCCCCGTCGCCATGGCGACGGGGGAAGCCCTCCAGGAAATCCCGTTCTTTGAACGGGATTTCCTGATCGCCTATCGCCGGAGGCGATCGGCGGGGCTGGGGGGATGCCGCTGAGCAGCGGCTATCATGTAGCGAGCCCTCGGCTCGCTACATGATAAAAAAAAAAAAAAAATTTTAAAAAACTGTTGCGCTTCCCCCTGGCGGTATTTTTCATACCGCCAAGGGGGTTAAAGAGAAACTCCAACCAAGAATTGAACTTTATCCCAATCAGTAGCTGATACCCCCTTTTACATGAGAAATAGAATGATTTTCACAAACAGACCATCAGGGGGCGCTGTGTGACTAATTTTGTGCTGAAACCCCTCCCACAAGAGGCTCTGAATACCGCGGTACTCTGGGCAAACTGCCACAATGTAACAATGTTCAGAGACAGGAAATAACTGTTTAAAGCAGTCTGTAACAGCCAGAGCAGCTAGAAACAGCTACATAACATGCCCACAGTAACAATGTCACCATGTAATACATGTCAGAATGTGAATCTGGGAGAGGAAAGATTTTACAATGAGCAAACACTGACTAAATCATTTATACATAATTATTGTAAAAATGAAGCACTTTTTTTTATTAAATTATTTTCACTGGAGTTCCTCTTTAAGTCAGGTTAATACAGGTGAAACTCAAAAAAATTGAATATTTTGCATAAGTCCATTTATGTCAGTAATTCAACTTAAAAGGTGAAACTAATCTATGAAATAGGAGCCCTTTGCTGGCGTTTTGGATGAATTAGCTGATTAGAGGCTGACACTGAGCCGAGAATATTGAACATTCTCACAATATTGTAATGGTCTGAGATTGTGATTTTGGGGTTCCCATAATCATAGCCGGCCTTTGACCTGAGCGACTGGAGCGGTCGCTCAGGGCGCTGGCTTCCAAGGGGGCGCCTATAGCTGGCTACCTATACTGAGGGCATCTACACCTGACTTCCTATACTGGGGGCACATATGCTTGGCTACCTATATTGAGGGCACCTGCACATGAGATCCTATACTGGGGGCACCTATACCTGGCTACCTACCTATGCTTACAGTAGTGTGAGGGCATTTTATTGGGGGTAGGGGGGCGCACTGTGGCTATAATGCATGGTGCAAATTGTCGGCGCTGTGCTAGCATTACAAGGGGGGGGGGGGGGGGGAACCTAACTGTCTCACTGATTATTTTTATTAATATTCCTGGTTATTATTAGTATTATTCTATTATACATATGTGATGTGTCACAGAGATCTGAGGATTTGGCGTGACGTGTCAGGACTTCAAAAAAAGGTTGAGAACCACTGTCCTAGGAGGTAACTCAGGAGAAAAGGTGCATTGCATATGGGCCTGTGTGTGCGTGCGTATGTGTGTGTGTGTGCACACGTGAAAAGGATGAAGGAGGGGCACCAAAATAAGGTTTCGCTCAGGGCACTGGGAAACCTAAGGCCGGCCCTGCCCATAATAAGCTGTAAGCCATAATCATCAACATTATAACAAATAAAGGCTTGGAATATCTGGCTTTGCATGTAATGAGTCTATTCCATATATTAGTTTCACCATTAAAGTTAAATTACTGAAATAAATGAAATTTTGCTCAACATTCAAATTTTTCGAGTTTCACCTGTATGTCAACTTGCCGTATGATTGGCCAGTTTTTTTAACCAGTTAATGGCAAACTGACTTATTAAAACGTCCTGTTTGAGCCTGTTAACGGCAACAGGACGTTTTAATAACTCGCTCGCTCCCACCACCGTTCCACACGTATGCACGCCACTCCCGCCGCCGTTACCCGTCGGGACTCCGTGTTCCATGATTGGGGAAGATCGCAATTCCTGGAATGAATGCACATGACCGCGGTCAGCGGCCACATCTATTCATGAAACAGTTCCGTAAAATGTAAAAAAAAAAAAGTGAAAACTTCCTCTAAAACACGAGTGTGTTTACTACCGCCATCTTGTGGCCAAAAAGTAAAATTACACATACAGGCACATACATACCCTTATACACAATATCAATAAAATTCATAACTTACACTTCTAAAGCCCTCCTGCAAAAAAATACATAAATAGTTCCTTTAGGGACTCAGCTTTTTTTTATCTATATTTTATGAGGGAATATTACTATAACTTTACTACATAGGGGCTTGCAATCATGGACCGGACAAACCCCCCCCCCCCCCCCAAAAAAAAAACAAAACAGAAAAATAACACCTATATTTCCTTCATAATATATTGTCACCATACATTGTGAAAGGGACAATTTATAAACGGTTTAATAATCGGGACAACTGGGCACATAAAATGTGTTGTTTCATCCACAGGAGAATGTTTAATTTTAAAACTATAATGGCCGAAAACTGAGAAATAATGAATTTATTCCATTATTTTCTTGTTATTCCTGTTAAAACGCATTCTTAGCAAAATGTACTACCCACAGAAAGCCTAATTGGTGGCGAAAAAAAAACGAGGTATAGATCATTTTGTTGTGAGAAGTAGTAATAAAGTTATTAGGGAATAAAAAGGAGGCGCACTGACAGGTGAAAATTGCTCTGCTCCGTTAGGGTAAAAAACACTTGGAGGTGAACTGGTTAACACAATGGAGATGCCATAGATTGTCGTCATGATTTGATGTGGGCAGCACGGTGGCGTAGTGGTTAGCTCTCTCGCCTTGCAGCGCTGGGTCCCTGGTTCGAATCCCAGCCAGGGCACTATCTGCAAAGAGTTTGTATGTTCTCTCCGTGTCTGCGTGGGTTTCCTCCGGGCACTCCGGTTTCCTCCCACATTCCAAAAACATAGAGATAAGTCAATTGGCTCCCCCTAAAATTGGCCCTAGACTACAGTACTTACACTACATAATATAGACATATGGCAATGGTAGGGATTAGATTGTGAGCTCCTTTGAGGGACAGTTAGTGACAAGATATATATATACACTGTACAGAGCTGCGTAATATGTTGGCGCTATATAAATACTAAATAATAATAATAATAATGATTTATCTCTCCTCCATTCTGAACATTTCTGGGTTTCTGGTTCATAGATTTTCTTTGTTTTCATTCTCTAGGAAGCCCAAGAAGAAACTTAGAAGACAACAGATCTTCCTCCTCTCACTATATGAACAGGAGTTAGCCATATGGACCCCCTTGTCCCAAGTATTCCAAGACTACACAGCTCCTCTCTGTATTGCCTTACCTGCTCTGTGGACTGACGTTTATGTACCATATAATGTTATTCACGGCTGAGGGACACTCTGGAGGCTAGCCTACAGGAACCTTTCAAGAACGAGAACTTGGACACTCTTTCAGCCAAGATGCCAAAATGCCATGTGAGCAAAGGTGTGGATTCTGGTTAATAGCCGGTGGCTGTGAAAGGTCTTCTCTGTAAAAGATTGAGTATTATGTATTTATCTAGCAGCTATGACTCCGTGAAAACAACACATATTGCCGGTTACGTTCTCGGTTTCTCATAGACGTATTGGAGGTATTGAAGCTGTTGTTATAAAGCACTGCCAGTACGATGGGACATTCTGTGCCCGCCACTTTTACGATGTCCGAACAATCATAAAACTGTGGTACCCATCTCATTAACTATCCGGTGATGTGCTGTGTTCTTTTGTGCAGACACTACATCCACAACCATGACTGATTCTGATCTCCTGAACATGAAAGGTTTGGTGACCCACAGCGACCACCCTTCAAGGTTTGTTCACATTTCGAGCGCACGTGTGTCCCAACAACACCTTTTTTTGCACTTGCTTTTCACTACTGATGTGAGTCTGACCAGTATGGGCTGACATGACTGTTATACTCGTAGGACAGCTTTCGTGGCGTTTTGGTGGTGACGTCTCCCTGGCGGTATATTTAATCAGCTGTCACATGACTGAACCAAACACTTGATAAGGGTAGTAAAAATGTGTTATGTATTTACAATGAACAATAATAAAGGTGCGTGTACACATGACAACCTATGGATATGGTGTATGAGTGACAATGGGAAGGATTGGGGGTTCCTTACTGCGTAATGCGCATCAATGATCAGATATTTTAATTTATAACTGAAAACATATTTTGTTATTGGCTTGTGGAATATTTTCAGATTTATTAGAGGACTAATGAAAAGAGCAACCTGCGTTTTAGTTGCGGTGATCGCAATGCTAAAAACAGGCTCTGGAGATGCACACAGTAATGTAATTTTTGGCAGCAAGCCAAATCATAAGGGCTTGGACTGCTGACATTCAAATCCCTGCACAATTTGGGCCCTGGATACATGAAGGACTTGCTGAAGCAGCACCACACCTCTCACAACCTCAGATCAGCAGGAGCCATAAACTTGGTCACCCCCAGAGTGCACCTCAAAACCTCTGGAGACAGAGCTTTCTGTCATGCTGCCCCTACTCTTTGGAACTCCCTGCCACACCCAGTAAAGACAGCCCCTTCCCTGACGTTATTCAAATCCGGACTGAAAAGCCACCTGTTTAGCCTGGCATTTCCGGACTTATAAAATTCTTCCTCTGTACCACGATGGTCTGAGCCATGCTTATGTGCTTTGAGTCCTACGGGAGAAAAGTGCTTTACAAACGTTATTTGTTGTTGTTGTTCACACTAAGAGCGTTGTGCTGGCTATTTCCGAAATCGCCCTAAAAACGCTTGTGCAATGATTCCCTATGAGAATGTTCACATGTAAGCGGTTTGATTCCAATCCGCTTACAAAAGCGCTGCCTGTACCATTGGCTATAATGGGAGGTAGAGGGAAATCGCAAAGTGCTTGAAAAAGCACTTTGTATAGCGATTTCCCGAGCGCTTTCATGAATAAATACATTGTATTTATTCATTTCCGGGTGAAAGAGTTCACTGACTGACGTCAGCAAGTGAAAAAAAAAATATCTCTTTGAAAAAGCACTTAGAAAGCATAGGGATCGCAAAAAAATTGCTCAGCACTTGAAATGTGAACATAGCCTAAGGCCTTGTTCACCTTGCGTTGCGATCGCATTTGCGTTTTTTGATGCGTTTTATTTCTCCTTCCCGGCAATTTCTGTGAGTTGGGCGGTTTTGGTAAGCGTTTTTGTAAGCACTTTTTCAGAGCGATTCTGTTTTTTCACTTATTGACGTCAGTCAGGAAATGAACTCTTTGATCCGGAAAAGAATAAATAGTATGTATTTATTCTTAAAAATGCGAACGCAATCGCTGCACAAATCGATTTTTGTGAGGGTTTTGCGTTTTTCCTATACCTTCCATTGCAGCAAAATCGCCCCGAAAATATTCCATGCAGCACTTTTCTGATCGCCCCAATTTGCACTAGCGCATAGGATAGCATGGTGTAAGTGCTTTCAGGGCGATTTTGAAAAATCGCAGGTGCTTAAAAAACTCCAAAAACGCCTCCAGTGTGAACTAGCGCTTAGTGAAGCTCTGTAGCGTCCACTTCCTGTGGTGGAAATACAAATTGCAAAGAAGTGTATTAAAAAAAACTATGCTTCCTCGCACGTGCACCACAACATGAAAGCCAATTTGGCGTCATCGACTTTCATGACTTCTGGTCAACGCTCCCATCGCACCATCAGGTATGAATTGTCCCATAGACTTTCATTGCTTTAGCATTACCCTGCAGTAAAAAAGAGTAAAGCAACGCAATGAAAATGCTCTAGTGTGAAAGGGGCCTGAGGGTTAGGTGGCCAGAGGGGGTAACAGGATGAGGTGTTTGGCGAGTGAAATGGGAATGATGAATGAATCACGTTGCTGGGCTCAAAACAATGTGGTCAGAAGGTGGAGGAGACGCAGGAAAGCAGCATCCTGAAGAGGTGGAAAGAGAGTAATGAAGCCAAAGAGTGGAGGAGAAGTAAAGTAGTGTCCTCTGAAGGCGGAAGGGTGAGAGAAGTGAGGTCAGAAGGTGGAGACAAATGAGGAGAGGAGTGTCCTCTGAAGGCGGAAGGGTGAGAGAAGTGAGGTCAGAAGGTGAAGAGAAATGAGGAGAGGAGTGTCCTCTGAAGGTGGAAGGGTGAGAGAAGTGAGGTCAGAAGGTGGAGAGAAATGAGGAGAGGAGTGTCCTCTAAAGGTGGAAGGGTGAGAGAAGTGAGGTCAGAAGGTGGAGAGAAATGAGGAGAGGAGTGTCCTCTAAAGGTGGAAGGGTGAGAGAAGTGAGGTCAGAAGGTGGAGAGAAATGAGGAGAGGAGTGTCCTCTGAAGGCGGAAGGGTGAGAGAAGTGAGGTCAGAAGGTGGAGAGAAATGAGGAGAGGAGTGTCCTCTGAAGGCGGAAGGGTGAGAGAAGTGAGGTCAGAAGGTGGAGAGGAAGGAGGAGTGTCCTCTGAAGGCGGAAGGGTGAGAGAAGTGAGGTCAGAAGGTGGAGAGAAATGAGGAGAGGAGTGTCCTCTGAAGGTGGAAGGGTGAGAGAAGTGAGGTCAGAAGGTGGAGAGGAAGGAGGAGTGTCCTCTGAAGGTGGAAGGGTGAGAGAAGTGAGGTCAGAAGGTGGAGAGGAAGGAGGAGTGTCCTCTGAAGGAGGAAGGGTGAGAGAAGTGAGGTCAGAAGGTGGAGAGGAAGGAGGAGTGTCCTCTGAAGGCGGAAGGGTGAGAGAAGTGAGGTCAGAAGGTGGAGAGGAAGGAGGAGTGTCCTCTGAAGGCGGAAGGGTGAGAGAAGTGAGGTCAGAAGGTGGAGCGGAAGGAGGAGTGTCCTCTGAAGGCAGAGTGGAGAGAGTAATGAGGTTAGAGGGTGGAGAGGAAGGAGGAAATTAGTGTCCTCTGAAGGCGGAAAGGAGCAAATAAGATCATTTCGGTGGCCTCATAGCAGCAATGTTATGCTGCGTGCCCCACTTAATGGACCGGTAATTCAGGGCTCCGGCGGTTGCCAGACCCCGAATTACATGTCTCTCCAAGTTGCTACAACTCGGAGGGGGGAATAGTATTGCGCCAAACTGCCCGGCACCGGAATCGGACTCGAAAGGAGAGAGTAGTGAGGTCAGAGGATGGAGAGGAATAAGGAAAGGAGTGTCCTCTGACCTCGGTTCTCCCTCTTTCCACCTTCAGAGGACTATACATTTCTCCTTCCTCTCCACCCTCTGACCTCACTTCATTCAGAGGGCGGAGAGGAAGGAGGAATGTATAGTCCTCTGAAGGTGGAAAGAAGGGAGAACCAAGGTCAGAGGTTGGAGAAGAGTGAGGCAAGGAGTGCCCTCTGAAGTTGGAAAGAAGGAAGAAGTGACGTCAGAGGGTAGTGAGGAACAAGAAAAGAAGTGTCCACTTATAGATCTCCGGAGACTTCTGTAGTGCTTCCTCCTCCTCCTCCAGCCGCTCCAGTGTTGTCCCCTCTGCAAAACTGTTGACAAGCCCTTGATGATGGCTCGGGCATACGCAGTAACAAGGATCCGGACAAGCTTGGCTCTTTCTGCCTGAAGCCCATGCGGGTCCATGCTACTGTTCAGCCACGGGCTCACGAGCCTCAGCACTGAACCAACCTGCTGGAGGAGGACGAGGGAAGCCCCCAGAGGCTTCCCTTTTCAGAGGTAAGTATCACTAATGTTGGCTTGCAAACCTCACAGATTTGCTTTAAGGAATATAAGGATACTAGCCGACCCGCGGCGTAGCATACGCCGCATAAGAGGGTAGAGGGCAGGAAGGGGGTATTGGGCACAGCGGTGGGGAGGGGGGTTGGACCACCCCTCAACTGGGTCCCCCATGTGCACTCCCCCTCCTGCTTAAGCACAGTAGCAGCCGCCACTATTAGTAAAAGGCAGCGGGCGGGGATGACTCACCTCTTCCGTGTTCCAGCGTGCGTTCCACTGTCATCACTTCCTGCAATGCCGCACACTGTATTGGTGTAAATTGCCTTTTTAAAACAGAAGGAAATCTGCAATAATTCAGCTGTAAGTGAACATTTGTGATTACCCACAATGCACTGCTACTAAATATGCAAATTACCCCTTTTCCCCCTTGGTAAGCCAAGCAAGCATCCAAAGCCGCTGGTGTATAGCAAGCATATAGCTTTAAATTTTACACAGTCATATCAAACCCACATGTGACAGCCTATTTCAGACCTTTGGTTCTCATCAGTATATAGCAGGGATTGATATGGCTGTATGAGATTGGGCTTGGACCAGTACAACAGAGTAACCGAGCAGCTCAGGGTGACCCAAACTACTAAGAATGTATAGGGGGATAAATAGACCAGAAATCACTCCTACTAAAAAAAGCAAAGCTTGGTGTAATTTTCCTTCTTAAAACAGAGGAAATTTGCAATAATTCAGTTATAAGTGAACAATTGTGGTTACCCACAATGCACTGCTACTGAATATGCAAATTATCCCTCTTTGCCCTTGGTTTGATATGACACTACTTCTTGTTCTTGCTTGGACCAGCCCCTTCTTCTTGCTTGGACCGGCCCTGGGGGCAGGGGGCTACTTCTTCTTCTTGTTTGAAGGTTGAGGCACTAGGGCCCGTTCAGATCAGAAATGCGGATGGCCATGCGTGCGGAACGCGTGCGGACCGCAACGCGTACGAACGCATGGCCATCCGCGTTTGTGTGCGTTGCGTGGCTGATCCCATCACTGAAAAGTGAATGGGACAGCCACGCGTTTTTGCAAAATCTGCGTGCAGCATGCGTTCCCGGACCGCACAGGTCCGGAACGCATGCAGTGTGAACATCAGACATTGCACTCTATGCACTGTCTGATGTCGTGCGTTTTGGCCACCTGCACGCGTTTCCAAAACGCGGCTGGAAACGCGTGCAGTGTGAACGGGCCCTAAGTACTCTATTATATATATAGATAGAAGGTGAATATGGAGAGTGTGATGAATAACCATCAGAACCGATGCTTCCATAGGGGCAAACTGGGCAATTGCCCAGGGCCCCCGAGCCAGCCGCAGTGGCCCCCAGTTCTCACCCTAAGTGTATAGTGGTCCCAGGGGCCTCTGCAGAGAGTTTGGCAGCGGAACGACCTGTCTGACCGGCGTCCTCCTCCATCAGTCTGCGTGCTTTTCTGTCTTCATCCCCACTGGCTGCGTCTTCTCAGTGACCCGGGGGCATGTTATGCAAGTCAAAACATTCACAGTACAACTTCTGGTGATCATTCAGTGGAGTATCAAAGTGCTCCTCCTGGTTACTGACTAGGAAAAGGAGTTTCTGTCATCTATTTAGGAAAGGGATCTTTACAGTAAGAGTGGTTAAAGTGTGGATTATCGTACCCCAGGAAGTAGTTATGGTAACCTTTTTACCTGCGTTTGAAGGGAGCTTGGATGCTTTCCTTGCATTGAAGGGCATCCACGGCTATAATTACTAGGTAATTACCTGTGGTGTTGATCCAGGGGTTCATGACAGACATCTGGAGTTTAGAGATATTTTTTTCTCTTTTAAAAGACAACTGAAGTGAGAGTGATATGGAAGCTACCATATTTCCTTTTAAACAATGCCAGTTGCCCAGCAGCCATGTGGACATATTTGGCTGCAGTAGTGTCTGAATCACAGCAGAAACAAGCATGCAGCTAAATCTTGTCACTTCTGACAATAATGTCAGAAACATCTGATCTGCTGCATGCTTGTTCAGGGGCTATGGCTAAAGGCATTAGAAGCAGAGGACCAGCAGGGCTGCCAGGCAAATGGTATTCTTTAAAAGGAAATAAATATGGCAGCCTCCATATACCTCTCACTTTAGTTGTCCTTTAAGGCTAATTGACCCAAACCTTTGGGCTGTTTCCACTGCACTGAAACAAATTTAAAGGGCAACTGAAGCGAAAGGGATATGGTGGCTGTCATATTTTCTTCTAAGCAATACCAGTTGCCTGGCAGCCCTGCTGATCATATGCCTGTAATACTTTTAGCCATAGCCCCTGAACAAGCATGCAGCAGATCAGGTGTTTCTGACATTATTGTCAGATCTGACTGGATTAGCTGCATGCTTGTTTCTGGTGTGATTCAGACACTACTGCAGCCAAATAGACCAGCAGGGCTGCCAGGCAACTGGTATTGTATAAAAGGAAATACATATGGCAGCCTCCACATACCTCTCACTACAGTTGTTCTTTTAGAAAATTTACATTGGAGTTGACAGCAAAGCAAGTGGTATTATAGTTTCCAATGTGTTTTTTTATTTTTTTGTTTGACAGCCTGTTGCATTTTTTCGCATGCCGCACTAGTTTGAACCTAAATTGCGCATCATGATTTTCAACAGCTCTACATGTGAAATGCAAACATTTGCATATATTTTACATAGAAAGCAAAGGAAACAGAAGTTGTCATGTATAATAGAGGCATAGAAAATTTGCGTTAAAGAGAACCCGAGGTGGGTTTGAAGAATATTATCTGCATACAGAGGCTGGATCTGCCTATAGAGCCCAGCCTCTGTTGCTATCCCAAACCCCACTAAGGTCCCCCTGCACTTTCCTGACGAAGCTCGCAGTGGGCGGGCGCAACGCGTCGATGGGCGGGGTTGTACCTCGATGTGCGTCTGAGCGCTCCAACTAGCCGGCCGGCCGTGCCATTGCAAAAGGACTTGTTTGTCTCCCCTCCTCTCCCCACACGCAACACACCGTGGGTAGAGAAGACCGGAAGTGGTGGAGGGTTGAGGTGAAAACCGGAGGAAGCTGTAACCAGCATGAACAACAGGGAAGTGATCAGAGGAATCTGCCTGGTCGTGAGGTGGTAAGAATTGCTGCCCAGTGACTGTCCCAAGCATTGCTGGAAAATGCATGCAGTATGAGCATCAAGCATAGCAAGTAGCCGGTGTGTACGCCACATTCAGCAGCCACTTTGTCTCCACACTCTGCAGAATTAAGGGGAAGGTACCGGTACCAGAGTGAATGGAGTGAGTGCTGTTTGTTTTGTGAATGGTGTGTGATCAGGAGCGCGCCGCAGTCATTTTAATTGTTTTTAGGGTGGTTAGTGATTTATTGTTGAGCTGAATAAAGGTTTCATACATTTTCAAGTTCTGAGCGGCAGTATGAGCTTTCTTCTAAGATAATTTACGTACTTGTACATGCAGCTGCTCCTGTTTAAATACAGTTATGAACGGTATTTTATGGGTGAGTTGAGATAGACAAATAATAATTGTTGTTGCTCTGCAATCCCTCATAAATCACAGCCACGCTGCTGACAAACAGCTTGTCAGAGCTGGCTGTGTTTATCTCTATAGTGTCAGTCTGCTGCTCTCCCCGCCTCCTGCAGAACTCCGGTCCCCGCCTGCATCCCTTCCCTCCCTGCTGATTGGAGGGAAGGGACGGGGGCAGGGACTGGAGCTATGCAGGAGGTGGGGGAGCAGCTGAGACTGACACTACAGATGTAAACACAGCCTCACAGCATGGCTGTGATTTATGAGGGATTGCAGAGTGCGGGGGGACCTTAGTGGGGTTTGGGATAGCAACAGAGGCTGGGCTGTATAGGCAGATCCAGCCTCTGTATGCAGATAACATTTTTTAAACACACCTCGGGTTCTCTTTAAATTGGAAAGTGAACCTGTAGTGAAGAAAGTGCCTCAAAGTGGTTCTGACCTCAATAGAGAGAAGCCTCTGGATCCTTCTGATGCTGGGAATACAAGTCTCAAATTTTGAGCCATTAAGATGGCTCAATAGATAATTTCTGACATGTTCGATTGTTCCCCGCTCGATTTCTCATTGAAGTGAATTGAAAAAAGATAAGAAAAACAAGCGGAAGAGAATTGAGCACGATCGGGTGCAGAATCGACTTGTGTATTCCCAGCATGAGCCTTCCCCGTCCTCCCCCCATTCCAGCGCTGTCCCCTCCACAAGACCATCAACAACGGCCTGCTGACAGCTCGCGCATGCGCAGTAGTACAGATGGGCATGGGCTTAGCTTATTCCTGCCGAAGTCGGAGAGGGTCCGTGTTACTGTGCAAGCGCTGTGCGGCTGCAAATCTAGAGCGTGCCAGCTCTGGAACTGCCTAATGGAGGAAGATAGGGGAAGCCTTTGGAGGCAAGTACTGTATATACTCCAGTATAAGTCTAAAAATGTAGGTCTGATTCACTTCGTAAGAGTATAGGGGTCGGCTTATACACGAGTCATGGGCAACACTGAGCACACTGAGTAATATGTGTACTAATAGTGACATTCCCATTTGCAGCAATGTACCTCGTGGTAAGTGATACTTTAAAGGAAAGTAAATGCCAAGAAAACACAGTTCTGAAAGTCCTTCCAACAACAGTTAACAAGGAAAGGGGCAGGGGGGGAAATACTGGGCTGCATAAAAGGGAGTGAATAATTGCAGCACTTGGAGGCCTGGAGGGAGGTATCGGCTGCATTTAAGGGACAGGAGGGGTTAATGGCTGCAATACTGTATACAGTGCCGTCATTAACCCCTCCTGAGCCCCAAGTGCAGCCATTAACTTTGCTGGGTAGACTTATACTTGAGTCAATAAAAAAAAAATTCAGCCTAAGGGCCCGTTTCCACTAGGAGCGGTGCGATGCGGCTACATAGCCGCATCGCACCGCCGGTGTCCTGAAACACACTCACGCCAGTGGAACAGCTTCCACTGCGGGCATGTTGAGCGGAGCGATCCGAAAATCTGCAGCATGCTGCAGATTATCGCACGGCCGCATCCGCCCGCAGCCGCGTCCCATCTCCCCCATGGACTTCCGCATCGGGAGATGCGGAAGTGATGCGGCCGGCGGCGGAAGTGATGCGATGCGGCTACGTAGCCGCATTCGCATCATTTACAAGTGGAAACCCGCCCTAAGAGGGTTGAATATTGTAGTCGACTAGTACACGAGGTCGACTCATATTCGAGTATATACGGTATTCAATTTTTTTGTATTTAAAGCAAGCCTAGAGCAAAAATAAACTCATGAGATAATGAACTGTATGTGTAATACAGCTAAGAAATAGAACATTAGCAGCAAAGAAAAAAGCCTCATATTGTTTTCCAGTACAGGAGGAGTTAAAAAAAACCTTCAGTTATCTATGCAAAAGAGCTTCTCAGAGCTATTAAGACCCAAATTGGGTGAAATGCAGTCCTGTTTTCTGAAGCACTTAAACAGCCAACAGTGAGAGGCAGCTTGAGATAAGGATTTACTTGAAAAAAGTTCAAAGGGTCATTATTTCTGCTTTGTTATATATAGCTTAAAAGACAGAGTGTGGTTTTAAAACTGCAAATATGACAGTATGATGCAATGTTATAAAAAAAAAAAAAAGCTATATAACTGATAATAAAAATATGAGACGCTTTTCTTTGCTACTATTGTTCTATTCATTATCCGTACTACACATACAGTATACATTTTATTTTTTTGCTTCAGATTTGCTTCAAAATCCCACCGGTTTAAATCTGCATTTTTCTTTCTTTCCATGTCAAACTTAACATGCAAATTTTCACACACAAAATACAAGCCTGTAGTGAAAATGGGCACTTATCACTTATCAGGTTCTTTGCGTTTTCCTGGAGCAGCTGGGATATGTGAGGGCGCAGGGCAACAGGGCAACGTTATACCATTTTTTTCTGGTTGAACGTGATGGACAGATGTGTGATTTTTCATTCAAACTATGTAACAATAAGAGGAAAACGTTCTCTATAGGTCTATTGAGTTGGCCAATAAGTAGCTTAATCGCTATTTCAAACATTCTGCCAACAATTAATGCAAGTTTCTAGGAACTGTGTGCTTTTCTAGGAACTGTGAAGGAATGTCTATAGACAGAGTGCAGAGGGTGCGCCGGTGTCAGTGATTGAGAAATGCTGAATTATGAACAGAATACAAACACAATCCTCTTTGAAATACTTATTTTTATTCATAGCTGAGTCATTCTATCTATTTCACATTGAGATTTGGCTGAGAAGCCATTGTATACCTATGCTACCAGGCTCCCAGGACACGCCCCCTGCGCACAGCGCAAAGGGATAAAGTTTTATTAGTTTGTACACTTCCAGTTCTGCCGTCCAGAGGCCGGTAACACCATAGAGCTATTAGGATTGTGAAGATCTCTTGACGGACAGGCTGCTGAAGGGAAACGCTGCTGCCCTCTACGGGTTCCTCCGAGCTGCACACTCTCTCTCTTACCGCTCATAGAGTCAAATACAGAAAATGAGGCATTAATTCTGCATCCTTTAAAAGAGTTCAGTGCTGTTCAGTTTCTAATGGAGGTGACGGGGCAGTGGGCATTGAATAAAGGCGAAAAGCTATGGTAAGGGAGGGGGGGGGGGGAGATCTAGAAATGGAGGGATAGAGAGGTTTATGACCCGAGTCTTAAAATATGACTGATTAATAATGCAGCATGCTCCCATCACAGATTTTAGCCTTGTTTTAAAATATTGACAGGTTCCTGCCATGGTTGATATTAAAGGGCCACTGTCATGACAATCTTAAACTTTTAAATATATGTAAATATATACAGTTAAGAAGCATGTTTCTTCCAGAGTAAAATGAGCCATAAATGACTTTTCTCCTATGTTGCTGTCACTTACAGTAGGTAGTAGGAATCTGACAGAACCGACAGGATTTGGACTAACCTACCTACTCATGGGGGATTCTCAGGGTTTTGCTTAAAAAAAAAGTGTACGGTGAGCAGGCAGGCTGGCCAGCATCTTTGTATACATATTTTTCAAGCAGTGTCTTTATAAAGAATAAAGGCCATGCTGAGAATCCCCTACGGAGAGATGGACTAGCCCAAAACCTGTCGGTAATGTCAGATTTCTACTACCTACTGTAAGTGACGGCAACATAGGAGAAAAGTAATACACAGCTCATTTTACTCTGGAGGAAGCATGCTTCTTATTTGTATGTGTTTACATTTTAAGATTTTCGCGACAGTGGTCCTTTAAGAGTTTACTCATCCGTAGCCCGTGCGTGTAAAAGTGCTGATAAGATCTGCGCAAGCATGATAAGGAGGCGGAATATACATAATTTACAATAAGGGAGGAGGAGTTAACACTTTACAAGCAGACTTCTGCATATTGTGTACATACTGATGGCAACATGTCAATATCTAGAAAAAGGCAAAAATCAATAATGTAAGCATATGGATCAGGACCATAATTTAAAGAGACACTGAAGCGAAAAAAAAAATGATGATATTATGATTTGTATGTGTAGCACAGCTAAGAAATAAAACATTAAGATCAGATACATCAGTGTAATTGTTTCCAGTACAGGAAGAGTTAAGAAACTCCAGTTGTTATCTCTATGCAAACAAGCCATTAAGCTCTCCGACTAACTTAGTCATGGAGAGGGCTGTTATCTGACTTTTATTATCTCAACTGTAATTGAACTGTTTACTTTTCCTCTGCCAGAGGAGAGGTCATTACTTCACAGACTGCTCTGAAAGACTCATTTTGAATGCTGAGTGTTGTGTAATCTGCACATATTATAGAATGATGCAATGTTAGAAAAAAACACTATATACCTGAAAATAAAAATATGAGAATATTTTCTTTGCTGCTAATCTTCTAGTAATTATTCATAGTACACAACCAATTCATTATATCATATATTTTTTTTCGCTTCAGTGTCTCTTTAAGCACACTTACAGCCGGAGTAAAAACAAAGTTAAAAAAACAAACAGCAGGGTTAGTGCTGGCTGGTTCAGCCCTGATCTGCATGTCTTAGCTCCTCCCCCACTGCTATATACGTGTAAACTGTGTGCTGGCTCCTCCCCTCTCTCACAGGCATCCGTCAGACATGACCAAGCTCCTCCCCTCTCCCCGGTCTCGATTCCAGCCCAACACCACATCCAATAACACGAGAGATATTAAATGATATGCAAATAACTCTACGTTCATGCAAACTTTTATGTAAATTTAAGCAGTTTTAAAATAGACTAATGAAATGCTGCTGATGTATCGTTTGGCTCATTTCCAAGCATAAACATTTGTATTGATTCGGAATGATTTGCATGTTCCCGCCCATCCCTGAATAGCAGTGATGTGATTGGCTGAAAGGGAAGATCCAAGTCCAGAGAAAGCAGAGGATCTGCAGGACTTGCTCATCAATAAGAGGCGGGTACCTGTAAGAGGGGGCGGAGACTGCAGGTCCATACAGAAGTGTTCCCCAACATTGTTACAGCATGCACCCCTATTTACAGGATAGGGGTTTACCAACTACCCCCCTAATGTAGGTGGCATCCTCTCAAGTACCCTCGGATGCAGCTGCACTCCTTTAAAACATTTTTTTTTTTATTATTATTATTTCAACACTTTCTACAATAAGTTGCCTGTGAGACGTTTAAAGAGGCCCTGTAGTGACACACAGAATGCAGTAAATTAATCAGGATACCCACTTTTACAGTAATTTTTCTGATTGCAACATCAGAAATACTTCCTGTATCTATATATTGCTGTATATTGGTACATTGATCCACCCTCCCAGTGATGTCACAGCCTAGGCTGTTTAGCTAAGAGCACCTGGGAGATCAGGTATATTTTGTACTGGCTTCGGAAAGCTCAGTGAATGAACATTCTGCAGAGATCACCTGACAGCACTAAAGATTTCGCCACATGGGGTTAATTTCTGAATGTAAATCGGGGAGAGGAAAGATTTTACAATAGGCAACCACTGACTAAATAATGTATTAAGACATATTGTAAAAAAATAAATTTTATTATGTTATATTCACGAAAGGTCCCCTAATTTCATAGTAATGCTTTCTCCACCCGCATCCCCCTTGTACATGTCCTGCAGGCTGAGAACCTAGGGCTTGCTCTATGGAAACATGACAGTAGAGGGCGCTAAGACATGCAGGGCAGTGCTGAACTGTCAGCACTAGGCCTCATATTTTTGCTTTTTTTCTAGGGCTTAAAATGAAATAATTGTAAGCTACAGAATTCTAGCATACGATGATAAAATCACAGGTTACATTCAGCAAATTTAAAAAAAAAACGAAGAAAAAAAAATATTTTTCCAGAGCTATACTCAGAAAAATAATATGGAAATTAGTACTGCTGCTCAGAATGTTAGGAGGACGTTCCCTAGTGTCAGGAGAAAGTCCATCCCTTTGGATCTTCCAAACATTAGTTTCTGACCAATAGGAAAGCTAAGAGGAGTTCAGGTCATTTTACTGCCACTTTCACATCGCTGTATTACATCTGCTCCAATCTCTGTAACGACTAACAATTACACGGTTAGATTCCATCCCAGGCAGCCTCTGATTATAGAGTTTACAGAATGTATGGTACAGAACGCCTCTAGCGTTACGCGGAGTAAAGGTAGCCAATAACGATTAAACAATTTTCAGAATGATCCCAATACTCTAGTTGAAATGGTTGGCAGAGTTAATGGGCACATCTTCTAATGATGAGATTGTATCGTTAATAGCCACCTTAAAGGTGGCCGCTAACAATCCAATTTTTAACGAAAAATCATTTGAGCAATCAGAAATTCTGATCGGAAGTGAAATCGTTCACTACACCATCAACGAACCAATCTTTGCTTCCTATCTCTCACAACCAACAAAAAAAAAATTTAAATTTTGATTTGATGAAAATCCAATCGGTTTATATGATCGTTCGTAATCAATTGTGCCCATCAATAGAGATTATTTACAACCAATCCGATCCGAATTTCTGATTGCTCGAACGATTTTTCGCTAGAAATTGAAGCGTTAGTGGCTACCTTTAGTCGTACAATATCATGTGATGACTTATGAGCGAGGACTTCGATGACCCAGAAGGCCAGAATCCCCATCTTCCCCTCCCCCCACACTGAACAATCACCGTTATTGTATACGATAATAATCTTACATTGCATGTTTGTACACAGCAGCAGCCTTTGTCTCGTTTGCATCAAGAGAGCCCCGCTTAATTCAGTTTCATAAAAATATAGAGCATGTTCAGCAAAAAAGCACAGCCAGTAATAATATAGATCTGTATTTGTTTAACCTCAGTACAGCCATCTTTAAACAGATAAAGTTAAAAACAAGGAAAAAAACAAAAAACAGCAGGTAATGCCCAGTCTACGGGTACCGATAGTAGCACCATCCCCACCGCAGCTTCGGTTAGTCACGTCGCTAGACTAGCACCAGACAGATTGTACAACGGGTAACGCCCAGAAGCCTATGGACGATTCATCACAAGAGGGGAAAAAACAAAAAACACTTATCTCGACCACAAGCCGGCCCCAAGCATTACAGTCTGAACGCGTGACGCAGCACGGCCCACGCTTTACTGTGGCCACGCAAGAAAGAGATATCTGCAGCAGAAGCTGAAGGAATGTCAGGATCTTCAGGCTGGACTTTTAAGGTCCCGTCACACTGTACAGGTTGGATTGCGGTAAGATTGCAATGGTGCCAAAATTTGCATCGTGTGTTCAGTATACAGTAATGCTTACAGTACAATGAAAGTATGCTTCACTGCCACTGCGTTGCCCGGTAAACGGACATCATGCAGTGCGTTACTGCAGCAGAACCTTCCAGTGTGAAAGCACTACAGGAATATCGTTACGTTGTGGTGATATTGGCCTCAATTCACTAAGATCATGCTGGAGATAATAAGGCAAGAGATAACTTACCACCACACAGTGAGAGAGTTATCTTATCTCTTCATTCCTTATGTTACCTCTTCTGTAGTTAATTTACCTCCTCTGTAGTTAATTTACCTCCTCTGTAGTTATTTTCACACACAGTTAATTAACAGCCTGTCTAACTCTGGAGTTATTTAAGGATTGAAGAGTTAACTTAAAGACAGAAGAGTTAACTGTAGGTTTGCCTGAGGTAAATGTTTCCTGAATACGACAAGCCTCATCACCATGGTGATAACTCTAGAAACGGTTGTATGGGGGCAATGGGAAGCCTCCTCGTGGCGCCCCTGGATAGTGCTGTATAGCATGAACTGATTCCCGCAGGGCGATTGTTTTGCGGTTTTTGGTTTTTGACCCTGCATATTTAGGCATGCGAAAGCAAATGCTTATTTGCATGAGCAATGTCTCGTGATTAGCCAATAGGCCAAATTTGCAAAGCCAGATTTGTCAGGTTCACTTGGTTGAAGCACACATTTTCTCTCTCTGTTGTAAATAACTCTAGAAACGTTGTCAAAGACAGGAGATAAGCTTAGTGAATTGAAGCCATTGGCCTCAATTCACTAAGATCACGCTGGAGATAATAAGGCAAGAGAAAACTTACCTCTACACAGTGAGAGAGTTATCTTATCTCTTCATTCCTTAAGTTACCTCCTCTGTAGTTAATTTACCTCCTCTGTAGTTAATTTCACACGCAGGTAATAAACAGCCTGTCTTTAACTCTGGAGTTATTTTAAGGATTGAAGAGTTAACTTAAAGACAGAAGAGTTAACCTTAGGCTTGCCTGAGGTAAAATGTTTCCTGAGTACTACATGCCTCATCACCATGGTGATAACTATAGAAACGTTATTAAAGACAGGAAATAAGCTTAGTGAATTGAGGCCCTTGTCTGTTGCAACAGACAGTGTGAAGGACCCTTACTGTTCACATACTGTATGTAGTCCCCCTACCATGCTCTCTAATGATCCAGTCAGTGAACCGAAGTCACATTGTAAATGGCATCTCAAAATTGTAAGTGACCCTATATTAGTGAGTCAGTACATAGGGATCTGCTGTTATATCCCCAAACAGAAGTGTTTGACTCATTAAAAGCTTCAATAAAGTTATCTGGTTTGAGAGAAGTGCACTGCTGTAATTTATTGGAATGCTTTGGTGTCTCTCTGCTGGCAGAAATGATAGAAACTGAAAGCAGAATTCCTCTGTTATTGCCCCACACTGCCCCCTAGTGACAAGTGACCATAAATATACATTACAGAAATACTAATTAGAAGCAAGGAAATGTAACAAATAAAAAAGTGGGAAATGGAGAAATGTATTCACTTCCTGTGTGTGGGACCATGATGAGACCTTCAAATATCACATTGAACCCTTAAAGGACAACAGAGGTGACAAGTGACATGATGAGATAGACATGTGTATGAACAGTGCCTAGCACACAAGTATAAAAAAAACCTGTGTGATATCTAAAAAAAAGTCATTTTTAGGAGAAGGAGGATAGATACAATTGTTTTTCTCATCAGTTTATTTTCACCTCAGATGTCCTTTAAGGTCCGTGGTAGATCTCAAGGGCTTAATGTGATCGGCGAAGGTCTTGAGGAAAGACAGTGAAAGACCGCAACAACTTGACTAAGGTCTTAAACTGTTTTTTTTTTTTTGGCTTCTCTGTCCCTTTTGGAACAAATATATTCACTTCCCAAGAAAGGAAGCAAATTTCCACAGGTAAGGAGCAAATAGATTTGACCGTTTTTTACGTTGTCCAAGGCTAATTTAACATCTTAGACTAGAGATGGACTTTGAAGAACTGCCCTTTTCAATGTGTCAGTTATTATAGCACGGCGATCTCTCCCATCGTCGATATCTTCAAAAAGGTGTAAAATTATTTTCCCCATTAACTCCCACCCGCATTCGTTACATCATCGGCTGCAAATACAGGTATTGTAAGATGAAATATCAGGCTGTAATGCCCATGTGACCGGCTTTAGAGCTAACCACTGCAGATATCAAGGTCGATAATGTCCTGGACAGTCCAGTCACTCGAAGGTCAGGATTTGGCTGAATGAATTCCTACACAAATGAGGAATGGCACTAAGGTGACGTGGCAGCAACACAATGGAGGGCAAAGCTGTCTGGTGGGATTTTTATTACTTCTCTGTGGAATGTTCTCTAAAAGAAATAAAACACTTCAACGCAAACAAAACAGAGAGAGAGAGAGTGAAGATGGAAGCCTTGAGATATGGAAGCACTCTTCCAATGCTAACATACTGTATTTTGTAAATTGTGAGGATTTCAGGGTAGTATTGCTCCCTCACAGTTCTGCATAGGAACTAACTGATGGGAGGGATTCCAGAACACATTGCTACATCTCACAGGGTTCCTGAACAAGTTGCTACATCTCACAGGGTTCCTGAAGACATTCCTACATCTCACAGGGGTCCTGAAGAAGTTGCTACATCTCACAGGGTTCCTGAAGACATTCCTACATCTCACAGGGTTCCTGAAGACGTTGCTACATCTCACAGGGTTCCTGAAGACTTTGCTACATCTCACAGGGTTCCTGAAGACGTTGCTACATCTCACAGGGTTCCTGAAGACGTTGCTACATCTCACAGGGTTCCTGAAGACGTTGCTACATCTCACAGGGTTCCTGAAGACGTTGCTACATCTCACAGGGTTCCTGAAGACGTTGCTACATCTCACAGGGTTCCTGAAGACGTTGCTACATCTCACAGGGTTCCTGAAGACGTTGCTACATCTCACAGGGTTCCTGAAGACTTTCCTACATCTCACAGGGTTCCTGAAGACGTTAATACATCTCACAGGGTTCTTGTAGAAGTTGCTACATCTCACAGGGATCCTGAAGACGTTGCTACATCTCACAGGGTTCCTGAAGACGTTGCTACATCTCACAGGTTCCTGAAGACTTTGCTACATCTCACAGGGTTCCTGAAGACATTGCTACATCTCACAGGGTTCCTGAAGATGTTGCTACATCTCACAGGGTTCCTGAAGACGTTGCTACATCTCACAGGGTTCCTGAAGACGTTGCTACATCTCACAGGGTTCCTGAAGACGTTGCTACATCTCACAGGGTTCCTGAAGACGTTGCTACATCTCACAGGGTTCCTGAAGACGTTTCTACATCTCACAGGGTTCCTGAAGACGTTAATACATCTCACAGGGTTCTTGTAGAAGTTGCTACATCTCACAGGGATCCTGAATACGTTGCTACATCTCACAGGGTTCCTGAAGACGTTGCTACATCTCACAGGTTCCAGAAGACTTTGCTACATCTCACAGGGTTCCTGAAGACATTGCTACATCTCACAGGGTTCCTGAAGATGTTGCTACATCTCACAGGGTTCCTGAAGACGTTGCTACATCTCACAGGGTTCCTGAAGACGTTGCTACATCTCACAGGGTTCCTGAAGACATTGTTACATCTCACAGGGTTCCTAAAAACGTTACTACATCTCACAGGGTTCCTGAAGACGTTGCTACATCTCACAGGGTTCCTGAAGACGTTCCTACATCTCACAGGGTTCCTGAAGACGTTAATACATCTCACAGGGTTCTTGTAGAAGTTGCTACATCTCACAGGGATCCTGAAGACGTTGCTACATCTCACAGGGTTCCTGAAGACGATGCTACATCTCACAGGTTCCTGAAGACTTTGCTACATCTCACAGGGTTCCTGAAGACATTGCTACATCTCACAGGGTTCCTGAAGATGTTGCTACATCTCACAGGGTTCCTGAAGACGTTGCTACATCTCACAGGGTTCCTGAAGACGTTGCTACATCTCACAGGGTTCCTGAAGACGTTGCTACATCTCACAGGGTTCCTGAAGACATTGTTACATCTCACAGGGTTCCTAAAAACGTTACTACATCTCACAGGGTTTCTGAAGATGTTGCTACATTTCACAGGGTCACTGAAGAAGTTGCTACACCTCACAGGTTTCCAAAGTTGCTACATCTCATAGGGTTCTTGTAGAAGTTGCTACATCTCATAGGGTGCCTGAGGAAGCCACTACATCTCACAGGGTTCCTGAAGATGTTGCTAAATTCCACAGGGTTCCTGAATAAGTAGATACATCTCATAGGGTTCCTGAAGAAGGAGCTACATCTCACAAGGTTCCTAAAGAGGGTGGCAAGAAGGAAACTGCAAACTAAATCAAAGCTACTTTCCATTGACTTAGGGTGGAAAACTGGACCTGATTTGGTGTTAATGGACACCTAAAGCCATCAGTAGACGTAAGAGGGGTATTATGGGTTATTAAGAAATGTGTGATTAGAAGTAGGTTGTTCATTTTATCTTTGTGTGAAATAGGGTAAATGACAACCTTAACAGATTGTCTCCACCAGGAAGTCCTGGTCCCTCAGATTCTGTGGCTATTTCCAGTTGTACGAACGGTCTCCTGGCATGACAGCTTAAGATAATGAAATAGTGGTACAGAGTACATGAGTGTGGTGGTCCTGTGAATGAACGCATTGCTTCAGTATACTCTTATACCGCTCCATGTATGATTGTCAAATGTAGGTTCTCATTGGAGAAAATTATGTTTATGGAATAATCATCCCTGCAGAACTCTGCATAATTAAGGAGGTAACCACAACTCCGACCCACCCAATCTGTCTATGGACAGCCCAAGGCCTACATTATTCTTTAATACCCATGCCCAGGTGCAAATATAAAACAATACCATCAAATGGTTCGATAATCGGCATTCTGAAATGGTAACTTTTTTCATGTGGGATGAGTTGCCTGTAGTAAAAAATTCCATCTTAAACTTTTGACTGGAAGGAGCTGCATTGTGGGAGTTGGTTTAAAAGCTCTGTGGCTGCTTGGATTGAGTCATCCTGCAGTTCACACTGTAAGGGGGATGGCACAGACTGTGTCTCAGTGAGAATATTTCAGCCTATAGCACAGACAGTCTCTGTTGCATGAAGTGGTTTCCTGACTAGATACAAGTGATTTATCTAGCACCAGCTAACCAAGGAGCTTATAGACCGGTAAAGGAACAAGCTCCGGAACTGAACGTCTAAACAGATCAGGGAAAACATTTGTGTTGGGAGTAGGTCTGTTCTTCAGGCTAATGGCCTCTTCACTGAGCAGTGAGCACTTAATAAACGCAGTAGCCGTACATCTTCACATTAGAATGTTACTTTAGCTGCGGGATTCTGGGTTAAATGAATTCTAAGGCATTTTCCGATGAGATCTTTACCACCCATTGCTGCCTAAGATGCTTTTAGTGTCTCCAACAGACCGTCCGGCTTAATGGGGATGTGAAATGCAGAAGATAATTTCTCCCCCTCACCAGACCCAGCCCAGTAAGAGGAGAACATGAGAAATAAGGTTTAAGAGCAAGTATATCATTTCTACAGTGCATGCAATAAGTGCCTTAATACTAACAAGCAGAGAAACCTCTGCCGTATACGATCCCGGATCTGCCGGGAACATGAGTCTAGCCTGTGACGGACCCCTACTTGTGTTGGCATGCAGCATCCTCCTAAAATCCAGTCCCACCACCCAGACGTGCCAGCACAATGCCCTTTAACCCAAATAAGCCGAACACGTGGAAAAATCTGGGTCATGAGCCAAGGGCGGGAAGCATTGAGATTACGTCGCCACAATAGCATAACTAAAAATAGCAGCGAGATAATAAACACAGACCGACGTGGGGTTACATTCGTAGCCCTCAAGCTAAGGGCCACGTCGTATCCTGGATAACGTACTGACAATAAGAAGCCGAGACAAGGCAAAAGTGCAATATTAACTAGTACTAGGTTCCAAAACTCACGTCCCCACTCGTTCTGCCTCACCGTTCTACCGTCATCGACACATTCGGAGGACGGACGACGCTTTTATCTGCTGCTGTCGGAAATTTAAAGGTGAGATCAAAGGAACAAACGACAAAGGTCTTTTATAAGAATGCTAGATAAAAATTGGGTCTAAACCTACCCTAAAAACTACCATTCCCATCATCCTCTGCAAGACTTGCAAACCGTTAAATGGACAAAAACAAGGTATTCTGGTGCTCGCCCCGACCTCATGCAAAGGGAGCAGAAATTGTCAAATATAAAGAAACTACATTTCATACCCTAAAGAAACAAATATTTATGTTTAATTCATCAAATTATTCCCAACGGAATAAACAGATGCAAGGTAAGTCTATTTTTGCACAGCTGTCGCAGAAAATTCTGTTAAGACTTTCTACAGATTTGGGAAGAGAAGAATCTGGAGAGTTTTGTTAAATGTTGGCAGGTGAACTCGACAGAAGTGGAAGCCGATATTTGTGGGGAACTGAAGTGGTGAAATGCTGAGTTTCTCGTTTTTCCTCAGAAACATGTAAATAAATAATAAGTACAACATCCCTGTGTTTCTGCATAAATGTGCAATATTTCTGCCAAGTCCTAGAAGTAGAATCATCACTCATGCTAAACCCCCAACTGGTCACTCTACAATCACTCTTAAAGGGAACAGTGCTTTTAAATACATTTACTGTATTCTGCCTACGTCACGGAGCAGCAGCAGTGAGTAACGTTATGTGAAATGGGTTCCTTCTCTTACTACCACCAAGTGTTTGTTTGGTAGGTTTCCTTTTCTCTCTCATCTACCAACAGCAGCCTCTAGTGGCTAGAGGAATCAGAGCAGAGTTTTTTTTTCAATTGAGGATGCTGACTGCTGCCCGCCTTGAAGGAGGAGACTTCAGGTATTGTCTGCTGCTGTCCCAGAGGGTGGGCAAAATTTAGCAAATGTACTTAAAAGTACACTTAAAGGGACACTGTAGGGGGTCAGGGGAAAAGGAGTTGAAGTTACCCGGGGCTTCTAATGGTCCCCTGCAGACATCCTGTGCCCGCGTAGCCACTCCCCAATGCTCTGGCCCTGCCTCTGGTTCACTTCTGGAATTTCAGACTTTAAAGTCTGAAAACCACTGCGCCTGCATTGCCGTGTCCTCGCTCCCGCTGATGTCACCAGGAGCGTACTGTGCAGGCCCAGTATGGTCTGTGCCTGTGCAGTACGCTCCTGGTGACATTAACGCAGTGGTTTTCAGACTTTAAAGTCTGAAATTCCAGAAGTGAACCGGAGGTGGGGCCGGAGCATCGGTGAGTGGCTGCGCAGGCACAGGATGTCTGCAGGGGACCATTAGAAGCCCCGGGTAACTTCAACTTCTTTTCCCCCGACCCCCCTACAGTATCCCTTTAAATGAAAACTCCAGTTTTGTTTAGATATGCATATTTCTGTAATTTTGTAAATAATGTGAACATATACGCAAGGACTTGTCGTGGTTTACAGACTCTGTCATCTGACACTGCTGTGTAAAGGACTATACGATCTGACAGGAATATGGATTGTCAATAAAATGCGAATAAGCAGTTTTGGAGTCCCTGGACTTCTGCATTGAGAGTTTCATGTATTTGGGGAGTGAGGTAGCACATTAGAATAAAGCCATTTCTAATCTATTTCGCCATATTTATAAAAGAGGCGAGAAGTATTTTTTGGTTGCCAAACTGGGCTGGAAAAGTGTTTCCTCTTCTCTCGATAAAAAGATCCCTCAATGTATTTTTTTGGTGCTCTGTTTAGATTCACTTTTCTTTATAAATATGGAGATAGTCTCAAAACCGCTGAGCAGTAAACAAAATGCGGAACTCTGAAAGTGTTGATACTTACACCTTTCCGAAACGTCTATAAACATGGTGATCTTTATCACTGAAAAATTGGGAGACTCATCTGTTCCCAACTTCATAAGCAGACCTCACTGAAATGAGTACGGGCAATGGAGTGCGCCAACATCCTTTCCCCACAAAAGTCACAGCAGTGCCAAATCACCAAATCTGAAAACCCTGACAGCTTCCATTCTCAATCTGCCGATGGTAAAATTTTTGTAAAACTGCCCAAAAAGCTTTGCAGACATGGAAATCCTTGAATTACAAATGCCATTTCTAGGGACGCACCTGCAATTGGTGCTGCGTGTAACGGGGTGTGTCTTATTGCATTAAAGAGAATGATCATGCGATTTATAGAGGCAGGTTCTTCCCACTTCATCGGCTAATGCTGTTACAGAAATAAACCCGGGATCTGCCATATAATTCACTTTGAAACTCATAAGTCAATTCGTTTGCTCCTTAAATAGAACCCAAACCAAAGCTCGGGTTCAGAAACACCTACTTACCTAAGGAGAGGTAAGCCTCTGGATCCCAATGAAGCTCACACAGCGTCCTCTGGTAATCCGCCACTTCCCGGGACCCTTCAGCTGATCAGAGTACAGACAAGCCCTTGTTGGTAAACTATGGAGGGTTTGCGAGAGGCAACGGGGGACTGGTGGACCGCGAAAGAAGCCTTATTAGGATCCACAGGCGTGCCTCTTCCTAGGTATGTTATGTTAGAGCTTCAGCTCTAGTACACTTTAATACAGTGATATCCAACTCCAGGCCAGTGTTTAGGATGGACAGAGAATGGTGACATGAGCTCTTCTTGATCAACCACACTTTTCCTGATTCAGCCACATCAATTAATCAGAGCTTTGCCAGAAATGTGTGAGGACCTCGGCCCTCGAATACTGGAGTTGGACATCCTTGCCTTAACAAAACTGGAGTTTATTTTTCATGAGGACTGGCCATGGTCAGCGTTGGACATTCCCACCCCACCATCTCTGGACTCACAAGCATAACGCATTGCACCGTATAGCTGGGTTAGTCAGTAAAGATGTGAGATCACAGGGCAGATGTGAAGATTGGTGGATGCCGGAGCTACTCTGAGAATCACCTCGCCCTCCCAATAAATGGCACTCCAGTCACACAATATGGCAGCCAGCTACCCAACAACACAACTCTCCCACCTTCATCTCCACAAAAGCAGATATATGGCAGTGTCGACCAAGACCTGCTGGTCAACGGAAAGCCCTTTCTACACGTGCCGGAGGCATATTCACCTCCCTCCCGCACCGCCGGCCTATCTACAACAAAGTCTAAAGAGTTTCATAGTTATCTAGCAGCATTCCCATATCTGAGATTTGTCTTTACCTAAACAGACACATTCAGAATCTGACAAACAGTCATTGAATAGTAAGCAGCTGTTGCAGCTCTCGTAAAGAGGCGGAAGGGGGCACCAAATGCAATGGAGGAAGGTTTCGGAAGGTGCTTTACGGTGTAACCTTCAGCACGGCTGTGCTTAATCGACAATCATGAATAATATCCCGTTACTGCTAGTCCAAATGTTCAGTTCAGCATCACTCCCCCTCCTGCATTTCCAATGTACAGACAATGAGTTCATTTCCACTTGCTGTGGAACCACAAGTCCCCTCAGAGGTTACCACCACGCTCACCACAACAGCTAGCGAATCACGGACTGCCTGAACACGTTTTGTTGGCTCGTCATTGTTTTCTGCACCATCGAAAGCGTCCGCCATTGCATTTAGGCAACTCCTGCCTGCTGAGGAACCTCACTGGAATCCAGAAGGGATTAGGAGAAGGACTTTAGGTTGCGAGAGGTAAGGTGTCCATCAAGCTCTCGCGAGACGAGGTTCCTCAGCCCGCTTGCTTTACGGAGACCTGCAGAGAGCCGTAACCCAAACAAAGGAATTACATACAGACAAATAAACCCCTAATATTCAAGCTTTAAATTACTCAAGAGAAAAAAATATATATATTATAAAATCTAGCTTCTCCCATGTATTGCTCCGTCCAGGAGACAGGGCACTTCTCAAGTTCTGCACTGCTGACGGGTGAATGCGGCCAGTGCAGGGCGGCAGTGGAGTCTTCACGGATCGAACTTGGTTCTGATGTAGATATCCGTGGGGAGCGATTGTGCCGGTTGCTCCAAACCCCTCTTTTACTCCTAAGATCCTGAAGTACCTCTGTTTGTCTCCTCAGCACCTGGCCACGTGGGGCACCATCCTGGTTCCCGGTGGTGCGGGCGGCGTCGGACTGACATCGGCAAAGGTTTTGCGGGTGTCGGAGGTAGAGCAATGGCGCAGATTTATACACTGGATGGACAGAGGTCCCTGTTTCGGGGGAGCAGCTGCACAAATCGTTCTTCAGAACAATAACGCTGAGAAAGTATTCCCGAGCCGATCGCCTGGGGCAGCCGGACAGAGGGCCCCCCCTGCAGGACCACCGCTGCCAGTACAGTCCATTCTAGAATATAAATTTTGTATTCATAGTATACATATGTATATGTATCTACATATAAATTCTTCTCTATACACATATTGCACGCTATCCCCCGCTGTCCATTTTCAGCACCCTCATTGGTAAGGTTTGTCCTCCGAGTCGGTGACAAAGTCTCGAGACACAATCCCGTTCTGGAGGTTTATCAAAGAGTCCTTCATCTGCAGAGAGAAAAAACATTTTCATTAGGAATAGCGCAAAAAGGAAATCTCAAACGCTAAATGAGGGTCATCTGTCCTGCCCACCGACGTGTTATCTCTACAGATGCTAGCTTAACCACTTCAGGACGGGAGCAATTTTCAATAACTTTATTACTACTTATCACACCTAAATGATCTATATATTGTTTTTTTCAGGACACATTAGGCTTTTAGTGTGTGATCATTTTTAGTGATTACCTTATTTTCTATGCATTTTAAAAGGAAAAAAATAGAACAAAAATAAACAATTTCTCCATTTACATCCATTATAGCTTTACAATAAACAGTGCTAAACATAAGTTAAACCCACAAATTGTATTTGCTTATCCATCCTGGTTATTACAACAATTAGATTTTGTTCCTAGTATAACGTATGGTAACAATATTGTACACTCTACATGATTACAAGACCTTACTTTCAAAAATAATAGTAATATGCCCTCATGGCATACGTCTTTAACCTCCTTGGCGGTAACCCTGTGAGTGACACGGGGTAAGCCGCCGGAGGGTGCCGCTCAGGCCCTGCTGGGCCTATTTACATAATTTTTTTTTCTAGCTGCATGTTTGGTCTGATCGCCGCCGATGCGCTGCTTCGCGCCGCGATACAGGCTGCGCCTCCCCCGCATACCCCTTGCGCAGCCTGGCCAATCGCCGCCAGGCTGCACTATGGGGTGGATCGGGATTCCCTGTGACGTCACGATGTCGGCGACGTCACTCCATGCGTCGCCATGGCGACGGGGGAAGCCCTCAAGGAAATCCCGTTCAGAACGGGATTTCCTTATGGGCAAGCGGCGCCGGCGGCGATCGGTGAGTACGGAGGGACACCGCAGGGAGGGGGGGAAGCATGTAGCTAGCGCTAGGCTAGTTACATGCTAAAAAAGAAAAAGTTGAAAAAAACCCTCCCGCGGCCGCGCAGCCGTGCATATCATACCGCCAGGGAGGTTAAACAGCCAAGTTCCTAAGGTAACATTATATGTTTTTTTATTTTATATTATGTCACTTTGTTTTCATTTTACAAGTCTCTTATTTTGGTACAGAATTTGCAAAAATGTAATTGCTTTTGATTCAGTTTGTGACTAAAAAGAATACACAAGACATGGGCCTCAACCCTAAAACACTCTAAACTCTCTTCTACTGCATATAACAGTTAAAAGGTTACCACATACCGGTATGTCTCTTGTAGTTTTGCTAAAATGTTACCAAGTTTGATCATAATTTTGAAATGACTTTTTTGTATTGGATTGAGTTTGCCCCTATTTTGTATGTGACGTGGGGCCAAGCTTTAAGAGACACCAAAATGTATTCTATAACTCGTCACGTTTAAAAAGATACCACATGTGTCTCATTTAGTAACAAACCCATATTGGCCCATATTGATAAGCTGCATACATTTTCCTACAATTTGCATCAACTTGGATTTATTAGTATTTCATTGGCCATCCATAGTCACAGCTTGAATGGAGAAATCCTTAGAATCGGGCAGCCGAGGCCTTCCAATGTCCAACTAAACCCTAAACCCCAAATTTGGGCATTTTCGAAAAGCCATTGCATTGATTGGTGTAAACAAGAATTCTATTAAAATGCTGGGATGCTGGAAAATGTAGCCTTCCTCCTTTGTGTGTCACATGGTCATGCCTGATTTTATATGCCCAGCAGCTGAATCCAGAGTGGAGAGGAAGTAAGCTGTCCTGCATTGGCAAGCACATGTGGCCCATTCTGTCCAGCATTTTCACCTATTTATTTATTGTATTTAACCACTTTACCCCCCCCCCCCAGTGCTAAATTTCTCCGTCCCTCTGCACACCGCTTCACCCCCAGGGACTCAGCCCGCAAAGCAGGTGACTAATTGGACGATAGGAACGAGCGTTCCTAAATCCAATTAGACTCGCCGATTGCGAATAGAATGAAGACTGCTTCAAACAGAAGCAGTCTTCATTCATAACAATGTAAAATAAACAAACACGCAGCGTGCGCACACACACCCCGGCTCTGCAGTCCAATGATTGGTTATGGGGACCCCAGTCCCCAATAACCAATCATATTACAGAAATAAAGGAATGAACGGAGCGCTGAAAGGTAAAAATCGCACTGGTGTTTCAGGGGTAAAACCCCTCAGTTGTGAAGTGGTTAAGGGGCATCAACACATTACGCAGCGCTGATCTATTCAGTGTTAGAATTTTCCTACTGGGCTTTGAAAATTACACCCGGCACCAGGAGTTCTCCTCCAATTGTTACCGATGCATCTGGCTGCTAGAAATCTTCTTTTGGCTCTAGGCCCGGACACACTGGTCCCTGAACTTCTTATTTAGTCCGAGCTTTCCGCTCGTGCTGAGCGCCCGCCTCCGAGGCAGACCTTGGCACGTGCGCAGCGTGATTTGGAATCCATGTTTCGGGGTTTGGATGGATTGTCTGGAATTCTGAAACATCTCTTCTGATTTATTTTTTTTCACACACGCAAATTCGGAAGCAGCCTATCGATTTCACTAAAATGGACCTGAACTCAGAACAGCATAATAAGCTTTAAAGGAAAAACATTTCTTTGTTACAGCTGATACACATCCTGCAATAAATCTGCAGTGTGTCTACTTCCTGCTTTCATGGAAGGAAACATAGGGTTAGCATCCTGTGTTCACAAATTAGCTGCTCTGCCGAGGCAGCCAGCTGACACAGCTGAGAGATCAAATTACAATTGTGATTAGACACAGATGAGGGGGAAGTAGACAGGCTAAACTCTCTAAATATATACAGGGTGCATTTCTCTGTTTTCTTCCTTTCCTGTGCAAGAGTTCAGGTTCACTTTAAGATGCGATTTCCGTATTCGTGTGCGTGAAATCGGGCAGAATCACCCCTGGTGGAGATGAGCCCCGACTGACCGCCTCCGTGTTACCGGCTAGTAAGTTTTTAATTAATGGCAGATAAAATACTGCAGAGGAAGGAGGAGGGAAAAAAAGACGTAAAGTAGTTACCCATGGCAATTTTAGGATCCTTGTTAAGGTGAAAACAAACAAACAAACAAACAAACAAACACACACACACACACACACACACACACACACACACACACACACACTACACACACACACACACACACACACACACACACACACACACACTGTACACACACACACTGTACACACACACACACTGTACACACACACACACACACACTGTACACACACACACACACACACACACACACACACACACACACACACACACACACACACACACACACACGACAATGTTTTAAATATCTATTCAATTCAAGAATTGCAATACATTTTTCTGCTTGGCTGTAACATTTCAAAAATCTGACCAATGTACCACGCACGTTTGTTCAAGTTGTTCACCAATTATGATAAAGAGTAACCAAGCAGCTTAGGGTGATCCAAACTACTAGGAATGTATAGGGGGCTAAAAGGAACCAAAAAGCCCTCCTACTAAAAAAAAGCAAAGCTTGGTGTAATTTGCCTTCTTAAAACAGAAGGAAATCTGCAATAATTCAGCTATAAGTGAACATTTGTGGTTACCCACAATGCACTGCTACTAAATATGCAAATTATCCCTTTTCGCCCTTGTTAAGCCAAGCAAGCATCCAGAGCCGCTGGTGTATAGCAAGCATATAGCTTTAAGTTTTACACAGTCATATCAAACCCACATGTAGACAGCCTGTTTCAGACTTTTGGTCCTCATCAGTACATGGCAAGGATTGATATGGCTGTATGAGATAGGGCTTGGACCAGTACAACAGAGTAACCAAGCAGCTCAGGGTGACCCAAACCACTCGGAATGTATAGGGGGATAAAAGGGACCAAAAAGACCTACTAAAAAAAGCAAAGCTTGGTGTAATTTGCCTTCTTAAAACAGAAAGAAATCTGCAATTATTCAGCTATAAGTGAACATTTGTGGTTACCCACAATGCTCTCTACATGTGGGTTTGATATGACTGTGTAAAACTTAAACCTATTTGCTTGCTATACACCAGTGGTTCTGGATGCTTGCTTGGCTTAACAAGGGCGAAAAGGGATAATTTGCATATTCAGTAGAGCATTGTGGGTAACCACAAATGTTCACTTATAACTGAATTATTGCAAATTTCCTTCTAAGGCAAATTACACCAATTATGATAAAAATGATTAAAAACGGAGAAAATTGCTAGGGTGTGTAGATTAATAAGATGACAATTTACCACACACCATTCAATATTCATAAAAATGTATCAGAAAAATCCACCACTCCCGATTAACTTTTATCGAATAAAAACAGGAAATACAACTGGATTTCTTGCGCGAATAGAAAAAAAAAAAAAATAAATAAAAACTTTAATTTTTTTGAGAAATCCGATAATTTTTATCAAATTGCTGTAAAATCGAATCAGTTTATTGTATCGTTTGTGGCCACCTTAAGACGGACAATGAGGCCTTGTTTACATCATAAACCGCAATCACTGAAGCCGGCGTTTTGAGATTTTGTGCACAATTTTTTCTTAGCGCCTCTCGCCGCTTACCTGTGCGTTCGTTTTTTTTAGCGCTTTTCTAAGCGCTTTTGCAGAGCAATTTGTTTGTTCACTTCCTGACAGCAGTCAGGAGGAAGTGAACTCTCTGACCTGGAAAAGAATAAATACAATGTATTTATTCTTAAAGGGAAGGTTCAGGGAGGGTGGGTAAAAAATCAAAATCAATTTCCACTTACCTGGGGCTTCCTCCAGCCCGTGGCAGGCAGGAGGTGCCCTCGCCGCCGCTCCGCAGGCTCCCGGTGGTCGGCTGCCAGGTCGGCTCTTCTGCGCTCCAAGGCCCGGAACTTCTGCGTCCCACGCCGGCGCTCTGGCGTCATCGGACGTCCTCCGGGCTCTACTGCGCATGCCAGGTCGGGCGCGCCACCGGAGACCACCGGGAGCCTGCGGAGCGGCGGCGAGGGCACCTCCTGCCTGCCACGGGCTGGAGGAAGCCCCAGGTAAGTGGAAATTGATTTTGACTTTTTTACCCACCCTCCCTGAACCTTTCCTTTAAAAGGGCTGAGGAACTTGCTATACCAAGCACTTTTTCAAGCGTTTTGCGATTTCCCTGTACCTTCCATTATAGGCAAATTGCCCTGAAAATGGTACAGGCAGCGCTTTGGTGAGCGGATCGTAATCCGAACCGCTCAGATGTGAACGCTCTCATAGGGAATCATTGCACAAACGCTTTTAGGGCGATTTTCAAAATCGACGGCGTTTAAAAAAACCTGAAACCGCCCGTAGTGTGAACCAGCCCTGAGTTCTGTTTTGTGTGGGCACCTATATAGCATGTTTTCAGTTCGGTGTGACCAGACCACATTTCTAAATGACATACAAAGATGACTTTATCTTCCATTCCCTCTTGTCACCACTAGGTGGCAGTGCTCTACCAGGCAGGATTAAAGTGAGATGAAGAAAGCAGACATACAAGTCTTGGTAACGAGTTGCACAGGGTAGGAGCAGCATGACCGATGCTAAATACTTAAATGAGGAATTTGGGGGTGATCTTTTAAAGCAAACCTGAAGTGAACATAAAACGTATGATATAATGAATTATATGTGTAGTACAGCTAAGAAACAGAACATTAGTAGCAGCAAAGAAATGAGTCTCGTTTATTATAAAGATTGTTATCTTTGTCTTCAGGTCATTTGAGAGTTGTTTTGAGACCTCCATGTTGCTACTTTTCAGAGAAAATTAAAAGATGAGGGAAACTTACAACTGACCCTCTTAAATACTCTCTCTCATAATTGGATTCACCTGTATAAGTAGGTCAGGGGTCACTGAGCTTACCAAGCCAATTTGAGTTCCAATAATTAGTTCTAAAGGTTTTGGGGAAGGATACAGAAAGCGGTCTCAGAGATTTCAGCTGTCTGTTTCCACAGTGAGGAAAATACTGAGGAAATGGAAGACCACAGGCTCGGTTCAAGTTAAGGTTTGAAGTGGCAGACCAAGAAAAATCTGCAAAAACAGAAGCGACTAATTGTGAGATCAATCAGAGTCAACCCACAGACCAGCACCAAAGACCTACAACATCATCTTGCTGCAGATGGAGTCACTGTGCATCGTTCAACCATTCGGCGCACTTTACACAAGGAGATGCTGTATGCGAGAGTGATGCAGAGGAAGCCTTTTCTCCGCCCACAGCAGAAACAGAGCCGCTTGAGGTATGCTAAAGCACATTTGGACAAGCCAGCTTCATTTTGGAATAAGGTGCTGTGGACTGATGAAACTAAAATTGAGTTATTTGGGCATAACACGGGGCGTTATGCATGGAGGAAAAAGAACACAGCATTCCAAGAAAAACACCTGCTACCTACAGTAAAATATGGTGGTGGTTCCATCATGCTGTGGGGCTGTGTGGCCAGTGCAGGGACTGGGAATCTTGTCAAAGTTGAGGGATGCATGGATTCCACTCAGTATCAGCAGATTCTGGAGACCAATGTCCAGGAATCCGTGACAAAGCTGAAGCTGCGCCGGGGCTGGATCTTTCAACAAGACAACGACCCTAAACACTGCTCAAAATCCACTAAGGCATTCATGCAGAGGAACAAGTACAACGTTCTGGAATGACCATCTCAGTCCCCAGACCTGAATATAATTGAAAATCTGTGGTGTGAGTTAATGTTGAGCTGTCCATGCTCGGAAGCCATCAAACCTGAATGAACTACAGATGTTTTGTAAAGAGGAATGGTCCAAAATACCTTCAACCAGAATCCAGACTCTCATTGGAACCTACAGGAAGCGTTTAGAGGCTGTAATTTCTGCAAATGGAGGATCTACTTAATATTGATTTCATTTCTTTTTTGTGGTGCCCAAATTTATGCACCTGCCTAATTATGTTTAAACAATTATTGCACACTTTCTGTAAATCCAATAAACTTCATTTCACTTCTCAAATATCACTGTGTGTGTCTCCTATATGATATATTTAACTGACATTTTTTACCGTAACAACCAACAATTTATACAGGAAAATCGTGACAATTAACAAGGTTGCCCAAACTTTTGCATTCCACTGTATTTGGCAGGAAAACACTGTCCAGGCTTCCTATGGTCTGGTTAGCTGCTAGGGGCCGCTCTTGCTAACCCCCCCCCCCCACACACACACTACTGTATATACTATATAGACAGTATGGTATAAGCATGGCGGGGGGCACTATGATTTGCAGCAGCGCCTCTGCTGGTCTGTAATGATGTGACAAGGCCGTTACTATACACACCTGGTCTAGTAGGATGACTGATGACTTTACAATCTGCCTCCATTTCTGCAGCTCGGTGTCGTGGTGCTTCTGCTGCGACTCCAGCAGCTGAGTCCATTCCGCCTGGGTCTGAGGGAGGGGGCTGCAAGTAGACAGCAGGCAACAGATGAGGATCACGCATTCCTGCATCAGGTAATGTACAGCTCTGCTGGTCGGGTACTCACCTCTCCTGGAGCCGGAGGCCTTGCCACGTGCTCAGCGCCTGCGTGCTGTACTCTAACATCCACAGCTTGTAGAACAGCATGACATTCAGCAAGACCAGGAGCACCAGCCTGCAGGAGACAGGAAAAAGCTGTGAGTTGGGAGACAGGAAACTGAGCCATGAGGCGGGAGACAGGAAGTGGAGTCATAAGATAGGAAATGGAGACATGATTCGGGAACAGAAAATGGAGCCATGAGTCCGAAGACATTCGAATCAATAAGTTTAGTGACACACGCAGGGGTATTATCTTGTGACACACCGGGGGAGGGGGGTTATTATTTGGTGACACACACGGGGGAGTATTATTTGATGAAACACACAGGGGGTATTATTTGGTGATGCACATACAGGGGGTATTATCTTGTGACACACCGGGGGAGGGGGGTTATTATTTGGTGATGCACATACAGGGGGTATTATCTTGTGACACACCGGGGGAGGGGGGTTATTATTTGGTGACACACACGGGGGAGTATTATTTGATGAAACACACAGGGGGTATTATTTGGTGATGCACATACAGGGGGTATTATCTAATGACACACACCGGGGGTGGTGTGTGGTGGCGCGCATCCAGGGGATATTATTTGATGACACACATGGGGGGGGGTGTTTGGTGGTGCACATACAGGTGGTATTATCTGATGACACACATGGGGGGTGGTGTTTGGTGGTGCACATACAGGTGGTATTATTTGGTGATGCACATACAGGGGGTATTATCTTGTGACACACCGGGGGAGGGGGGTTATTATTTGGTGACACACACGGGGGAGTATTATTTGATGAAACACACAGGGGGTATTATTTGGTGATGCACATACAGGGGGTATTATCTAATGACACACACCGGGGGTGGTGTGTGGTGGCGCGCATCCAGGGGATATTATTTGATGACACACATGGGGGGTGGTGTTTGGTGGTGCACATACAGGTGGTATTATCTGATGACACACACAGGGGGTATTATTTGGTGATGCACATACAGGGGGTATTATCTAATGACACACATGGGGGGTGGTGTTTGGTGGTGCATATACAGGTGGTATTATTTGATGACACACATGGGGGGTGGTGTTTGGTGGTGCACATACAGGTGGTATTATCTAATGACACACACGGAGGGGTGGTGTTTGGAGGTGCACATACAGGTGGTATTATCTAATGACACACACGGAGGGGTGGTGTTTGGTGGCGCACATACAGGTGGTATTATTTGATGACACACACGGAGGGTGGTGTGTGGTGGCGCGCATCCAGGGGATATTATTTGATGACACACATGGGGAGTGGTGTTTGGTGGCGCACATACAGGTGGTACTATTTGATGACACACATGGGGGGTGGTGTTTGGTGGCGCGCATCCAGGGGATATTATTTGATGACACACATGGGGAGTGGTGTTTGGTGGCGCACATACAGGTGGTATTATTTGATGACACACATGGGGGGTGGTGTTTGGTGGCGCGCATCCAGGGGATATTATTTGATGACACACATGGGGGGTGGTGTTTGGTGACGCACATACAGGTGGTATTATTTGATGACACACACGGGGGGTGGTGTGTGGTGGCGCGCATCCAGGGGATATTATTTGATGACACACATGGGGAGTGGTGTTTGGTGGCGCACATACAGGTGGTATTATTTGATGACACACACGGGGGGTGGTGTGTGGTGGCGCGCATCCAGGGGATATTATTTGATGACACACATGGGGAGTGGTGTTTGGTGGCGCACATACAGGTGGTATTATTTGATGACACACACGGGGGGTGGTGTGTGGTGGCGCGCATCCAGGGGATATTATTTGATGACACACATGGGGGGTGGTGTTTGGTAGCGCACATACAGGTGGTATTATTTGATGACACACACGGGGGGTGGTGTGTGGTGGCGCGCATCCAGGGGATATTATTTGATGACACACATGGGGGGTGGTGTGTGGTGGCGCACATACAGGTGGTATTATTTGATGACACACATGGGGGGTGGTGTTTGGTGGTGCACATCCAGGGGGTATTATTTGATGACACACATGGGGGGTAGTGTTTGGTAGCGCACATACAGGGGGTATTATTTGATGACACACATGGGGGGTAGTGTTTGGTGACGCACATACAGGTGGTATTATTTGATGACACACATGGGGGGTGGTGTTTGGTGACGCACATACAGGGGGTATTATTTTGGGACGTACACACAGCTGATGACCAGCAGGAGTTTGGAGATACTCTGTAGTTGGTTCTGCTTCTCCTCCGGAACGTGTCGCGTCTGCGTGGAACCTGCCAAGCAGATAGAATTGAGTTACTGCTCACATACAGGATTGCTGGTAAGTATTGCTAGCCACACACGGGCCAATAACGGGTGGATATGGTAAGCGAACAATTACCCTACAATTGATCTGGTGGCAGTGAAGGACTCCACTACACTGTCCTCTTGATTTAAATTACCATCAATTATCAAAAATCTGATCAATAATTAATTGAACCATTAGAGTTGTACCACATGACGCAGCTGTCCCACAACCCATCAGACCTCACGGCGCCTGCTGCACCCCTCCCATCAATGATCTGTGTAAGATCGGAGGATGACCGATCAGGCATGTGGGGAGGAGGTCACCAGCAGATCCAATCAAAGCGATCGAATAATTCAGTTAAATCGATACGTGAATGCCCAGCCTGTCACATGCAGAACTCAGCCTCCGACAGGAGGTAGACAGAGTCTGCAATTGGTGCAGAGGGAATAGGCTAGTCCTAAACACAGCCAAAACCGTTGAGATGGTCATTGACTTCAGAAAGCATGCCACAAACCCACTCCCAATCTATATCGATGGAACTGAAGTCACAAGGGTATCTAGCTTCCGCCTCCTGGGCACAACCATCTCTGATGACCTGACCTGGAGGGCAAACACCATCTCAACTCAGAAGAAGGCGCAGCAAAGACTCTTCTTTCTACGCCAACTAAAGAAGTTTGGTATGGCTCAGGAACTTCTGAGATCCTTCTACTCTGCCACCATTGAGTCGGTCCTTTGCTCATCCATCCTGGTCTGGTACGCTAGCTCCTCCGCTAGCGACAGATACAAAATTCAGAGGGTCATCAACTCAGCGGAGAAAATAATTGGGAAACCTCTTCCCTACCTTAGACCTCATCCATAACACTAGACTACTTTCCAGAGCAACGAAAATCGCTGGTGACCTCTCCCACCCGGGCCACAGCCTTTTCAGTCGGTTCCGGAAAGTCAATTACCATGGATAAGTGAAATTGGCACTGGCAAGTTCATGAGAATCCCACAAATCAGTCTAGCGAAACTAGCAAATTCGATTCAACAAAACGATCGTAAACTAAAGTATGTAAATTGAAGAGAAATAATCGATAAATTATATCTTCTGATCAATGTCAAGGGCTAAAACTGCTAAGAAAAAAATCGTGCTAACATTGATAAGGCATAATTTTCTATAGTTTACATAGAAATTGGTCATAAATCCTCGTTCTCACCTGACAGGACTACATAGCGAACTAGACTGCCGATGTCACAAGAATCTCACTAAGCAACATTTCAATGCACTGCAAATGTTACTTTGTTCATCTTAGACACTCTCATTCCTATAGATTACTGTAATTATGGCTTAAAGTGAACCAGAGAGGAAGCACCCTTGTGTATTTTACCATATATATCAGTAAGAACATTAGAGAAAACACGTACCCTGCTCTCTGTTTCATCCTCACTGCTAAAAGTGTCTGTTATCAGCTGTGATAAGAATCCCGGACTGAGCATTCAGTCTGGCTTTGCAGGGAATAATTATAGCTGAGTCATTATAGCAGAGCCACAAGGGGGCAGGCTTGGGCTTGAAAAGACACCAGAGAAGACAGACTCAGCTATAATCTTTCCGTAGCAAAGCCAGACTGAGTGCTCAGTCGGGGATTCTTATCAGAGGTGATAACAGTCAGATTAAACAGAGAACAGAGAGCAGGGTAGGTGTTTTCTCTAATGTTCCCACTGATTTATAAGGTAAAATACAAGAGGGTGCTTCATCTCTGGTTCTCTTTAAGCAGTAATCGAGAGTGTGAAATATCAGATCACACTTTATCAAAAGAACAACCTTGGGCCTCAATTCACTAAGCGTTATCAAACACTTTATCAAACGTTTAATAATTGACCTCATGGGTAAAATCTAATTTTGAATTCACTAAGACGTTATATATTTATCGAATGTTTTATCACTAAAACGTTCAATAAATCTAGAACACCTCAGTGAATTCAAAATTAGATTTTACCCATGAGGTGAATTATCAAACGTTTGATAAAGTGTTTGGTAAAGCTTAGTGAAATGAGGCCTAGTCTCAGGACAGCCTCTGATATTTTCAAAGCACAGGATGGTACATTTGCAATAATAAGCAATAATTGCACGTTTATATTTTACTATATATTAAAAGTATCTGGCCCAGTTCACATTAGTGTGAAAAAAATGGTCTGATTGCGGATCCTAACGGAACGGATGCGAACAAATCCAGTGTTAACCTATGGATCCATTCACATCGGTCTGTTAGAATGATCAAGTTTGGAGGGGTGCATGGTGGAACGGAAGCAGCAGAAGGTAGACGGAGTGAAAACGTATCTGATCGAGAGGTAATCTGATCCGTTTGCCACTAATTGCCAGTGTGAACCGGGCCTCTGTCTGGTTTTTAGTATTTCTATCTTATTGCAAGTAGATTGGGAGTTCTTTCCCCAGCACAAAGCAGAGCACCGCCCCCAGCCCACCCCCGCCCACTGCAGTCTTTGTGACCAGCACTGCTGCTACAATTCTTTCTTGCTCAGCGGGTACCATATATACAGTATTCGACTATAAGTCCCGAAATGTAGGTCTGACTCCTAAAAAAAATATAGGGGTCGACTCACACTCGAGATAGACCTACATTTCTGCTTTTGAGTCATTGGACTCATAGGTGAGGGGCCCACCCGTCTCTCAACCTTTTCAGAGTGAGCCGCAGCGGCCAGCATGCTTTATAACGCCCCTCCCACCGTCGCTTTTTCCTTGGAAAAGCACTACTTGGGGAACCTCCTGGACCCCAAATGCAGCGGTTAATTCCTTCTGGATTTCAAGTGCAGCAATAAACTTTGCTGGGTAGACTTATAAATCCCAGCCTCAGAGAATCCAATATTGGAGTCGATATATTCAAGGATATACAGTCATAATTTTTTTTAAATATGTACCCTTTCCTGCACCATCCCCAGTGTACTAATAAATACCACGTGTACTTCCCATCATCCTGTCCTGCCTGAATTAACAGCTTTGCCACACACAGAGCAGGACTATAAAACAATGAAAAATGGTTTAAAAAGAAGGAAGGTATTGGTTTACCTCAGGGCTGTGGAGTGGGTACAAACATCATCTGACTGCAACTCCGAAGTTTATGAAGCCATGACTCCAACTCCAGGTACCCAAAAACTTCTCTGACTGACTCCAAAGCCCTTGCAGGGCTATGGAGTGGGTACAAAAATCATCCGACTCCTCAGTTTATGAAACCTCCGACTCCCGGTACCCAAAAATGGGTCAGACTCCACCACCACAGCCCTGGTTTACCTTCAATGACGACAACAGTTCGAATGATGTTTCACAGTGTATTAAAAAAAAAAAAATTAAAACGCGTTCCGTGGCTCTAAGCACACAGCAGCTGTTGCAAGGCATATATTGCCCTGAAGAAGTGGCTCCAAGCCACGAAATGTGTTGTCTGACTTTTTTTTTTTTCATTTAACGGTGAAGAAATATTTGAACCATTATCGTCATTAAAGATAAGCCAACACCTACCTTTTAATTATTTTATAGTTCATGGGCATCTTCATTTAGTACTAGTTACTATAAAAACATAGATGGCACTGCCATGTAACTTAAAAATGAGCTTGCATTCTAAGATTCAATAACAGAGGGCACATATTAGGATCCATAGACAGGCCCTAGGGGTGTACAGCATGTTACTCTGCTTCCTGTGGCAATATATCAGCACATACATAAACTCACACTGCCAGGAGGACAAGCGGGCAGCGGAGCACCAATCCTCTGACCCGCTCTCACCACACGAGTACCCCTGCTTTGCTCTCATTCTGTTCCCGAGACTGGCGTACTGACTATCCCGCAGCGGGTTTTCTCGATGAGAAGCCAAACAATCCGGCCCAATATTATTGACACCGGGGTGACCTAAGAAACAACCTCATTAGGATTAGAGGCTCCAGGGGATCTTGTTGGGAATCTAACACGGCGTACAAAGCTCTCTAGGCGCTGCACTCTACTCTAGTATCACACAAGCACCGTACTACTCCTATATAAGCCACGGGACAGTCTTTGTGGAATCTAGAGACATGCACCGTGCATGGATGAGCTCTCCTGACCTGCTACATGTCTGACGTGGTGATGGTGGTGGTGGTGGACCCGCTCCTCATCGGTGGGCGTGGTGACGGGGCTCAGCACTTCCTGAAGGTGAGGGATGCGGAGGTGAGTATGTGGACGCTTCCTGCGCCTCGTCGACGGGATTTTGGTGATCTTCTCCTTCGGTGACTCCCGGTGGAGGGTGGACAGGTACGCCGTCTCCGCTTTGGTTAGTTCATTCTCTGGAAACGGAAGGCGACAAAGTTAATAAGTTACAACCAGTAACTGAAAGAGTATGATTTAATTGTAATGGCGCCGTGCGTACAACCAATGTGTGTGCTAGACGTCTCTGAGGCCTTCAGATATGTCATCCCCCAAGTGCATATATCGCCCCTGGTCCCCCCATTCATATGAAAAACCGCTCGTTCTGTAACCCTAACATGGCCTCCGGGAGTGGAAAATCCCTGGCGGCCATTTTGATGATGTCACTATAGCTAACGGCAGACCCTGTGGTCTGCCGAAAATTCTGGTTTCCATTTACTGATTTACACATTCTCAGCTGCTGCTATACTGAACTCA
Source organism: Hyperolius riggenbachi (assembly GCF_040937935.1). Lineage (NCBI taxonomy): Eukaryota > Metazoa > Chordata > Amphibia > Anura > Hyperoliidae > Hyperolius > Hyperolius riggenbachi. The sequence continues at coordinate 9,225,470 of NC_090651.1, forward strand.
GTCTGCCTACACCATTCAGCAACACATTATTATACATGTACAAGAGAAATAGGTCATTAAAACATAACTTTTACTATAGATATATATATAAAATTGGTTCGTCTACAAATCCATTATCAATAGTTTTCAGTTCTGAAGAGGGGGTGCTACAAGCTCAGGACCTTCTAAGCACTCATATACTGCCCCTATTAGTCAGGCCTGCCCTCTCTTTCAGACAAAAACAATGTAAACTTTACTAACACCTCCCCCCACCACAATCCAACATGTTTCAACCCATAAAAATGAGGGGCTTCGTCAGGGGTACATATATAAGGTGCAAAGTGCAACATTAATCAAAGAAAACAAAAAAAAAACTGCATCATAGCCTCACAGCTATCGTTGCAGGCTAGACTTAAAGAGAAGCTCCGACCAAAAATCGAACTTTATCCCAATCAGTAGCCGATACCCCCTTTTACATGAGAAATCTATTCCTTTTCACAAACAGACCATCAGGGGGCGCTGTATGACTGATATTGTGGTGAAACCCCTCCCACAAGTAACCCCTCCCACAAGAAAAGTTCAAACTTTTGTGGGAAATAGCTGTTTACAACTGTCAAAAACCATGCAGCAGCTACATCACCTGCCAGCAGTAAAATTTTCACTGGAGTTCCTCTTTAAGCCTGCACAGACAGACATAAAGCTATGACCTAACTAGTAAGAAGCCACAGGTAAGAAAACTGAACTCAGGTGTACTTCAATATTATTTAAAAAATATTCCCCTTTTTGGATTGGCAGTCAGCTATAAATTTTCGAAACTGACCGATTGCTCGTCTGTTCCAGACTGGAACCTGTACGCTAATAAATAATACTCGCTCTATAGGGTATGGACTGCCCAGAAAACTCACCACCTTGCTGCAGAAGTAAACTACTGCACAGAGCTGGAGCCCTGGTTACTCATCTTTCATGCATGAACTAATCTACTGACCTGGATACTGCCATATCACAGTATTTTAATCTCAGCACTTTGAGGTTTCAGTTTACAGCACCAACAAAAATACAATACAGTTTTCTGACAGTGGTCAACAGAAGAAGTACTAACCTAAGTGGTGGAAATATTCATCAAGGCCACTCCAAAAGTTTTTCTCGATGAACGTCTTTACCAAGCCCCATGGCTGCTTGCGGTATCGGAGCTCAGTTGAGATCCTGTGGATGAGAACGTGAACTTTAGAGTTCCGACCTTCTGAAACCTGCAAAGAGTTGCCCTTCCTCCAGCTCCCCTACAGATCAGCCATACCTTAGCCGGCTCTTGTTTCGGGCCACCCTGGTCAACGTGTAACGGTTGATAGTGTAGAAGTAGTCGTGATAAGGTATATCGTGTGTCAACACTTCAGCATCGACTACATAGCATTCGCTCTCCTGGCTGGCCTTGTACAACGTCTGGAAAAACAGGTGAACTCAGCTTAAACTCGAAACTTTATTACCGAGGAGAGGTGAGAGGCAGGTCACTGTTATAACCACATCATGTAGTTAGATGTCTATCACTCACCTGTGTCTCCGTCACGGTCGCTGACTTCGGAGCCAGAGGATTGGTTAGCATAATGGTGTATAAAACGACTCTGGTTTGGTTTCCATTCTCCTCCTTCTTCCACGGGTGAAATATCACTTCTACGGCACAAAGTAAAGGTGGAAACAGTAGAACCGTCAGCCATATCATATAAAAACAAGATACATGACAATTACAGAATTATTTCTATCTCCCCGACCATCTCCAGTAACAGACACCATCTGAACCAAGAAAGCTCTGTGGCATGAAACCCACAGAAGGTCTCACCTGTGAACCTTCTCTGCTCCATAAATTCCCTCAGAAACTGGGATTCCGCGAACAGGAGACCAAAGAGTTTGTCCACATTGAAGCTGAACACTTCGTTGATGTACTGCCGACCGTTCAGATCCTCGTAGAACGCTTGTACTTCACCTACGGCAAAAGGAAATGTGGAGGTTAAAACGATGTAACAGTGATATCTCCGTACAGCCTTTACATTCTCACCTGCACCCAGCGGAGGTAACAAACTCAAGGAGAAGTAAAGACATTCATTGGTAGGCACAGATTGCCAAGTATAAAACCTAATACAGACTCTCTGTCCATCATCACTCATCTCCAGGAGTACATCATAACCGACCACTCCGGTATGTCCTGCCCGGAATATCCAACACAAGGTCAGACTCTCCATGCATTGCTCCATGGTTAACAAATTATACAAATTACATTGAATCTCAAAATTGACCACACGAGTAGATAGTCTTATGCCACTTTAAGTGTACCTGAAATGAAAACCATCTTAGGTTCTATACTTACCTGGGGAGACAGCAAGGGACTAAGCGGCCTCAAGGGGGCATAAGGAAGCTCCAGGTAAGTATAGAACCTGAGATGGCTTTCATCTCAGGTTCACTTTAAGCTACATACAGAGGTTAGAACAGAGGTCAGAGGTTATGAACAGAACCCGGCATTCACTACTGATACCCAACGGGCGACATGCCCACCTACCCCTCCAGCTGCGTATTATCAGGCCCGATCCATGCATATGGACAGATCACGGCATTAGCCTGCAGGCCCTACTGATACCCAAAGGGCGACACGTCCACCTACCCCTCCAGCTGCGTATTGTCAGGCCCGCTTCATGCATGTGAACAGAACCCGGCATTAGCCTGCAGGCCCTACTGATACCAAACTGGCAACATGTCCACCTACCCCACTTGCCGTATAATGTTATGCCTGCTCTATGGATATGAACAAAACGCAGCGTCAGCCTGCAGGACCTACCGATACCCTACAAGCGACGTGTCTCGTACATGTGTAAGAGGAAGGTTTATATGTGCTCTGAAGCTGCTTAGCTTGATACCTGCTGATCAACCCACTACCCAATCCACTAAACTTTCCCAGAGATCCAGACAAACTGTCCAAAGCTGATCACAAATGGTGGAACTAATCAGATTTGTGGCAAATTCACGCTAATGGGTATGCTTCACTGTCTGGTGCACAAAGACGTTATTCGGGCGCGACATGACTGAATGGCTGCTGCTGGGAGTTCTCCTCCATGCATGATTGGGGGGAATCAATACCTAGATTTCATGTAATGTTTTTCAACATCATTTTCAGTATGTTCCGGCCCCCCAGCAGTTTGAAGTATGTTGATCCGGCCCTTGACCGAAAAAGTTTGGGGACCCCAGCTATAGAGCCTTCCTGTTCCTCACTTGGTCCCCTTGTCCCAGCGCTGTCACCCCTGTTAGCAGTATCTGGTTGATCGGTTGAATACTACTCTGTGCCACTGCGGGAGGCTTCGGAAGTGTTCGTGAGGCCTCCTGAAGATGGGTGGCTCCGTACTGCAAACGCGCTGTCTTGCGTGCTCACGCATACGAGTATGGAGCCACCAGTCTTCAGGAGCATTCGGGTTCCTGAAGACCTCATAAGCATCCCATGGCAGGGGATTCAAACAGGGTGAAAGCTCTGGAACTATGGGAGGAAAGGGAAGGCCCTATAGGGCTGAGAGCCTTTTCCCTCCATAGGTATGTTTTTTTTTTTTAATTTGTTTTAACTGACATTAGCTTTAATACATTTTTGAACCACAATCAATAATATGCATCCTCATGGCTATAAAAACGGCACCTACCTTCATCGTGTGTCTCCGAGGAGTCGCTGAGCTCTGTGGGTAGGTCTTCATTATCATTGAAATCTAGAGAAGGAGAAGTAACAGGCGGAAGCAGCTCCACTTTCTGTTCTTCCAGGGTTGCAATTAACATCTCCCTCTCTAACGAGCTGTCGATATCGTCCAACAGCGGCCCGTCGTACTGAAGATAGAGGGACAACAACAACAACAACAAAACATTATTTCTCAGTTTTCAGCCATTATAGTTCTAAAACAAAATGTGCTATGCTAGATAAAATCCACACGTTTGATTTGCCCATTTGTCATAGTTATTACAACATTTAAATTGTGTTCCTAGTACAATGTATGGTGACAATATTTTATTTGGAAATAAAGGCGTATTTTTCTGTTTTATGTTTCTTTATACTATATCAATAATTACAAGCTCTAATTTGCAAAAATAATAGTGATATACCCTAATGACATGCATTAGGGTATCTTATCTCATAAATTATACCTCCTTATCTGTCTTGTCTCAAATTATCTCTCCTTTTCGGTCTTATCTAATAAATTATCTCGCCTCATCTGTCTTATCTCATAAATTAGCCTAGCCAGGTCAACATCTGCAAGGAGTTTGTATGTTCTCCCCGGGTCTGTGTGGGTTTCCTCCGGGCACTCCGGTTTCCTCCCACACCCCAAAAACATACAGAGAAGTTAAATGGCTTCCCCCCTAAAAATTGGCCCTAGACTACGATACATACACTACACAATATAGGCATATGACTATGGTAGGGACTAGATTGTGAGCTCCTCTGAGGGACAGTCAGTGACAAGACAATATACTCTGTACAGCGCTGCGGAAGATGTCGGCACTATATAAATACTATATAATAATAATAAATTATCTCTCCTTATCTGTCTTATCTCATAAATTATCTCTCCTTATCTGTCTTATCTCATAAATTATCTCTCCTTATCTCATAAATTATCCCTCCTTATCTGTCTTATCTCATAAATTATCTCTCCTTATCTCATAAATTATCTCTCCTTACCTGTCTTACCTCAAATTATCTCTCCTTATCTGTCTTATCTCATAAATTATCTCTCCTTATCTGTCTTATCTCATAAATTATCTCTCCTTATCTCATAAATTATCTCTCCTTACCTGTCTTACCTCAAATTATCTCTCCTTATCTGTCTTATCTCATAAATTATCTCTCCTTATCTGTCTTATCTCATAAATTATCTCTCCTTATCTGTCTTATCTCATAAATTATCTCTCCTTATCTGTCTTATCTCAAAAAAAAAAATGTATCTGCTCTCCTTATAGATTAGATTTTGTGAACCAATCCCACATAACCTGCACAGCGAGTTTTATATTTTCCGCTATACTGTATCTTCTAATCGCATATCCTGGACAATTTTGGTTCCTTTTGTGAAGAGGATGAGGAGGGAATTTGCCCGTGAAGGTGTGACCTTGGCTCTGGGTTATCGCATCCTACTGCTTGGCGGCCCCCCTGCTGGTGCTTTGAGCAGGGGCGGACCTACCATGAAGCCACCGGAATCATGTGATTTAGGCGGGAACATATAGGAGGCGGAGTTTGGACAAACCGTTTGGGCCCCCTGGCACCGCCTCCTCTCCGCTCTCCCGCCCACCTGCCTGGCACACACACTAACTCCTCATCCACTCATACCCGAACCCCCGCCCTCATTCTACCAGAGGCACCGCCTCCTCTCCGCTCTCCTGCCCACCTTCCTGGCACACACACTGCCCTCCTCATCCACGCATCCCCGCCCTCATTCAACCGGTGGCACCGCCTCCTCTCCACTCTCCCACCCACCATCCTGGCACACACACTACCCTCCCATTCATGCATCCCCCAATCCCCGCCCTCATTCAACCGGTGGCACCTGCCGCCCCTTCCCTGTGACATCATTTGCAGGTGAGGAGTGGCCTCTTGTCGAGGCATTCTATGGTAAAACCCCATCGCCAGCGAGAGATCATTATGACCAGTCAGAAGCTTTGGCACGTGACCAATCAGGCGGGGGTGGTGGCAGCAGACCTACCAATCACAGCCGCCCGCTGCTCCTTTTGCTAACTGGTGCTGATGGTCTCGCAGGCAGGATCATGACACCGTCATTGGGCCAATCACTCGATCAGTAGTAGTGGCATCTGACATCTATTATCGCTTCGGGGGGGGGGGGGGGTTGTGGCAAATCCTCAAAACTTTGCTTCAGGCAGCAGAGAGTCTAGACCTGGCCGTGAGGTCACTCCTCCCAAACTAGCAGAATCCCAGAATATCTGATGAGCTTGGCCTCATCTGCACATGAGTTGTGTAACACAACATCTGGACAATGTAATAGGCTAATAGGCTAAAAGTCTTTTGAAATTCCGAGTTAGGAATTAGATTTCACAATGGAGAAGCAATGAACAACATCAGTGTATCTACAGAGCGCATGCGGCTCCAGTGATGAAATAATGACCGCAGTGAGGAAACGAAGGAGAAAGGTTATGGAGGACTATGAAGAATAAAGTCAACCTGAACTCAGGAAAAAACAAGAATTAGGCATTTGAGGCTTCTTCCCCTTTTCACGCTTTTATTTCCCAGGGAAATCTGGACCCCCAAATGTCGTATTATATTAACTTGCTGGAGGACAGTTCAGAGAAGCTCCACCCCTTTTCTGCTTCTGCCTCCTTATTGGCCAGTCACAGAGAGGAGCACCTTCATTAGCCAAGGGGGAAGCCCATGGTGTGGGAGGAGGCGGGGTTTCCCAACAATATTCAAAACACCTGGGAGGAGGCAGGGCCACCCTTAGTTTTTTTTCTGTCAAAATGTTACTATGAAACCGTACCTAGTCTCAGAAAAGCATGTCAGAAGCATCAATCCAATCTCTTACACACATATGCTTACAGAGGAGGAGGGGGACTGTGTGGTGTACTTATGGCAGGGGAGAGGTACTTACAGTGGAGGAGTGTTATGTAAAGCAGGGGTGGGTACTTACATTGGGGAGGGGTAGTTTACAGCAGGGGTTGGTACTTACAAAGGGGGAGGGGTACTTACAGCAGGGGGGGGGGGTACTTACATTAGGGAAGGAGTACTTACAGCAGGGGTGGGTACTTACAGTAGGGGAGGGGAACTTACAGCAGAGGTAGGGGTATTTACAGCAGGTGGGTACTTACAGCAGGGGAGTGGTACTTACAGCAGGGGTGGGTACTTACAGCAGGGGTGGGTACTTACAGCAGGGGAGGGGCACTTACAGCAGGGGAGGGGCACTTACAGCAGGGGAGGGGCACTTACAGCAGGGGAGGGGCACTTACAGCAGGGGAGGGGCACTTACAGCAGGGGAGGGGCACTTACAGCAGGGGAGGGGCACTTACAGCAGGGGAGGGGCACTTACAGCAGGGGGAGGAGTACTTACAGCAGGGGTGGGTACTTACATAGGAGGAGGAGTACTTACAGCAGGGGTGGGTACTTACATACGGAGGAGTACTTACAGCAGGGGTGGGTACTTACATTGGGGGAGGAGTACTTACAGCAGGGGTGGGTACTTACAGTGGGGGCCTCACTGCTGGCTGTAGACGGCACATTGCTGCTGGTCAGGGAAGGGTCCTGCAAGTTGCAGTTTGATTCAGGTTTGTCGCTGCTGCTTTTGGAAGAATTGTCATTGACCTCCACCTCCTCCACGGGGATCTCTTCACAATAACTGCAAATGCACAACAGACACATAAGCCAGGACTGTATAAACACCGGCAATGTCAACACTACATAAATACATAATAATAATGTTGTTCAATTAGATGCTACTAATTAAAAGTTGATGCAAATGTTATGCAAACACCTACAGCTTAAATATAGACCAGTCGAATGCAGCAATTACTCAATTTGCTTTATCTAGTTCCAAGCTGTATAATTTCAATCAAATTAGAAGATTCTTATATTAGCACCTAGTCATTATGGCAAAGAGCGCCAACCTACACTAACTAATAAGAGATTTTTGGTGCTGAAGAATGTTGCGTACCTAAACAGTGTCTTCTCTCCACGCCCCTAGCCAGCAGAACAGGAACCAACGATCCACAACAGTAAAGATAATCTTATGCATTAACCAAGCAGAACGGTTACATCTACAGGCCTGAAGTATGAGCACCACACCACCAAGAAGACATTTGATTGGCTCCTGTGAGTTAGGGCTGCTGCTGGTCTTTACAATATCTTATAAAACAGGCAGAGTGGTAGCTAGTCAATTAATGCTGCACCATGAAATAAACAGATCATCCATCATCATTTCAGTCTTACCCCATCGTGTTGAAATCGTCGTCCGGCGGAACGTAGTCCTCATCGTCACTGGTGAGGCCCAGCTCGTTGCCATAGCACTGGTGGACAAAATGCCACAGCTCCTTCGGACATAAAGGCTGCAGAGAACGCACCAATCAGAGGAAGGTTAGGGGGATACCAGAGAGCGAATGATACAAGCCAAGCTGAAGCTAAGAGATGACTGGTTACCTTTTCAAGCAGAGCGTTCTGCCAGAGACGGAACATCATCATGTACGTTCTATCTCTCGCCCCAAATGAGGTGAAAAAGTGCTGCGAATAGAATTCATAAGTGAATAACTCAGATTTTACAAATAGCGTTAATTTAAGCAAACCCCACTAGAGTTTATCTGATCACCTGACCTATGGGCTCTTACTGTACGCTTCAGATCCTAACACCCCCCCCCCCCCCCCCCAGCTCTACTGACCCTCACTGTATGCCCCCAACACTTCCCCCACCACCACATGTCCCACCAGACCGCTATGTGCTCACCCACTACCCTTTCCTGTCCTACCAACCTCTCCTGTGTGGCCTCAACTGAACCTGCCTGTCCACCAACCCACTGTATGCTCCTCCCACTGCACTTGCCTGTCCTACAAATCCACTGTGTGCTCCTCCCACTGCACTTGCCTGTCCTACAAATCCACTGTGTGCTCCTCCCACTGCACTTGCCTGTCCTACAAATCCACTGTGTGCTCCTCCCACTGCACTTGCCTGTCCTACAAATCCACTGTGTGCTCCTCCCACTGCACCTACCTTTCCTACCAACCCACTGTGTGCTCCTCCCACTGCACCTGCCTGTCCTATAAATCTACTGCCACTCCTCCCACTGCATCTGTTTGTCCTACCAACCCACTGGATGCTCCTCCCACTGCACCTGCCTGTCCTACCAACCCACTGCATGCTCCTCCCACTGCACCTGCCTGTCCTACCAACTGTGTGCTCCTCCCACTGCACCTGCCTGTCCTACCAACCCACTGTGTGCTCCTCCCACTGTACCTGCCTGTCCTATAAACCTACGGTCGCTCCTCCCACTGCATCTGGCTGTCCCACCAACTGTGTGCTCCTCCCACTGCACCTGCCTGTCCTAAAAACTGTGTACTCCTCCCACTGCACCTGCCTGTCCTACCAACTACTGTGTGCTCTCAACTGCACCTGCCTGTCCTCTAAACCTACTGTCGCTCCTCCCACTGCACCTGCCTGCCCTACCAACCAACTGTGTGCTCCTCCCACTGCACCTGCCTGTCCTACCAACCCACTGTGTGCTCCTCCCACAGCACCTGCCTGTCCTATAAACCTACTGTTGCTTCTCCCACTGCACCTGGCTGTCCTACCAACCCACTGTGTGCTCCGCTCACTGTACCTGCCTGTCCTACCAAACCACTGTTGCTCCTCGAACGGCACCTGCCTGTCCTACCAACCCACTGGGTGCTCCTCCCACTGCACTCCACTTGCCATCATTGTTTGACCAATGGACACAAAGTCAGGTGTCCCTCAGAAAGGTTATTTACAAATACCTCAGGAACAGGAAGGCGGCCATTTTGTCTCCTTACCTTCTCAGTGTCAGTGCAAAGTTGAATTGCATTTGGAATCAGTCTAGCTGTCTTTTCTTTAGTCATTGAGCAGATGTCCTTCAGCCGTACTGTGAGCTGTGGTGACAAAAAAAACCCAGAAGTGAGATAACCACAAGGCATGCAAAACTGAATTTTACTATTCTGGACACTGTCCATCATCATTCAGGCCATTACATTAAGTGCGGCATTTCTGTAGATTCAGCTGTATTTTTAATTTTACTAGAGAAGATTTAATATTAAACACGAGTCTTGTGGAGTCCAGGCCTGACCACAAAGGGGAGCTGCACAATATTATAAGGCTGATAGTGTATTATAGCTATATAGCCAGATACCACAGGACACCTTTACAGGTACTGTGGCATCCAGGCCTGACCACCAGTGGGAGATATAGTATATAGATATATAGTCAGATACCACAGGACACCTATCACTGCACTTGTAAGTCCAGGCCGGTCCACCAGGGTGAGTGCACTATATTATAGGCTGATAGTGTATTATATGTATTATAGCTATATAGTCAGATACTACAAGACACCTTCACTGCTCTTGTAAGTCCAGGCCTGTCCACCAGGGGGAGCTGCATTATATTATAGGCTGATAGTGTATTACATGTATAAAGGCAGATACCACAGGACACCTTCACAGCTCTTGTGGGGTCCAGGCCTCTACAGGTCAGACCTGTTTCAACAGCAAAAGAAGGATCTACACTTTAACAGGCATTTTTTTATTGCTTTGGATCCAAAAAGCACTACATATCCTTTTGGATTAAAAAAGCTGTCTGTGGGTATGCTTAATCACTACCTCCTATTTCTAGACAGCAAAGTAAAGTCATTTATTCTCTGAGCTCATCTATTCTAGGGCTGAACTCATGTATTCTAGGGCATATTCTAGTGCTGGACTCATATGTTCAAGGGCTGTACTCATCTATTCTAGGGCGGTACTCATCTATTCTAGGGCTGTACTCATCTATTCTAGGGCTGTACTCATCTATTCTAGGGCGGTACTCATCTATTCCAGGGCTGTACTCATCTATTCTAGGGCGGTACTCATCTATTCTAGGGCTGTACACATCTATTCTAGGCCGGTACTCATCTATTCTAGGGCGGTACTCATCTATTCTAGGGCGGTACTCATCTATTCTAGGGCGGTACTCATCTATTCTAGGGCGGTACTCATCTATTCGAGGGCTGTACTCTTTTATTCTAGTGCTGTGCTCATGTATTCTATGGCTGTACTCATGTATTCTAGCAGAATTCCTGAACTGTGAGGAAAAGCAGGCATTGTTTTTTCACTTTTTTCCCACTTTTTAAAAAGACAACACTTCAAAGACTGAGATATCTATGTGAAGAAGTTGAATATCTTATCAATAACTTATTTTAGCCCAGAGAATGGAATGGCCCAAACTGACCAGAGTTTCCCAGCGGAAGATGTTACTGTAGAAGCAGATCCAGTTCTCAGACAGGTAGAGGCGCCCCTGGAGTAAGATATCTCTCTGAAGAGCACACGAATAGTCTAAAAACACAAAGATGGAGAAAAAGGTCAAGAGCAAAGTAAAATCCTGTCATAACCAACATTCCAGAGATGTGTTTCACTCTGAGGATGAAGAAGATGGTACAGATCTCCAGGTCTCCTACCTATCACTGCAGATAGAAACTCTCAGATCCTTCCAGGAGGTCATTACGCACAAAGCACCATAAAACGAGGTCACCTACCTATCAGAGATAGAAACCCATCAATCCTTCCAGGTGGTCATTACCCACAAAGCACCAGAACTCGAGATCTCCTACCTATCACTGCAGATAGAAACCCACAACCCTTCCAGAGGTCTCCTACATAGTTACATAGTTATTTGGGTTGAAAAAATACATGCGTCCATCGAGTTCTACCTATCCCTGCAGATTGAAACCCTCCAATCCTTCCAGGATGTCATTACCCACAAAGCACCATAACACGAAGTCACCTACCGATCAGAGATAGAAACTGTTCGATCCTTCCAGGAGGTCATTACCCATAAAGCACCACAACTGGAGGTCTCCTACCTACCACTGCAGATAGAACCCTCCGATCCTTCCAGGAGGTCATTAACCACAAAGCACCATAACACGAGGTCACCTACCTATCACTACAGATAGAAACCCACAACCCTTCCAGAGGTCTCCTACCTATCACTGCAGATAGAAACCCTCCGATCCTTCCAGGAGGTCATTACCCACAAAGCACCACAACTCGTGGTCTCCTACCCATCACTGCAAATAGAAACCCGCCAATTCTTCCAGGAGGTTATTTCGCACAAAGCACCAAACCTCAAGGTCTTCTACCTATCACTGCAGGCAGAAACTCGCCAATCCTTCCAGGAGATCATTACGTACAAAGCACCAAAAGTCAAGGTGTCCTACCTATCACTGCAGGCAAAAACCAACAGATCCTTCCAGGAGGTCATTACGTACAATATACCGCAACTCTGAAAGCATTCTTTATTAAGGAAACTACAACACAATGCATTGCTTGTTGACGAAGGTAGAACAATAACACACAGCAGCTGATATCACCATCGTAAACCAGACTGCTGGGAAGCGAGCCATGGACACACTGTTTTGCATTTCCATAATATTATTTGCTTTAGGCAGGAAATAAAAACATCCCACGATATGAAGTCTCCCCTGGAAAGTACTGGCCGCCCATGAATTGGGACAGATCAATGAACTGGAGCACGTAGGCCGGTGAGGAATCTCAGGACCTCTGATCTGAATCTGAATGAAGAAAGGCAACTGAAGTGGTTCAAGGGCCCTTCCAAAGAAACACAAAAACCCTGACACAGGGTCGGATTTACCATAAGGCAATGTAGGCACGTGCTTACAGGTGCCTGATGATGGAAAGGCAGCTCAATCCCTTCCCCGATGGCCTTTCTCCCTCCCTCTGTCCATCCCTATACAGAGTCCCAGTGTGTGTGTAAATGAGCGGTTACGCACCCGACTCTCAGCATTCCATTGACGAGATCGACCTTCAACTGGGGTTCCTCCAGCTACCTAATACTTTGAGTCACCTTTAGTTACTTAATACTGAGGGTACCTCTGGCTAATGCTAAGGTACATCTGTAGCTACCTATGACGGGCAAGGAAAGTGAGGGAGAAGTGACAGCTGGGACGGCCAGCACACTGATGCTGCGGTTCAATGCTGGTTTTTAGGCTCATGCAGAGCGAATTCTAGGGTGTACGACATCTGTGCCTATAGGCTCCCGTGAGGTAGATCTGGGCCTGCACTGACACCACAGGAGCCGCTTATAGTGTAGTAATTCGCTGCACCAAGTATATGTATTAAGCAAAAGGAAATTACTCACAAGTGTGGGTTGCAAAACCAGAAACCACAGTATCGAGAAGGTGAGGAGAACCTGTACTCACTTGGGTGTTTGGATCTTCTGCAGATGTAAGGGCTGCACTCTTGGAAAATTGTATGGAATTCCAAAGAACTCAAAACACAATACACCCCCCCTTTCCCCTTACTTGATATCCACAGATTCAATCATAATGATCAATTCTGGGGCAAGGATCACTGCCAAAAAGCCCGTCAGTCATTTTGAACCATTTCGGCATGCTGGAAGGGGCTCAGTCAGGTGTGTGGCAGCCTTCAATACCCTGACCATCAACTGACCCCCAGCCAGTCTCTTCCATGTAATGTGTACCCCCCTGGGCAGTACAGAATGTCATAGGCACAACTGTCTGCTGGTGTGCCTCCTCCACTGTCCCGTGTCTTCTCTTCATTGCCAATGGGCAGCTGTACCACCTGACCCTGCCGCATGTACTAACATGCAGCTATACCACCTGACCCTGCCGCCTGTACTAACATGCAGCTGTACCACCTGACCCTGCCGCATGTACTAACATGCACCTGTACCACCTGACCCTGCCGCCTGTACTAACATGCAGCTGTACCACCTGACCCTGCCGCCTGTACTAACATGCAGCTGGATCACCTGACCCTGCCGCCTGTACTAACATGCAGCTGTACCACCTGACCCTGCCGCCTGTACTAACATGCACCTGTACCACCTGACCCTGCCGCCTGTACTAACATGCAGCTGGATCACCTGACCCTGCCGCCTGTACTAACATGCAGCTGTACCACCTGACCCTGCCGTCTGTACTAACAGGCACCTGTACCACCTGACCCTGCCGCCTGTACTAACATGCAGCTGTACCACCTGACCCTGCCGCCTGTACTAACATGCAGCTGTACCACCTGACCCTGCCGCCTGTACTAACATGCAGCTGTACCACCTGACCCTGCCGCCTGTACTAACATGCAGCTGTACCACCTGACCCTGCCGCCTGTACTAACATGCAGCTGTACCACCTGACCCTGCCGCCTGTACTAACATGCAGCTGTACCACCTGACCCTGCCGCATGTACTAACATGCACCTGTACCACCTGACCCTGCCGCCTGTACTAACATGCACCTGTACCACCTGACCCTGCCGCATGTACTAACATGCACCTGTACCACCTGACCCTGCCGCCTGTACTAACATGCAGCTGTACCACCTGACCCTGCCGCATGTACTAACATGCAGCTGTACCACCTGACCCTGCCGCCTGTACTAACATGCACCTGTACCACCTGACCCTGCCGCCTGTACTAATATGCAGCTGTACCACCTGACCCTGCTGCCTGTACTAATATGCACCTGTACCACCTGACCCTGCCGCCTGTACTAACATGCACCTGTACCACCTGACCCTGCCGCATGTACTAATATGCAGCTGTACCACCTGACCCTGCCGCCTGTACTAACATGCACCTGTACCACCTGACCCTGCCGCCTGTACTAACATGCACCTGTACCACCTGACCCTGCCGCATGTTCATTACATGCACCTGTACCACCTGACCCTGCCGCCTGTACTAACATGCAGCTGTACCACCTGACCCTGCCGCCTGTACTAACATGCAGCTGTACCACCTGACCCTGCCGCCTGTACTAACATGCAGCTGGACCACATGGCACAAGCACCGCTGGCGGCAATGGAGAAAGATTCGGGACACATAACCTGCTTACAGCTGGGCCTGTAACGGTTTGCACAGCCTGGCAGGTGGAGGTCGTAGTATGGTAGATTTCCAATGCATTTTATGTTGGAAATCTGCAGTGTATGGGCCGGCCATAGATCCCTCTCTGATCAGATTGGATCAGCAAGGGATCTATTTGATGTTATAATCACAGGTGTCCAAAACAAGGCCCCCGGGCTAAATATGGCCCTCCTTGCCATTAAATGTGGCCCCTCCCCAGAGCTGCAGATGTGCACATTGTAAGCAGTAAGAGAACGACACCACACAGCCTTCCCGTCCAGGGGAATCACTCAGATGATGCGGTTTTGGTTAAAACCAATGAGACCCCCCCTCAGCAAAATGAACATACTCTGGGGATCCAACCCCCTTGTGTAGCTCCCCCCCCCCCTTTCAACTTACCTAAAAGACTACGGGGGAAGGGAAGGATAGCATCTTGCCTTTGGCCACATTTCATCTTGATCCCTTCTGCCGAAGCAGCGCTGGGGCAGGTGAATATTGAACTCAAGGCCAGATTTACCATTAGGCACTGTAGGCACATGCCTACTGGCGCCTGTTAATGGAAAGGCAGCTCACTCCCCTCCCTATTGCCTCCCTCCCTCCTTCCCTATACATGAGTCCCGAGCAGAGCATGTCTCTGCATTACACTGACGAGATCTCCCTTCAGTCAGGGGCAACACCAGCTACTTAATACTGAGGGTACCTCTGGCTACCTAATGCTAAGGGGCACCTGTAACTACCTATGATGAGCAAGGGAAGTAAGGGAGAAGTGACAGCTGGGACAGCCAGCACACTTGCGGTGCAGTTCGGTGGGGTTTGTAGGTTTATGCAGGGCGAAGTCTAGGGTGCCAGGACATATGTACCAATAGGCTCCTGTGATGTAAATCCAGGCCTGATTAAACAGCTGTACTCTGCAGAAGAGATGGGGGGGATGGGGGGGGGGGGCTGCCCCTTCATCTTTGCAATAGTTACACCACTCAGTCTGAGATTGATCAATAAATATCAAATCCTATTTTGGCCCTCAACTTACTCTTGAGTTTTAGATTTTGGCCCCTTGCGTGATTGAGTTTGACACCCCGGGTCTATCTGGTGACCACCAAGTAATGTAATCCTTTACCACTCGGCCACAATGCCCCATTCCATACTAGATCAGATCTTAGCAGAGATCCAATCTAATGCCTAGTACACACCATACAATTTTCTGTTAGATTTCACCATACAATTTTCTGTTAGATTATTTTCTGGAGAGACTGGTCATTATCTCTGGTGCATTGTCTTCTGGTTATCTCCTGCTGAGTAGAACAATGCCTAATTGCTAGGCAGATAGATGGTTATGTTGGGTACACACGTTGCGATTTCTGCGGGATCGATTATTTCCGATATGTTTGATCGGGTTTCAATCTATACAGCCGTCGATTTTGCATACTTAACATGCAAAATCGACGGCTGTATCCATTGAAACCCGATCGAACATGTCGGAAATAATCGATCGATCCCGCGGATCGAGCGGGAAATCGCAACGTTGTGTACCCAGCATTAGATAATTTCCAACATGTTGGAAATGATCTATCTGGCAGGTAAATCTAACAGAAAATTGTATATTGTGTACCTAGCATTATATCCACCATCTCCACACTGCATCCTAAAGCTATGGACTCTTGTTCTCACGCCACTCCTCTCTACGGTCACCCCCAACCCCCCAGACTCCGCCCTACGTAGACCTCCTGAAGAGCAGCCTTTCTCAATCTATGTTGGACCAGAAGACAGTGGAACATCGATCAAAATGCCTCCTTTTTTGATACATTTTTGTTTTGTTCTTGTCGAATCGAACGTCGAACCTTTTTTACAAGTTGCGCAGAAAGAGTGGGATCAGCGCATCACCAGGCCGCCTCTGAATGGCCTCAGCTCAGAGATGCGCTGAGCCCCCCCAGAGACTACAAACGCACCTTGAACCCAAACAGAGGCTCTGCATATACACCAAAGAAAACTATCAAGTGGGAGCAGCTGACCAGAATTAAATCAAACATAGCAAAGAAATGAACAGCGCTACTTAAAAACAGATGAGTGCTTACCTGCAAAAAAGTGCAGACCCCACTCATGGGATACAAATACACAATGAGCATACACATGACCTGTCTACCACTTGGAGGATGTTAGTTTCACTAACAATTTGCAATTTGTTAGGTACTTGTCCCTCCCACTGTCGAAGAAGTCTTTCCTCCATGGGAGGGGACCTAACACTAACTAAAACCTACCTATGCATATGCATAGCCTGGGCGCGCTACCAGTAAATTTAAGAATTGCGCAGAAAAAGTGGGATCAGCGCATCACCAGGCCGCCTCTGAATGGCCTCAGCTCAGAGATGCGCTGAGCCCCCCCAGGAACTACAAAACGCACCTTGAACCCAAACAGAGGCTCTGCATATACACCAAAGAAAACTATCAAGTGTATTTGAATCCCATGAGTGGGGTGTGCACTTTTTTGCAGGTAAGCACTCATCTGTTTTTAAGTAGCGCTGTTCATTTCTTTGCTATGTTTGATTTAATTCTGGTCAGCTGCTCCCACTTGATAGTTTTCTTTGGTGTATATGCAGAGCCTCTGTTTGGGTTCAAGGTGCGTTTTGTAGTTTCTGGGGGGGCTCAGCGCATCTCTGAGCTGAGGCCATCCAGAGGCGGCCTGGTGATGCGCTGATCCCACTTTTTCTGCGCAATTCTTAAATTTACTGGTAGCGCGCCCAGGCTATGCATATGCATAGGTAGGTTTTAGTTAGTGTTAGGTCCCCTCCCATGGAGGAAAGACTTCTTCGACAGTGGGAGGGACAAGTACCTAACAAATTGCAAATTGTTAGTGAAACTAACATCCTCCAAGTGGTAGACAGGTTGTATGTGTGCTCATTGTGTATTTGAATCCCATGAGTGGGGTCTGCACTTTTTTGCAGGTAAGCACTCATCTGTTTTTAAGTAGCGCTGTTCATTTCTTTGCTTTTTTACAAGTTGTCCATCGTGTGTGAGGCTTCAGACCGGCACACAGGGATTCTCTTACCTACAATGAGACGTTCGGTGTCTGGGAGCTGTTTGAACAGTTTTCGGAAGTCTTCATTCCTCTGTTTGTAGGTTGGACTCAGGACCTGAAGAGAGAAGCAGGGAACACGTCAGAAGGAGAGTGGGAGGCAACAGACAACTAGAAGGAGATCTACAGACAGATCTAGAGAGAGACAAAACAAAGGAAGTGTTATTTCTGGGGGTGGGAGGCGGTGGGATCCCCCCAGGTCTCGGCAGTCAGCCCTCGCGCTCTCTGTGCCAGGGGCTGAGGGATGCGGCAGTGATCGGTGCAGGGTGTCCTCGTTACCAGGGCACGGTGACCAGACTCTATGCGTTGTGAAAGACCACAAGTGAACTCTCTGGCTGGCCTCACAAATGGAGATGCACAATGCTGCATTCTGTGCAAAGTCCACTCGAGAAGCACACAAAGGGCCCTGTGTGAGGCCCACATACATTTCCAGGCCACTTCCACATAGAGGACCTGATATGTGCCCTACTAATGAGAAGATGACATGCTGGAAACAACATACAATGTGCGTCTCATTAGATCACCCTCTGGCCTGCGTTCGGTGCTGCTGTGCCGCTATAGTTTAGCTATGGGCAGGTGCAAACAGGAAGCAGGTGACCGGGGAGACCAATCACAACCACTGCTTCCTCTAACAGCTGACACATGGTTGGCTGTTCTGGAAAGATGCTCGTTTCATGTAAATCAAATCAGTAAACATCCAGTGGAAATTTATTAAACAAAA
This sequence comes from Hyperolius riggenbachi, assembly GCF_040937935.1. Lineage (NCBI taxonomy): Eukaryota > Metazoa > Chordata > Amphibia > Anura > Hyperoliidae > Hyperolius > Hyperolius riggenbachi. The sequence continues at coordinate 9,243,828 of NC_090651.1, forward strand.
ACTGCAATTTTGCTAATAAATTCTATATTCCAAAGAGGTATTCGGTGGATTAGCTACACTGGAGGACAAAGCTAGAAAGACGGGCCTGGACGGAGGATCGGGAAGGGACTATGCTACTTAGAGCTTTCCTTCTACTAAAGCAAACCTGTGACTTAAAAAATAGAGAAAGTCAAATACCTCCAGAGTAATGGTGTAACTACATTTCATGGATACTTTGACACCACCCCCGCCCCATTTCTACACCCTTTCCCTTGCTTCCCCCTCACAGCCTCGGGGCTCATCTCACAAGGGTCATAACACAAGTGTGGTCACATCAGGATCTTCACCCCATAACAAGTGTAGCCACAGAACACCTGATCTGAAGTATAGTCCCCTGTATCGGAGGAAGGGAAGGTTAGCAGTCAGCCACACTTGTTCTATGACCCTTGTGAGATGGGCCCTTTCCGAGGCCGCGGAGGGCACCAAGGGGAGGCAAGGGAAGTGACCATTGAGGGCCCCATCCAAGTTTATGCAGAGGGGCCCCATTAATTGTAGTTATGCCACTGAGTGCCACCAACATGGCATAAACTACAAGGGCAGTGCAGGGGCGTAACAATAGCCCCTGCAAAGGATGCAACCGCAAGGGGGCCCTTAGGGAGAGAAGCCTGAGGGGGGCCCTTGGCTCTGTGGCCCACCGGGGGCCATTTTGGGGGAAGGAGGGGTTGCAGTACAGAAAGGAGAAGCAACAGGCACAAACAGCAGTGGAGAGGGGGGCCTGACACCCCTTTCTCTCACCTCGGGCTGCCATCAGCACCCCCCCTTCCAGCAACAACAGCTGGAGGGCCCATCCAAAGTTTTGCAGGGGGGTCCAGTGATTTCTAGTTATGCCCCTGAGGCCAGGAGGACTCTATACTATATATTGTGTCACACTGAAAATAATCTCCTTAGCAACGAATAACCAAGCAGCTCAGGGTGACCCAAACCACTAGGGAAGTACAGGGGGCTAAAAGAGACCAAAAAGCCCTCCTACTAATAAGCAATGCTTGGTGTGATTCACCTTCTTAAAACAGAAGGAAACTTGCAATAATTCAGCTTTAAGTGAACATCTGTGGTTACCCACAATGCACCGCTACTGAATACTTATTTCTTTATGCCTCTGAAGCTAGGCTTACATCCAGAACCGCTGGTGTATAGCACGCCTATAGCTTTAAAGAGGAACTCCAGTGAACATTTTACTGCTGGCAGGTGATGTAGCTGCTGCATGCTTTTTTGGCAGTTGGAAACAGCGGTACACAGCTATTTCCCACAATGCAACAAGGTTCACAGACAGGAAACTGCCAAAAGTTCGAACTTTTCTTGTGGGAGGGGTTTCACCACAATATCAGCCATACAGCGCCCCCTGATGGTCTGTTTGTGAAAAGCAATATATTTCTCATGTAAAAGGGGGTATAAGCTACTGATTGGGATAAAGTTCAATTTTTGGTTGGAGTTTCTCTTTAAATTTTATAGAGCCACACCAATCCCACATGCAGGCAGCCTGTTTCAGAATTTTGGTCCTCCTCAGTGCATGGCAGGGATTGCTATGGCTCTACTGATATTAATCTCCTTAGCAGAGAGTGAATGCTTCTATTCCTTCCAATGACCGCTATGCACAAAATAAACGTGGACAAACATCTGTGAACCACACATGAACACAGGCACACACCGGCGCGCATGGCAACGTGTCACGTTTTTCCAACAGCAATTGCCCTAAAGAAGATTTGACGGTTGCATTTCCTCACTTGTGGACCGTCTTTAAAATGAGGGGTAAGAAGAAAAGATGTCACAGATTTTATAAATAAGCCCCAGAATAACAAGACTCCAGCCGGGACTCTCTGGTGAAGGAGCTTCTAGTCTGGTCTATATTCAGCCCTGTAAGAGCGTTGTGCTGTGACTAGTATGCTAAGCATGCATGCTATATTAAACATCTGACCTCCACACGCCCATCCCAGGCTCTGCGCAGCATTGGCCTGAATCACAGAAAACACACCAAACATCCTGCCGATCCCCTCACCGTCTCCAGAGAGAGAGGGGGAGGCCAGACACATCTCCCTGCTATGAAGCCTGGATTATACTCACCTTCTGCTGCCTCCTGGTTCCCACATGTTCCCAACATTACAGAGATAAGCTTAAAGGGATACTGTAGGGGGGTCGGGGGAAAATGAGTTTAACTTACCCGGGGTTTCTAATGGTCCTCCACAGACATCCTGTCCACCACAGCCACTCACCGATGCTCCGGCCCCGCCTTTGGTTCATTTCCGATTTTAAAGTCGTAAAATCACTGCACCTGCGTTGCCGTGTCCTCGCTCCTACTGATGTCACCAGGAGCGTACTGCGCAGGCGCACACTGTACTGGGCCTGCACAATACACTCCTGGTCACATTATGAGGGTGTGGCCGTGCAGGCACAGTGGCTTTCCAACTTAAAAAAATGGGAAATTCCAGAAGTGAACCGGAGGCGGGGCGGAGCATCGGCGAGTGGCTGCGCGGGCACAGGATGCCTGCGGGGGACCATTAGAAGCCCCGGGTAAGTCCAACTCATTTTCCCCACACCCTCCTACAGTAGTCCTTTAAATAGGAACTCCAGTGAAAATAATGTAATAAAAAAAAAGTGCTTCATTTTTACAATAATTATGTATAAATGATTTAGTCAGTGTTGGCCCATTGTAAAATCTTTTAAATCCCTAATTTACATTCTGACATTTATTACATGGTGACATTTTACTGCTGGCAGGTGATGTTGTAGCTGCTGCATGGTTTTTTGGCAGTTGGAAACAGCTGTAAACAGCTATTTCCCACAATGCAACAAGGTTCAGACGGGAAACTGCCAGGAGTACCATGGTCCTCAGGGCTTCTTGTGGGAGGGGTTTCACCACAATATCAGTCATACAGCGCCCCCTGATGGTCTGTTTGTGAAAAGGAATAGATTTCTCATGTAAAAGGGGGTATCAGCTACTGACTGGGATGAAGTTCAAGTCTTGGTCGGAGTTTCTCTTTAAACTCTACTGGGACCCACACGAGCTGGAATCACCTGTGCAAATGACAGTTAATCGAGTTGATGCCACAGGAGCGATTGCAGTTTTCACAAATCTCAATTGTGGAACCTGCAGAATTTCTGGTGCCTTTGCGCTCTAATACAAAGAATACGATTGCTGCAAAATTGCATTTCAACTTTGAAACAAAGTTGAAACAATTTTACTCCGGATCAGTCTTCCTCAACCTTTTTTACCCAGGAGGAACCCTTCAAATAATGCCAAAGGTTTCCCGCGTCCTCCTCACTGTTTAAGCACTAGGGCTCTCTGAACATACAGTAGGATCTCATTGCAGTAAACTCTGATATAGTAAACCTCTGGATGTGGGATACATTCTCGCTGCTGCGCGCCCATCTGTAAACAAATGGCTTTGTGCTACTGCCCAGTGAGGCCGCGTTCATACATGGTCCGGGTGTGCAGTGGTGGGGAGGAAGAGGATCCCTGGTACTGAGGTAAGTATATGTGTAGGTAGGCTCTCATACTGCATGGAAGTGGAAAAATCTGCCAATCAAAATTGTATATGTGTACACACCCTTAGACAACAGCATCGTCTTATGTAGTATGAGAGCTTACCTGACCGATCTACTCAAAGCAATCACAATCCGGTGGCTCTCATACTACATGGGATTGTACAATCAATATCGTCAGGTAGTGGCTGCCCACTCAATCTCAAACAGATGCCAGCAGACAGAAAATGATTGGATGGCTCGAGCTGTAGAACTCGATGCAGAACAAAAGACAGACGACCTTTGCTCCTCCCCCACTCGCTTGCTAATGACCGGTCACCCAACTGACTGACAGAAAACCGATTGGTCATGTAACGGAGATCGTTTCCAATCTGCCGACATCAAACGTGGATTCAGCTAAAACCTTTAATGACTAACAAAGTTTTCTTGCAAGCTTTTTAAATGCAATGCTGGATACACACGGTGTGTTTTTCGATTCAATTATTTATCCGATCGATTTTCAATTTGGATTTCCGGTCGATTTCCTGCTCAATTCTCTTATCTTTTCTTATCTATTTCTGATCACTTCTATAAGAAATCGATCATAAAAACGATCTATCTGCCGAAAAAACTTATGGTGTATTCCCAGTATTAAAGGACAACTGTAGCGAGAGGGACATGGAGGCTGCCAATACTTATTTCCTTTTGAACAATACCAGTTGCCTGGCAGTCCTGCTGATCTATTTGGCTACAGTAGTGTCTGAATCACACACCAGAAACAAGCATGCAGCTAGTCTTATCAGATCTGACAATAATGTCAGAAACGCCTGATCTGCTGCATGCTTGTTCAGGGGCTATGGCTAAAAGTATTAGAGGCAGAGGATCAGCAGGGCTGCCAGGCAACTGGTATAGCTTAAAAGGAAATAAATATGGCAGCCTCCATATATCTCTTACTACAGTTGTCCTATAAATGTAATCATCAGGCATGATACAGGACTGGATCAGACTTCACATTTGTTCTACAATCACAAAGATGCTATTTTTATTTTAAACCGCCTTTTCTCCCCGGACATTTTTTTTTACAGCCGGGTGGGGGGAGATGAGAGAATACAGGGCCGGTGCTTCTGTGCGCAACTCTGCTTTCAGAATAGGAAGTGGTGAGCCGATGACAGCCGGGTGCTCACCAAAACTAACCGGGTGGAGCACCCGGCTAAATGAGCCTGGGGAGAGCACTGCGCCTATATGGCATTTATCAGCGTTTCTGTGTGACCATGTTGCAGTTGTCCACTTTTTAAAGATATATACCACGTTATTTTCAGAAAGACTATATTCTGGCATTTCCGAATGACGCTTGTCGGTTCAGCGTCGAAAAGTGCAGGACACTTTTTCCAAATCGCACACATGACAACACTTCGACTGACCTGTGACATCACAGTCTATTAAGATTCCAGACCAGGGCACTTTTTGGGTTTAAACAAAATCAGCGTTTTCCCACCAGTAAAATGTCGGCGTGAACTCGCACGCAAACTCGTCCAAAGGGAACTGAAAATCCCTTATGAGGAACGTAAACATCTCTCGTACAAGTTTCTACTTGCGAAATACGGACACTTCTCCTTTAAGAGAGGCGATGATCTGAGCTGGGGGGGTCACCACAGGTCATAGGGAAAGAATGCCACAGAAGGCATGCCTGGCCATGGCAGCAGCTTATATATAATGCACAGCCTTGGAAATATTGAGTCTATGGAGTATAAGCGGCGCGCAGGGCAATAAAGCGAGAGGAGCTTTTCCTAATTTCACAGAAAGTTTCCTGGAAAGTTGAGCTTGGCCGCAGGCGAAGGAATTCGAGCCGCAGGGCGGACCCCACATTGGGCCAGGAGGGGGGAGGGGACGGGGGGGGGCAGCCATAGCTGGGCAAGGAAATATATATTGTAACTTGAGTATTTTGTTGTCCTCGGTTTGGAAAGACAAAAAAAGACAAATGGATGCTAAATACCAGATCTGGAGAGGGGCTGTTTGTGTCCTTATCTATCCGTTTACACAAGGCGAGGAGAACGTCGAGAGCGCGAGGCGAAGAGCCTCAGAGAACGACAAAAGGGCGACCGCGTTTCCCGAAGCCATTGTCACGAAATCTCAGCTAACAGGTTCCTATAGCGCAGAAGATATTGCTGAGGTTTACCGAAAAATACTTTATATCCCATTCCACGTCTTACTTCCTACGCGACCTGATGGGTTCCCCTAAAGAGGAGGACACAGATAGTCAAAGAGGACAGAAATGACCAAATATATTTGGTGTACACCATTGTTTGTGATGATACCATTTATTGGCTAACTAAAAAGAATAAGCGAGCTTTCGGCCTTGCAGCTTTCGTCGGGCTTAAATCCTGTTTGCTTTTTAGTTAGCCAATAAATGGTATCATCCTGATTTAAAACTTTTTTGCTTTTACTGATGGCTAACATTGTACAATATCCTACTGCTACTACCATTGTTTGTATTATTATGCACCCCATGTTTGTTTCTTACTCTGTACATCGCCACAGAATATGCTAGTGCTTAATAGATCAATAATAATAATACATTTATTTTCCAACTCCACAATTGCCATACGTGACACATTGGCCCATATGCAAAACAATGTCTTTAGAAAAACAAAAAAACAAACATTTTGGCTTCTGTCATGGCATAGCAGGGCTGTGGAGTCGGTACAAAAATCCACCGACTCCGACTCCTCAGTTTAGGACTCCTCGACTCCGACTCCTCTAATTTGCATATTACAATCTTGTTGATTGAAAGTATGTAACATGAAATTCGTCTCTTAACAACCAACGCTTAGGAATTTTAAAAGACAACTGAAGTGAGAAGGCTATGGAGACTGCCATATTTATTCCCTTAATGGCCCATACTCACGGGCTACAATTGTCGCCGCAACAATTGTCGCGCATGTTGCGGCGACAAGTCGCCCGTGAGTATGCGGTGTTGCACGGGCGCGCACCCCGAACTGTCGCCCGTCGCTGATGTCGCCAGGTGATTGAACCGCTCAATCGCCTGGCGACAGTTGCCACTGGAACTCCGCCGCAACTGTCGCTAGTCCGCGTGAGTACGCGGACTAGCGACAGCAACATACATAAAGGAATACGGAGCTTCCGGCGGAGGAACGTCGGCGACAGCTTCCGTTGCACCGCTTGTCCCTCTTCCGCGTGCGTACGCGGAGGGACCTGGGGAGGAGCTGCCGCCGGCCTGTCGCGCACACGCTCACGTGTGCTGGCGACAGGCCAAAAAGTTGCCCGTGAGTATGGGCCATTAGTCATAGACTAAAACTAGTCCTTGGTAAGAGTACTTGTAAAAGGTGCAGACCAGAACAAAGAACATCTATCAGGCCCTAGGCAATGCAAGTGTGGGTACATGTAAGAGTGATGTGCAGGTACTCTGCAGGAGAATGAGGAGAGTCTTTCTCTATTACACATTCTTCATGCACAATCTGAACATGGATCAGGCCCTAGGCAATGTAGCTGTGGGTACATGTAAGAGTGATGTGCAGGTACTCTGCTGGAGAATTAGGGGATTCTTCCTCTATTACACATTCTTCATGCACAATCTAAACCAGGTTTATGGGTGATAGACAACACCTCTGTGTTCAATGTGCACAGCATTCTCAGTGGATTCCCTGCAGCTCTGTGGGGAGTGCATATGTAGAGTATAGTACTACTGTGTAACAAAGTAAACCTGAGACAGATGAAATTAAAGTTTCATTCAGTTTAAAATTTGGTTTGGTGACTACGAATTAAAGGGTACCTGAGACAAATGAAAAGAAAAGTTTTATACATACATGGGTCTTCCTCCAGCCCCCTTCAGGCTAATCAGTCCCTCACTGTCCTCCTCCTCCACCTGGATCTTCTGCTATGGGTCCCGGTACTTGAGCCAGTCGGGCGTAGGGCGCATGCACACACTCCACCGCCGGGAGCATACTACATAACTGCAGAACGCTCCTGGCTGTGGAAGCGGCATGCGGCCGGACTGCGCTGACTGGCTGAATTACCAGGACTCATAGCAGAAGATCCAGGTGGCGGAGGAGGACAGCGAGGGACTGATTAGCCTGAAGGGGGCTGGAGGAAGCCCCAGGTATGTATAAAACTTTTCTTTTCATCCGTCTCAGGTACAATTTAATTCATAGTCACCAAACCAAATTTTAACATATCAAATTATTTGATTTCATCAGCAAAGAGAGTGCATACATTTGCATAAATCAGCATCAATGCAGAATTATTTCCATCTCGTTGACCATCTCTATTAGTGACACGGCTACACATCAGGCTTTATTCTTACAGCATAGATGTTATTTAGTATATATAAGAGATTCCTGTGTACACATCATATATACAGTCACAATCAGATATGTATATCTGACTTTAAAAATATGGAGACCTCTTTATTGAAGCAGCACAAGTAACTAATTTTGATTGGTTTATTTCATTTTTGTGGACTAAGCACAGCTATTACTGTATATATACTGTATATATACACATTATTTCTAATGACCATTATCTGAGAAATAGAACATTTTATCATATTTTCTATTTTAAATACAGTTTAAATTCATTAGGAGTTGGAGCATTTTTTCCCGACCGACTCTAGGCACCCAAAATTGCTCAGACTCCACAGCCCTGTGGCATAGTTCTCAGAAAGAGGTCATTCCCAGCAATGTAGATGTGATAATGTTGTAGGTGAGATAACGCAATGTAAAGACACAAGTGTAAATCAAGAATGGCCGAAGGCTGCTCAATCTCAGTATATTTCAAGAGTTACAGAGTACCCAGCAAGCTCATGGGGAACCACAACTCCTAGGAGAGTGTAAGGGGTTACAATGGACCAAAAAGCCCTCTTACTAAAATGCTATGCAAAACAAAAGTTTGCCTTCTTAAAACCGAAGGTATTTGTGATTATTCGGGCAATCATTCAATACCCTCTGGTTTAAGAAGGCAATTTTTTTGCATAGCATTTTATTAAGAGGGCTTTTTGGTCCATTGAAGCACCCTTACACACTCCTGGGAGTTCTGGTTTACCATGAGCTTGCTGGATAATCTGAGAAGGCTCATACACAGGCCCAACTTGAACTTAAAGGAATACTGTAGGGGGGGTCGGGGGAAAATGAGTTGAACTTACCCGGGGCTTCTATTGGTCCCCCGCAGACATCCTGTGCCCGCGCAGCCACTCACCGATGCTCCGCCCCCCCCGCAGACATCCTGTGCCCGCGCAGCCACTCACCGATGCTCCGGCCCCGCCTCCGGTTCACGTCTGGAATTTCAGACTTTAAAGTCGGAAAACCACTGTACCTGCGTTGCCGTGTCCTCACTCCCACTGATGGCACCAGGAGCGTACTGCGCAGGCCCAGTATGGTCTGTGCCTGCGCAGTACGCTCCTGGCGACATCAGCAGGAGGGAGGGCACGGCCGCGAAGGCGTAGTGGTTTTCAGACTTTAAAGTCTGAAATTCCAGAAGTGAACTGGAGGCGGGGCCGGAGCATCGGTGAGTGGCTGCGTGGGCACAGGATGTCTGCGGGGGACCATTAGATGCCCCGGGTAAGTTCAACTTATTTTCCCCCGACCCCCCTACAGTATTCCTTTAATACACAACATGATAAACCGTGACAAGTGCCGGTGCGTACACACGCGCCAACCAACTAAACAACTGACTCACTTAAAGTGTACCAGAGCTGTTAGAATACAAAGAATCGATACTTACCCAGGGCTTCCTCCAGCCCCATAAGCATGTCTGAGTCCCTCGCCGTCCTCCCGCGGTCTCCCGTTCAGCCGCAATCAGCCCCGGTAACTGGTTTAGTCCCGTCAGTCGGGGTCTTCTGCGCATACGCGGACCTCCAGTTACCGGGGCTGACTGCGGGTGATGGCAGACGGTGGGAGAACAGAGAGGAACTCAGACGTGCTTATGGGGCAGGAGGAAGCCCCAGGTAAGTATCGATTCTTTGTATTCTAACAGCTCTGGTTTTCTTTAAATACTACGGGACAAACAGCACAGCATTCAAAAGACTTGTACGCATGTTCCATCCTGCACAATAGTTGGGCAGACAGATCCACCGGTTGGATCTGGCAAACGACCTGTTATCAGTTGGTCGTCTGGTTGTTTGCCAGCCGTACACACGCCCAACTATCTTCCAACAGACCAAGTTAGAAAGATAGTGGGACAGATTGTTGGGATGTGTGTATGAGCCTTAATTCTTAATATACACTGAGATTGAGCAGCCTTCGGACATTCTTGGGCAGAATGGTCGGGGGGTAATGGTTAGCACTCTGGCCTTGCAGCGCTGGGCCCTCGGTTCCAATCCCAGCCAGGACACTATCTGCAAGAAGTTTGTACGTTCTCCTCATGTCTGCGTGGGTCTCCTCCGGGTACTCAGGTTTCCTCTCACATCCCAAAAACATACAGATCTACCAAAGAGCTGGGGTGCATTGTCTATGTGTACAGGGCTGGGAGTGCATTGTCCATGTGTACAGGGCTGGAGGTGCATTGTCCATGTGTACAGAGCCGGGGATGTAGTGTCTGTGTGTACAGAGTCGGGATGTAATGTCCGTGTGTACAGAGTTGGGATGCAGTGCCCGTGTGTACAGAGTTGGGATGCAGTGCCCGTGTGTACAGAGTTGGGATGCAGTGCCCGTGTGTACAGAGTTGGGATGTAGTGTCCGTGTGTACAGAGTTGGGATGCATTGCCCCTGTGTACAGAGTCGGGATGCCGTGCCGTGTGTACAGAGTCGGGATGCAGTGTCCATGTGTACAGAGTTGGGATGCAGTGTCCGTGTGTACAGAGCTGGGGTGTAGTGTCCGTGTGTTCAGTCAGAGATGCAGTGTCCGTGTGTGTACAGAGTTGGGATGCAGTGTCCGTGTGTACAGAGTCGCGATGTAGTGTCCGTGAGTACACACGGACACTACATCCCAACTCTGTACACACGGACACTACATCCCAACTCTGTACACACGGGCATTACACCCCGACTCTGTACACACGGACACTGCATCCCAACTCTGTACACACGGACACTGCATCCCGACTCTGTACATACGGACACTGCATCCCGACTCTGTACATACGGACACTGCATCCCGACTCTGTACATACGGACACTGCATCCCGACTCTGTACACACGGACACTGCATCTCTGACTGTACACACGGACACTGCATCCTGACTCTGTACACACGGACACTACATCCCAACTCTGTACAGAGCTGGGATGCAGTGTCCGTGTGTACAGTCAGAGATGCAGTTTCTGTGTGTACAGACAGAGATGCAGTTTCTGTGTGTACAGTCAGAGGTGTAGTGTCCTTGTGTACAGAGTTGGGAGGCATTGTTCGTGTGTACAGAGTCGAGATGTAGTGTCCGTGCGTACAGAGTTGGGATGCAGTGTCCGTGTGTACAGAGTTTGGATGCATTGTCCCTGTGTACAGAGTCGAGATGTAGTGTCCATGTGTACAGAGTCAGCCATGTAGTGTCTGTGTGTACAGAGTCGGGGTGCAGTGTCCGCGTGTACAGAGCCGGGATGTAATGTCCGTGTGTACAGAGTCGGGATGTAATGTCCGTGGATAGAGTCGGGATGTAATGTCCGTGGGTAGAGTCGGGATGCAGTGTCCGTGTGTACAGAGTTGGGAGGCATTGTCCCTGTGTACAGAGTCGAGATGTAGTGTCCGTGCGTACAGAGTTGGGATGCAGTGTCCGTGTGTACAGAGTTTGGATGCATTGTCCCTGTGTACAGAGTCGAGATGTAGTGTCCGTGTGTACATAGTTTGGATGCATTGTCCCTGTGTACAGAGTCGAGATGTAGTGTCCATGTGCACAGAGTCGAGATGTAGTGTCCGTGTGTACAGAGTCAGCCATGTAGTGTCTGTGTGTACAGAGTCGGGATGCAGTGTCCGCGTGTACAGAGCCGGGATGTAATGTCCGTGTGTACAGAGTCGGGATATAATGTCCGTGGGTAGAGTCGGGATGCAGTGTCCGTGTGTACAGAGTCGGCATGCAGTGCCCGTGTGTACAGAGTCGGGATGCAGTGCCCGTGTGTACAGAGTCGGGATGCAGTGCCCGTGTGTACAGAGTCAGGGTGCAGTGTCCGTGTGTACAGAGTTGAGAAGTAGTGGCCGTGTGTACAGAGTCGGGATGTAATGTCCGTGGGTACAGAGTGGGGATGCAATGTCTGTTTGTACAGAGTCGGGATGTAATGTCTGTGTGTACAGAGGCGGGATGTAATGTCCGTGTGTACAGAGTTGGGATGCAGTGTCTGTGTGTACAGAGTCAGGATGTAATGTCCGTGGGTAGAGTTGGGATGCAGTGTCCGTGTGTACAGAGTCGGGATGCAGTGTCCGTGTGTACAGAGTCGAGGCGTAATGTCCGTGGGTACAGAGTCGGGATGCAATGTCCATGTGTACAGAGTCGGGATGTAATGTCTGTGTGTACAGAGGTGGGATGTAATGTCCGGGTGTACAGAGTTAGGATGCAGTGTCCGTGTGTACAGTCAGAGATGCAGTTTCTGTGTGTACAGTCAGAGGTGTAGTGTCCGTGTGTACAGAGTTGGGATGCATTGCCCCTGTGTACAGAGTCGAGATGTAGTGTCCGTGCGTACAGAGTTGGGATGCATTGCTCTTGTGTACAGAGTCGAGATGTAGTGTACGTGCGCACAAAGTCGGGATGCAGTGTCCGTGTGTACAGAATCAGGATGCAGTGCCCGTGTGTACAGAATCAGGATGTAGTGTCCGTGTGTACAGAATCAGGATGTAGTGTCCGTGTGTACGGAATCAGGATGCAGTGTCTGTGTGTACAGAATCAGGATGCAGTGTCCGTGTGTACAGAATCAGGATGTAGTGTCCGTGTGTACAAAATCAGGATGCAGTGTCTATGTGTACAGAAACAGGATGTAGTGTCCGTGTGTACAGAATCAGGATGTAGTGTTCGTGTGTACAGAATCAGGATGTAGTGTCCGTGTGTACAAAATCAAGATGCAGTGTCTGTGTGTACAGAATCAGGATGTAGTGTCCGTGTGTGCAGAATCAGGGTGTAGTGCCCGTGTGTACAGAATCAGGGTGTAGTGCCCGTGTGTACAGAATCAGGATGTAGTGCCCGTGTGTACAGAAACAGGGTGCAGTGTCCGTGTGTACAGAGTCAGGATGCAGTGTCCGAGTGTACAGAATCAGGGTGCAGTGTCCGTGTGTACAGAGTCAGGATGCAGTGTCCGTGTGTACAGAATCAGGCTGTAGTGTCCGTGTGTACAGAATCAGGATGTAGTGTCCGTGTGTACAGAATCAGGATGCAGTGTCAGTGTGTGCAGAATCAGGGTGCAGTGTCCGTGTGTACAGAAACAGGGTGCAGTGTCCGTGTGTACAGAAACAGGGTGCAGTGTCCGTGTGTGCAGAATCAGGGTGCAGTGCCCGTGTGTACAGAATCAGGGTGCAGTGTCCGTGTGTACAGAGTCAGACATGTAGTGCCCATGTGTACAGAACAGAGGTGTAGACATCACTCACAGCTGGAAGTTCGTCCCATTCGGGATTCTCCTGCAGGTGAGCCTGGGGAGGAGGGTTCTGCAAGGAGTCCAGATACCAGAGCACAGCTGGGTTCTGTAGGGGTTCCTGGTGCCAGTCAGCTGGGCACTCCTCTGTGTCAGTCCATTCCTGGTCCATGGAGTCCTCATCATAGGGCATGGTGGGCTCTTCTCCTCCTGCCTCCTCCTTCATCTCCCCACCAGGAGTAACGCCAGTCCCCCCACTGTAATGCCAAGTACCCCCAGACTACAGCCCAGACCCCCCACGGTACATCAATAACCCCCAGAAGAAAAGACCCAGTCCCCCGTTCTGTAAAACCAAGACCCTCTTGTGATAAGCCAAGACCCCCAACTTACTGCCCAGTCCCCTCACAGTTTAGCAAAGTCCCCCAGTAAAAGAACAAGAAAAGCCAAGTCCCCCAGAGTTAAACCCAGTCCTCCAGTCCAGTCCCCCAGGGGTGCAGCCCCCAGGCTCTCAGGGGCTGCCACTCCTCAGCTCAGTCCCCTGGACTTGGGTCACTCCTCAGCTCAGTCCCCTGGACTTGGGTCACTCCTCAGCTCAGTCCCCTGGACTTGGGTCACTCCTCAGCTCAGTCCCCTGGACTTGGGTCACTCCTCAGCTCAGTCCCCTGGACTTGGGTCACTCCTCAGCTCAGTCCCCTGGACTTGGGTCACTCCTCTGCTCAGTCCCCTGGACTTGGGTCACTCCTCTGCTCAGTCCCCTGGACTTGGGTCACTCCTCTGCTCAGTCCCCTGGACTTGGGTCACTCCTCTGCTCAGTCCCCTGGACTTGGGTCACTCCTCAGCTCAGTCCCCTGGACTTGGGTCACTCCTCAGGTCAGTCTCCTGGACTTGGGCCACTCCTCAGCTCAGTCCCCTGGACTTGGGTCACTCTGCAGCTCAGTCCACTGGACTTAGGTCACTCCTCAGCCTCCATCAGACTCTAAGCTCCAAGTTCTGGTGTCTGGTGAGGCAGCACTGTACTCCAGACTCCGCACAGCTCTGTCACTGCTCCACTCTCTGTGTCCCTTTCACACAGCCAGGCACTCCCCTCCTCCGACACCACGTGGGGCTCTGACCTACAGTAACCCCAGCAGGCAGCACAGCCCCAGCAGATGTTATCCCAGAGAAAACAGCAGCACAGGCAGGAAGCCTGCAGATAAACAGGGGCAACCCCAGCCTGACTGCGAGCCTGGGAGCCATGCTGCTGGGTTACTACAGTGCATCCACCCAGCCTGCACTACAACACCCAGCCTGCCTGCACTACAACACCCAGCCTGCCTGCACTACAACACCCAGCCTGCACTACAACACCCAGCCTGCACTACAACACCCAGCCTGCACTACAACATCCAGCATGCTACACCCAGCCTGCACTACAACACCCAGCTACACCCAGCCTGACTGCAAGCCTGAGAGCTATGCTGCTGGGTTACTACAGTGCATCCATACAGCTACACACCCAGCCTGCACTACAACACCCAGCCTGCACTACAACACCCAGCCTGCACTACAAGTTACAACACCCAGCCTGCACTACAACACCCAGCCTGCACTACAAGTTACAACACCCAGCCTGCACTACAACACCCAGCCAGCTACACCCAGCCTGACTGCGAGCCTGGGAGCCATGCTGCTGGGTTACTACAGTACATCCACCCAGCCTGCACTACAACACCCAGCATGCTACACCCAGCCTGCACTACAACACCCAGCATGCACTACAACACCCAGCATGCTACACCCAGCCTGCACTACAACACCCAGCCTGCACTACAACACCCAGCCTGCACTACAACACCCAGCCAGCTACCCCCAGCCTGACTGCACTGTGCGAGCCTGAGAGCTATGCTGCTGGGTTACTACAGTGCATCCATACAGCTACACACCCAGCCTGCACTACAACACCCAGCCTGCACTACAACACCCAGCATGCTACACCCAGCCTGACTGAGAGCCATGCTGCTGGGTTACTACAGTGCATCCATACAGCTACACACCCAGCCTGCACTACAACACCCTGCCTGCACTACAACACCCTGCCTGCACTACAACACCCAGCCTGCACTACAACACCCAGCCAGCTACACCCAGCAGCCTGCACTACAACACCCAGCCAGCTACACCCAGCAGCCTGCACTACAACACCCAGCCTGCACTACAACACCCTGCCTGCACTACAACACCCAGCCTGCACTACAACACCCAGCCTGCACTACAACACCCAGCCAGTTACACCCAGCAGCCTGCACTACAACACCCAGCCTGCACTACAACACCCAGCATGCTACACCCAGCAGCCTGCACTACAACACCCAGCCAGCTACACCCAGCCTGACTGAGAGCCATGCTGCTGGGTTACTACAGTGCATCCATACAGCTACACACCCAGCCTGCACTACAACACCCAGCCTGCACTACAACATCCAGCATGCTACACCCAGCCTGCACTACAACACCCAGCCTGCACTACAACACCCAGCTACACCCAGCCTGACTGCAAGCCTGAGAGCTATGCTGCTGGGTTACTACAGTGCATCCATACAGCTACACACCCAGCCTACACTACAACACCCAGCCTGCACTACAACACCCAGCCTGCACTACAAGTTACAACACCCAGCCTGCACTACAACACCCAGCCTGCACTACAAGTTACAACACCCAGCCTGCACTACAACACCCAGCCAGCTACACCCAGCCTGACTGCGAGCCTGGGAGCCATGCTGCTGGGTTACTACAGTACATCCACCCAGCCTGCACTACAACACCCAGCATGCTACACCCAGCCTGCACTACAACACCCAGCATGCACTACAACACCCAGCATGCTACACCCAGCCTGCACTACAACACCCAGCCTGCCTGCACTACAACACCCAGCCTGCACTACAACACCCAGCCTGCACTACAACACCCAGCCAGCTACACCCAGCAGCCTGCACTACAAACACCCAGCCTGACTGCGCTGTGCGAGCCTGGGAGCCATGCTGCTGGGTTACTGCAGTGCATCCACCCAGCCTGATAAATTCTGAATACACATAACAGACAGCATGGGGTCTCCCCTCCTGAACTTAACCCCTTGTCACTCATGCAGACTGGTATAGCAGAATGCAAAGCCCGGACAGCGTGGGGCTCTGCAGACTGAGTTATACCAGCCATGGTACAAGGGGCGGGGTTTCTGGAAGAGAGGGGCGGACAAGCCTCCCCCAGAGCCCTTGCCCAGTCCAGGAGGATAGTACCCCTCAGCCACTCCCACATAAAACTAAAACAGAAATAAAAACCTAACCATGAAAAATGTCATTTCTTAATCTCAATTAACCGTAAATACTTACCTTTCATGAATGATCCTGCGCCCGTATCCTTGAAAATCATCCCACAAATATATCCCCTGAGATCCTCCACCACCGCTGATCCCGACAAACTACCGGCGCTGAATAGCATGATATTATTTTTATTTATTGGATTTATATAGTGCGAACATATTACGCAGCGCTGTACAATACATAAGATTACAGACAATGATAACAGGGGTGACAGCACAATACAGGTAACAGACCATAGATACAACAATACAGGTAATAGCAATAAGATACACAACAGTACAGGTAGCATAATGCCAGATCATATACACGAGTGGTAGTGCTGATAATACAAGCTCACATACTCTGGGGAGGATGTACAATCATGTATGATACACAAGGGGAGAGGGCCCTGCCAAAGGCTTAAGCTACATACACACATGCGACAACGATCGTTCATTGTGAACGACAAACTAACTTTTAATTGACGAAAGAACGACCTAAGTAAAGTTAGCTTTTAAGGTGTGTAACGATCTGATCGTTAGAACGAACGTTACATCACGTAAAGCAAGTATTGTGCTTGCGCATACAAATGAAAAGTTCCATGGAGAAATAGCGAAATGCGCTTGTCAAGCCTAGTACGAACGACCGTTTTCCAACGATGTACTACTTTTGTAAACGATAGTCGTTGAAAAAAATCCGCCAAGCTAGATCGTTCGTTTTTAACGATCTAGCTTGTCCGTCGTTAGACTTAATGGTCGTTGGCTGTTTTTTTTTTAAAAATGATCGACGTTTGAAATGATCAGGGAACGATCGTTTCAAACAACTATAGTCGCATGTGTGTACGCACCTTTACAATCTAGAGGGAGGGGTGGCGACACGAAAGGAGGGAGGTGCATAAAGAGGTTCTTGGCAGAGAGAGTTAGGGCAGCGTCCAGGTGAGGTAGGCCTCCTTGAAGAAGTGAGTTTTGAGTGCTTTATTTTTTTGAAGGTGTTGAAGGTGAGGGCAACCCTGATGGGCAGTGGGAGAGAATTCCACAGGATGGGGGCAGCTCTAGTGAAGTCAATAGCCTCTAGTTCTCTATTGCAGTGCCTGGGAACACTAAAATCAGTCACAGGAACCTGAATTTTCAGTCATCAACATGGCTGCTGAGGATTCCCCCGGGCCATGGTGGCCACGCTAGGGGTGAGGTTTGAAAAACAAGAGGATTCAAGAGAACTTGGCAGGGGATGCCCTGGACCCCCCATTCATGTGAAAAACGTTCATTCTCTAACCATAGCAT